>NC_064641.1:663822656-664125686 GCF_023864345.2 Schistocerca serialis cubense | reverse complement strand
CTTGCCAACAGATCTCAGTTCAGGTGGAGGGTGAAGGTATTCACATGTGAATAACAACAACATGGGATAAAATGATGCTACTGATGTGTCTGTCATCATCTGTCACTGACAAATGATACAGAAGTTCACTGTCTGATCATGTATATACATTTGTTCACTTATGTCACCCTGCGGACATTCTGTCCTTTCAGTAAGGCAACGCACCATGCCATTGCTCCCAAATAGTGTCAAATGATTTGAGGAACTTTCTTTGAATATGAGGAACATTGGTTGCCCTCCTGCTCCCTTTCCTCCAGGTTCTACTGAGTACTTGTGGGATGCCACAGAATGGAATGTGCACATCTCTCTCTGACCAATCTCTATCTGTTATTGGCTGTGGTTCAGCAGTCACATGTCATGCTGCCCTGAATGTTTTCAGTCTTTTGCCACAAACTGTCACAGCCTTCAAGATGGTGAAAGAGAATGGTACATAGTACTAGGTAAGTGTCTCTAATCCAAGTGCACATGGGTGTGTTTCTTATGTCTTTTTATGTGATGAAAACTAAATCCTTAACATGTACCTTTGCACACTGTAAACAATAGCATGGATTGTGTTTCTGTTTTGTGTATTTATCTGAGTATGTTACTTGAGACACTAAGATATTATGGAATCAATTATGTCTAATGTGCAAGAATACTAAAACTTGACCTGCCAATTCAATCATGTCAGATGCAAGCAAGACCATAGCTGAACATGGTTACAGCTGCCACACTGAAAAATCTTTGACACTTAATTTTGCAAAAAACCTATCTTATACAGTCATGAGCAAATAAGAATAATTTGCAGTTTCTAAAAATTACAGATATTGTTTACTTATCTCTGTCTTGTGAATTCTTGGCCCACCTGACACCTATTTGTCTGGCTACATTTTACAGTCAGCTCCACTTCATTTTCAATGGAGTCCGAATTATGTCAACTACCCAAGTCTCTTCCCAGAATCATTTGCTTGTATTCCTGTCTCTCCCAGTATTTTTCAACATGAATATTTCCTTTGCTCCAGTTTTTTATGGTATTTGCAAAAAAAGTCCCTGTCTCACAAGGATGCCTGTACGACAGTTAGTAGGGGGTGGGGGCCTAGACCTGGAGGATTTGGAGTGTTTTGGATGATGAAAGTTGACTTTCAAAAAGTGATTACAAAGTTCCAGTTCCAATCAAGTTAAAAATCTGCTTCATACCAACCTTGAAATCATTTTATTGAAAGAAAAACACCTGAATATACTATACTTTTTTCCTTTTCCTGAGAGGTGGGGGTAGGGAGGGGGGTACCTTTCTTGCCCCACAGATATGGGTGACCCCTCTTTCGTTCACCCAAAGTTCTCCAGGTTGTTATTGCTCTTCTATTTATTTTTCTCCTTTTCTGTCCAATAACTACATTCAAATGCTTTAGTACAAAATTTATGAACTGGTTCTGTGACTTCATTGGCAGTTTATATTATTCTCCTCTGGAGTATTTTATTACACATTATTTGAATCTTATTATAATTGCTCTGTTAAGTCTTCCATTGTTTTTGAAGTATATCTGTACTAGAGACAATCAGTGCAATGTTATGAAGATTGTTCAGGCGTGTGCCACTAACCAATATCCTGTCTTTGTTTTCCACTTTTAAGGATCTACAAACTTAGTCCATGGCTCCTGAGATTAGTTTTGATGATATGGAATCTTTTTGCCTGACTTTTTTCAGTTCTGAATTTCCCATTGCCTTGATCATATTTAACACAAGCTGTGTGTTTTCCTTAGTGTCCAAATATTGGTTGAATCAGTGGACAGTTAATACAGGTATTGTTAGAAGTGAAAGAAAAGTTTTCACAGAATTCATGAATCCCAGGTAAAGCTGTTATTTGTATTCAGTGTTTCATTCTACAACTTTCCTCCTGGCTTGTGAGGGGTCCATTGTGTTCTATCCACTTCTAAACCCAGGTTGCTCCTTTGCTTTAATTTCAAATGAACTGTGCAAGATGTAAAAGTGATTTGTTACTTGACAAATTAAACTGTGGCCCATCCACAGCAGACACTAACTTGATCACATGACTAAGAAAAGCCATGCCCTAGTTTAAAGTGGTGCACAGTGCACGTTGTTACCTTTCAGTTCAAGCCTGGAAAGTTGTCACAGAAAATGTCATTATGTGCAGACGTGAGTGTTTGCTGCTAATGTCATTTAATTTATTAACAGTGGGAACGCAAAAGAAGTGAAGGTGCCAATGGGGAAGCTGATGGAAAACTTACAGGCAAAGGTTGGGAAGCAAAGGCAAAATTTCAGTAAGATGATGGTATGAAAATTACAGAAGGAAAGACACTGTGCTGAGCAGAGTGGGATTCAAGATCTAATCCAAAGAAAAAGAAGCAAAGTGTACACAATAAATACCTCATTGAAGGTACAGTTAAATATATTAGACAGCAATTTTTGTGACATTATAAACAATGCAAGGAAATACCAGTGTTGTAAAAACTTCATACCATATCTCACAGAATTGAACTGCATAATTATCATGGAAAATCCAACAAAAATGGCTCTGTCTATGGTTTTAAAGATTGCAGAATGAACACCATGTGAGAATAGGAGAACATGGTTGCAAGTGGGGCATACAACATTAGATTTTAACACAAGTACCAATCAAAGTTTAATGGTTGTGCATACAGGAGATCACATGACTTTCATTCCTGATTTACTTCTCGTGTGTGAGTCTAACACCAAAAATTCAGGCTATCAAACAGATATGGGCAGCAAACATTTTGACAAATACACAGAGACCCAGCTTGAGCCCGGAGTATGTTCAAATGGTTCAAATGGCTCTGAGCACTATGGGACTCAACATCAGAGGTCATTAGTTCCATAGAACTTAGAACTACTTAAACCTAACTAACCTAAGGACATCACACACATCCATACTCAAGGCAGGATTCGAACCTGCGACCGTAGCAGTCACGCGGTTCCGGACTGAAGTGCCTAGAACCGCACGGCCACCGTGGCCGGCCAGGAGTATGTCCTAGAAGTATAGTCATTTTTGATAACATTTTGTATTACAACAAGCAGGAGAAAAAGGTCACCTCTAATTCACTAAAAGATGAAACAAAGTCTTGGCTGGTGATTAATCATACAGATTATGATCCAGATCTAAGGAAATAATTAATTGTGAAGCACCAAACTTCTGTTCACACCATTGACAAAATTTTGCAAGAAAATGGATTTGTTCCCTCCCTGACTTCTACCAAACCATCCACACCTAAATCCCACAGGACTGATCTTGCAAAGAATGAGTTCTGTAATCATATATTCAACATGGACCATTCAAAGCTGAAATAATAACAGCTAATGCTTTTACATTAGAAGACTTGACAAGTCATATGTTATATCACTAACTGTGTGATGACTATGAGATGCTTTGATGAACAAGTAAAATGAAGATAATCATAAAAGTTGACATAGATTTGAACAAAAAGTAATAATTATTGCCTATGATTGAATTCACAGTTGACCAGTTGACAGACTCAGCTGAATAAGACAGCAACATCGATAACCATGTTGGAAATTTCCTGACATTCAAAACTACAAGATGCTCTTGCTAAAAAGTATCTCAGTACTGTGTTCTGGTTTTACAGGCTATCATTAATAAAAATACTAAAGGAAATAATTATCATAGTAAGTATGGCTCCATTCACATAGTAAAATGATATAGTTTCACTCCTGCAACTGCAGTCTTGCCCCTCCCAAAGTACCTGCGTTTTGTTTAATTATCTCTCGTAAGCTGACAATATATGGACTATTTAAATGCGGAGCATGAAAAGTGCTCAACAGAATTATCAGTAATGACAACTAACATAGTTTACAGAGTATGTTTATGTAACTGCATGACCTTCCTTCCTTTCCAGTGGCCATTACTCCACTTATGCTGGTTCAAGATTAGTACAATTCTTCTTCAATTTGGCAGAGAACCGACCATACCCTATAACTTATGGGCTTTTATTAAGATGGGTTCATGGCTCCCAAAGGCACTTTAAAACTACTGCTAGCTCCACCTGGGGAGGAATCCATGTACCCATTCTGACTGTGTCTAGCATAATTAAACAGTCGATCCAAAATTGGTTTTCAAAGTATTTTTGAGTCTTGTACCCATTATGGGACATGGGCAGGAGCTCAGTATTTTCCTATGTTGATGCAGAAAACTGCCTAAAAACCACACCCAGGCTGGCTGGCACACTGGTCCGTGTCGTTAGTCTGAGAAGCGGATTTGATCCTGAGCCATGCACCTCCCTGTGTCCTGTATACTTTAACACACTAGGTTATATGGGTGGGTTAACTGCATCTGGATCACCATTATGTAAATATTAGATGCTTCTACATTTCAGACTTTTTTTTACAAGGGAGTCTTTAGAAATTATGTGTGTCTGTGAATAGATGACTATCTACTTAATCTCTCATAACCTTGAAAACTTTGTTTTTAAAAAGGAAGTACATGAATAAAGATATTTGTTTCAAAATTAAAAAAAGAGCTAAATTAGTCTTTTCATTACCTTTCCAACTAGTCTGTTCCCTCGTGGCATACCAACAGCAGCACCACTGGTTCCATCCCCAGTGAAATCACCAGTAGCCACCGAATATCCAAGGTAAGAATCATCTGACTGTTTTGGACCTTCAGGGGTACTAATAACATCAGGTCGATTATATAGACTCTGTGAGTAAACCTGCCCTGAAAGAAGTCACACCTTCTGCATACTTATTTCTTTCAAGCTGAGTGAGTGAGTGCTCACAAAACAAATACAGAGATTTCCTTCCACAACAATAATTACAAGATGTAACAACTACTTACAGCAATAGCACATACCAGTATTTACAATTATTCCTTCTGAATTTTGAAATTCTGATACATATTCTATTATGACTGCTGTAATGTTTGAACTAGAGAAATAAAACCTTTCACTTGGAATGTACTGAAATGTATTTATTTATAAAAGGTGTCAGATAAATAATAATGCAAACTTTGGCAGAGTCATCCTAGGAGCAACTGGGTCTTAATTTGGCCACCTTGGTCCCTTTGCCCACTGCCCTTTTTCTTGCAAAAGTAACCAAGTCTTGTTTATCAATTTATGTTACTGCTGCGATCAGTGTATATGATCTGTGAAAGAGACTCATCTCTGAGAAGATTTAAGATATTCGAAATATATCATTTATTTTTCCATTTCAGATGCATAGTTATTGTTTGTGAAAAACATATGACAAAATAATAAATTTTAAATACCAACAGCAATAACACATACCAGTTTTTACAATTATTCCTTCTGAATTTTGAAATTCTGATACATATTCTATTCATACAATGAATTTGTTGACAAAGTGATTCACCGTAAGGATAGATGGCTAATAAGAGTAAGGAAGTTATGCAGCATTTTTGGGAAGCTTATTTTGAAATTGACAGAAAATGTTTCAAACAGATACTCTGGAAATATTAGCATTAAAGAAGTATGGAAATACTATGTATAAAATGTATAAAAACTATCGAGGTGGCACACTGGCAAGACACTGGGCGACAGTTCAATTCACTGTTCGCGCATCCATATTTAAGCTTTGATGATTTCCCTCATTACGTAAGGTGAATGTTGATATGGTTCACTATAAAGAGCATGGCTAATTTCCTTCCCCATCCTGTGCTTCTGCATCATCTCTAATGACAGGATGTTAAACCCTGATCCAACTTCCTTTATAACCTATCATGGGCTATTATTCAGAAACAGGAATTTTTTAAGCCATATGTTTACATAGATTTTTCTTGTGTTGGTCCCAGAAACATATTCCAGAAATTTGTACCATTATTTATCTGACGTTCTATGTTATTGAAGTTTGTATAGAATTAAGGACACTTGATGTAGTCATAATTTTTAATACATTTTACATATAATTCCATGTTACTAGTTATTTATGTTACTAAACATTAGCCATCACCTATGAAGCATTATAATGACTCTACACTGTTGTCTTTGA
This sequence comes from Schistocerca serialis cubense, assembly GCF_023864345.2. Classification (NCBI taxonomy): domain Eukaryota; kingdom Metazoa; phylum Arthropoda; class Insecta; order Orthoptera; family Acrididae; genus Schistocerca; species Schistocerca serialis. The sequence continues at coordinate 664,119,671 of NC_064641.1, read as the reverse complement.
AACAAAGGAAAGTCAGCTGTTGACATAGCCAAGATATAGTCTCAGTGGACATAAAGATGTAACGGAAACAATGTAGTTACAACATACGAGAATCTGTAGATGGTCATGCAAAAGTTGACCATCTGCTTATTAAATTACTGTACTCTAAAGCATCGAACTATCTTGTCAAAATTAGAGCCACATTCATGAGAAGTTAATGAATGAATATGACTTTCATTGGCTATGAGTTGGCTTGTTTCCGATGTCCACATACTGAAGAAGACAACAATGCAAAACTCGATTGCAAAAATACCTTGTTTGTATCATTAAAAGCATATAGTAGGCTATCATCAAGTAAATGAAGATAAGAAGCAGCTAGGCCTTTGTGGTACACTTTCTTATCAACACCTGTAACCCTGAAAAACTACGTACAACGTTTTATTTAATGTTAAGCATATTACTGTAATTTTTAAGAGACACTGTCAATTATAGTTAGATTTCTTCAGTATATATCAAAATTTCTGAAATTAAATGTTAGCTCAGATAATCAAGACTTCAGCAAACTTCCCTCACATAGTGAGAAGAACCACTGAAGCTTATATCTGTATTAGCATGTTTTATTTGAATATAAGATATTATTTATTGTATCAGATTTATTACTTGCCTATTTATTTTTAAATGTTACTTTTTACTTTATTTTAAGCAATATTAAGCTTACAGTTACAGCTGCTGTTAATTTGAAATTTACTTGAAAATAAATACAAAATTTAGAGTTGCGAGGAAACACAAAAATACAATAGTTATGTTCCCATGAACCACAACAGATGTAATGCAGATCTTACAGATTGGCTGGTAGATGATTATACCTTTCAGACCTTCAGAAGAAAGCTTGTTACAAGTATTATGCTTATACATTTCGCTGGGGTTTCACCAACTGTTCCATATAGAACGGATTTGTTACTGATTTTGCTGTCACCAAATTATGTTGATTTTTACAAAGAATGGGATTGTGGTAATTGCACCATTAGAATCCAGTATTTACAATGGTTGCTTTGTTTGTAGCAGTTGCAGGGTTGAAGACTGAGTACTGGTGTAAGCCATCGCCAACACCTCCAGAAAGTAAGTTTATAAATTTAAGTTACCTGGGGGATATGAGAAGTTGTAGACTGTATGAGACCATTTTAAAGATGCATATGCATTAACGGAGTACAGCCTTCCTATAAGGTGAAATGTGAAAAATAAATTAATTAATATACATTAATGAAGAGGCAAACTCTGCAATACATGCCACTGCTATTTAAATCTCAATAACTCACTTCCACACGAATTCTATGAACTATAAGAAAACAGGCAAAAGTCAAACAACAGAATATGACAAGAAATGGCAGTTTGTTTCTGAAATTTGAGAAGGCTTCATTTATGGTTTCAAGACAATATTAACATAAGCTGATGCATTCAATGCGTGCTTTTGGAGCCTTATCTATGATGAACCTCGATTATGTTATTTTAATGCATTTAAATGGCAGTCATATACTGTGCCAGAATAACATTTATCTCACTTTGATGCTAGTTGCAAGCATCATGACAGTAGCTGTAATTCACGATAACAGCACAGGAGGGGAAAAAATCTGTTGGCCTACTGGAGTGGTTACATATAAACATGACGTTTCACAGATATGGACTGATAAAATTAAGATGCTTCAATAAATGGCGACACCAGAAAGGGTCATATACAATATTATCCAGAGATAATGCTTTATTTCAGAAGGACAAGGAGCTACGATAGCTATCGGCAAGACTAAAAATCTTGTCAGTTTTATTGAATGTATGTTGTTTGTAACTGGGAAGATAAGAGACACAAAATAACTAATGTATTTTAAAACTTTTTCGTATAAGAATGTTTACAGACCAACCTCTGTAGTTCTATGGTTTACTACGTATTCTCCATAAGCTTGTTTTCCTGTTTTACAAAACTTTCCCTGACCATTCATCAGGGATGTTCTGTAATACACCATGCAATGAGTGTCCATCACAGTTCTTTCAAATATTCTTCTTTCCATTCTTCTCTTCACAGTGACTTTATAATCTAAGTGGAGCATAGTTAAAGTGCTGGAGTATATCAATGTATCCATCACTTCCGGTCCACCTCCTTAAATTTTCTTTGAAAAAAGTCATTAATGAGATAATCAGAAGCTGTAATAATGATATATTGAAATTCTAGAGATTCATATGATGATCCACCTAAGGAATTTATCTGCTAAGTGGACCTACTGCAGAGAATAGACAAAGTTTTGCCCTTCTTCATATTGGAAACCACAAGCTGGGTATTCTATCTAACATCCCTCATTTCTACAGTGAGTATCACTGCCTGGCCTTCTGTGCTGTAAATGACTAGCCTATAATATTTATAGGGACTGAGAAGACAGTAAGCATTGGATCAACTCCATCAAATGATCTGGCTGTTGAATGATGCATTCACTGACAGAGCAGCATGGTAAACAAAATTTATGAAGAAAATTATCTTTTTGACTAAAAACTTTCGCTGTAACTTTGTACCACAAGTGCAATAAAAGGTTGTTAAAAATAAAATCAGCTTTGCAAAATTCGCTGGACAGCTGCAGTGTGTTGTATTATCAGCAGATCTACACTGTTCATGTCCCCATTAACATAGAGCGATCTCAACTAATCATAACTTGAGTCAAGCTGTAGATTTTCTTTACTTGACAGATTATGTATTTCATTTTATGTGTAAACGGTGGCAGCAGATTTCCCTAACATTCGTGTTCCCACTATCACAGCAATACTCTTTCTTCAAAGCACACCAGTGGAAATTTTACTCTCTACTCATTCTTTATTTCATTTTTGTATATGCTAACTGCTAGATTGGGCAATGATTGAACATGTTCATATGCACTGATAAAATACATGAACTATAATGATTATTGACTGTAATGTAAGTGTGTCATCTTGAGGCGAGGTCAAATGCCTGATACTTCATACATGAATACCACAAATGCAGTTAATTGTGTGTTTGAATAAAGGATTCAGTTCTATAAATCACCTTGCAACTACTTCATAATTAGAAACAAGGTCCTCTGATCTCTGAAATCTCTAGAAAAAAGATACACAGAAAATTCCGAAAATTCCGAAAATGCTTCAATTCCTGGTGATAAAAACCAATTAGAGCTCCATTAGAAAGCCCAACCAATTAATTTCAGAGGGACAATATTTTTCAACTTGAAATTCCACAGTCCTAAACATTCTGAATTTTCATCTAATAAAGGACAACTTAAAACACAATCATCACATAAGCAGTGCACTTTGCTCAGGAAAACTCTGTGAATGCTGTCTCACAATCTATGTTTCAAAATGTAAACTTTTTCATTCAGCTGTATGCATTACACATATTTTTTCATTGCTGTATTCATGAGGCTTCCCATTTCTACAGAAACGTAAGACAAAGTACTCAATTCAAAATCTGCATTTCTCATTAAATACTTTTGAGAAGAATCAAATTACCTATCCAGTCACTTTGGAGTTCAGATCAAGAATCTACAAGTACATCTTAACCATACTCTTCTGTCTAAATTCTGGCTATTCTTCACTGAGCTCCAAATGCCTCTCACAGATTACCCTCTATCGAAGTCTATCCAACTTATCACCCACATAATAACACATTCACTTCTGTATCAGTGAACCATATGTTCACTGGTTACCCTCCCTTCATCCATTTACTCTTTTCAGTGGCATCTCTTTGCTTAATGTTGTCATTTGGCAAGAACTTTGGCTGTCAGTCACCTCCATCCTACAGCACAAAAAATTTCCTTTAATGTCATGGAAAAAGCCATTTAGTGTTAGGTTAAGCAGTGACTTGAGCTGTATCTATTATCTCCTTTTGTGGACCTTCCCAGAAATAGAAGTTTTTACTCAAGGAACATCAAAAATTTTATAATCGTTACTGACAAGGACAGTTGTCCTTTATCTGAAACATTAGAATGCCCAAAACACACAGAATTTTTCATACCATTAACCAGTATGACAATCATTAGCCCTGGTTACAATAATCTTTGAGGTACAACTAATGTCTCCAAACTGCATCCCAATCACACTCAGATAACTACTCTACAGAACATTTTTTCTAACACACATAAATGATGTATTGCATCACTGCAGCTCCCTCAGGCCTCTCTTTAGTTGCGAATTTGCTGAAGGAACCAACCAGATGTTCAATAAGAGTGAAGTAAGAAAAACCACGGTGGTAACTCCTCAACGTGTATCTGAATCAAATAATGGTACACAGTGTTTAAGGTGGTTGAATTATATTTAGGAGCAGCACAACAGTGCACAAGAAATATCAGTATGACTATTCATTTTGTGTTATTTGGTCAAATAATTTAATGTGAATGCTGAGACCAATTCTTAACTCAATCCATCCAACTGAGCTACTGTTCCGTCTGTAAACATGCTAGCAAAACTGTAATGATAATGTTGATAACAATAATAATAATAATAATAATAATAATAATAATAACATCTGAGAAAGGAAACATAATAATAATAATAATAATAATAATAATAATAATAATAAACTATCTGAGGCTATTTGTGAGTTCATCAGTAATTTGACTTTATCAGTAATTTTACAATCCCCTGGCTGCATTATCAGTGCTGTGCACATTAAGTTGCATGATGGGGCTGCCATCTTTAGGTATTGCAACATGCCTAATTTTCTGTCGAGGTTGTGTCTCTTAGAGAAGCTTGTTTCTCTGTTCCTGTAGAGTCCTCTCTATCCTAAATTTTGGGGTTCACTTTGTCTGGCTCCCTATTTGAGACTGCTCTAGCTTGGGTGACTGCCAGTAGCAATGTTACTGCCAGCACAGCACTTAGCTTCATCGAAGTACGCAAATCCTCCCACATGGCACTTAAGGTGCATTGCAGATGAAGGGCTGCACAAGTAGAGACATGATTAGAAATGAAGATATTAGAGCAGTACTAAATATTTTCAACATGATTGAAAAAAATTAAAAATATCATGAAGATTGGAGACAACACCTCATGAGCAAACCAGGTCACAGAGTTCCCCAGAAGGTTCTCAACTACAAGCCAAATGAGAAAAGAGATGTTGGAAGACTTTGAAAAATATGAAAATAATTTTGTTTATGATTTCAGAACAGCAACAGCCTATTCTTTGAAAGGAAGATGATGATGATGATGATTGTGATAGTGATAGTAATAATAATAATAATAATAATAGCAGTAGTAAACTGCAATAATACACAATTTATCTATAGCAAGTGAAAAGATTAGGATATTACCAACATGTTTTACATAGCATCTAACTTGAATAAGCCATAACAACAAAATTACTGACCCATTGTTTTTAATGCAGCACTCCTCAAAGTGTACTATACTGAACATGCTACAAAAAGAACTGCTTAAAGAAAATTAAAAAAAAAAGAGTCAGTTTGTAAGCCTATGGTGTAATTTGATAACTCATTACCAGTTATTGTTGGTGCCAGATTGATTGCTACACAAATGATTTTACATAACAATGTCAGAAAATCATTGCTTTTAGTGTTTGGCTAAACTTGTGTTGTGCCACTAATGTGTAAAAGCTTCTTTGCACTAATTTAGGTGTGTGTATAAAATGCATTTTGGTGCATAAATAAGAGAGAAATACTGCCTTTCTTGCATAACCTTGAGGCTATTCATTATTGAGCAAGTGAAAAAAAGGTGTACCAACCACTAGTTGCTTGTGTTAAAATTTAAGTGTTTGAAGGACTATTAAAGTGCAAACAGTTCATAGTTGGAATTTTATTTTTGTCTGTATATCATACCAGTTTGTTAAGCATTAAGTCATGAACCAGCATAGTGCCAATTTGTAAGAGTTAAATAATTAATGGCTGGGTGATGGCCATAGTAATGAAAGGCTCACAATGTAAACAAGTCAGTCAACTGAAAGAGTGTCAGTGCATGAGTCAGCTGAGAGAAATGGTAGTGCTGGGTGGGCATGGTGATATGGCAACTAAAAACTAAAGACATGGAAAGAGGGCAGTTGTCTTAGAAGAGGTCTACAAATCAAACAGAGCTACTGTTGATGGACAAAGGCAGTTTTGCCAGATCGATCTGATTCCCATTAGGAAGGTCTCTGTGAACCGGTTGTGTCAGATGATCACTGTGCAATGTGGTGGAAGATGGTTAATCCAGTAAACTGATCAAAGTGTTTGGTATAGTCCTTCATATGTAACATCAATGTACAATTAATTACAGATAGTTATAATAATGAACTTAACAACACGTTTTGTCGAACCTCAAGTACCTTCATTTTGTTAAATCTGTTTTTTACTAAAGAGTAAACTTCCTCTTGTGTCATCTATAGCTTTAGTGCCAAGAGGTACCCCGGTTTAGAGTAACATGCAAATAGCTTGTTGTACATTACAACTTACTACACGAAACAGTTGAAGTAGCATCATTCAAAAGATGTCATTGCTGCATTGTATGGTATGTAAGTGGACAAAATGCTCTAGGGACAAGGGTGGCAGTCTTATTGTTCTTTGACAGTACAATCTTTGCAAATATTGTTGCTGTGTCCTGCTACGAGTGCATGCAAGTTTGTGTGCACCGAGAGAGAGAGAGAGAGAGAGAGAGAGAGAGAGAGAGAGAGAGAGAGAGAGAGAGAGAGAGGGAGTGTGTGTGTGTGTGTGTGTGTGTGTGTGTGTGTGTGTGTGTGTGTGTGTACGTACGCATGCTTGCATGCTCGAATCGGCTGCCAATTGTATCAGCACAGGCCGACCACTGGAGGTTGCCTGTGGGAGACAAGCACTCGACACTGTCTCTGCCGCACCATCTGCCAATCACTTCCACATATATATGCGTGGAGTAGCACTGACTGACTCTCTGTATGTTCATCCAGTTGTACCACTCAAATCAGTTGTTCTGTGTCTTGTTACAAGTGAATTCATGAGAGCCATATTCGTTATTGTTCAGAGGTTTATGAATAAAGCCATATTTGTTTTACTACATGACTGGCAACGAGTTTGGAATGATATCCACGTGTGCAGTCATTAATGTGGTTTCAACAAGTTAGTCACAATGGATGCCATGCTTACTTTGGCAGTAACTGATGCCATGCTTACTTTGGCAGTAACCACATTGTCAGCTTCCATTAACAGCTTTCTGTTAACAGACAGATTATTGTTCCACCGGTCCATCCACTCATTTTTCCTCCATATGATAGCTCACCAAGGATTGGGAACCCCACAAAAAAAGACTCAGACAGTCTTTTTTGACTTTTGGTGTGGCAGACTTGAATTTGTGCAAAGCCTTCTTCTCTTGTGGATTCCACCTAAAATGTATCAAATAGTGCATCAGCTTGCCTCTTCATAAGAACTGGTAGCTCTTGCTTTTGATGACATGTTCATATTTTTGTCCACCTACCATTGCAAATGAATGCATGTAATAGCTGTGCAAGTTGAATTCTACTGATGCTGCCAGAAACCAAACCTGCCATACACTGCCCGGGCACCTGAACTTCACAGCTTTAGGTGTAAGTGTTAAGTCATTACTGATGTCCATAATGACTCTTATGCAGTCTCTATGGTGTGTGACGCAGTTATCTGTTTATCTCTGGGCAAGGAAATGCACCAGAAGACCTCGCTCTGTGAGAACCCCATTGGCAGAAGTTTTGCAAATAGCACAATCTTTTGAAGTTTCTTGGGCAGTGGGTGACCAGATTGAAGTGTGGGGCAATGTCGCAGCAGTGTCATAAGCTTGGTCCACTATGATGACTATGAGGAAGCGGGAGCAGCTGCAGTAATTATGTCAGCCCATCGCCGAGCAGACCAAGGTCGGCCCAAGCAGCCGCGACTGCCAGAGCACTATCGTTAGCGTTCCTGTTTCCATCTTGTCCTTTCTGTTTTGTCCAGCATGAATCTCCAGCATGCTGTAGGCACTGGGCTACTTGTAATGCTTTCCAGGAGAGAGCCCACATTGCTTCTATGTGTCGTTTACTGAAGTTTGATCAGGATATGGACATGGACATGGACATAAACTGTGGGACTCCAATGCTTGTGACTACTCCCAAACTGTTTATCGAGTAAAGTGTTCTTCGCCAAGTGCTCTGGCTACAGGTCAACACAAGTGCTGCAGTGATGTTACTGAATTCAAACCTATGGAGTTTAGGCTCACCGTCATTGACACCAGTCACCTGGAAGCTGGTCAGTTACAACAAACACAACATTGCACTGTTAGGACAATTTACGGCATCTACCTCTTACAAGCCAGTGGTTTGTTCCATTAGATTCTTGGTGGTTGCTGATATTGGTGTTGAGAACTTGTTCAGGATGGATGCACTCCAGGTGTTTGGATTTTCTGTCACTGAAGCAGTTCATTTTGTTTCCTATCAGGCATTGGGAACACTGTGTGAATTTCTTTGAAACCCACAGCTCGGCCTCATTTAAGTCTTGCATGTCTCATTCCTGTCACTCTGAAAGATCAAGTGAAAGCAAAATCAGAGAGACTTCAGTCTCTTAGGGTTAGTGCAACCTGTTATAACTAGTGAATGTCATCTCAACTGAATCTAGTTCGGAAGCCACAGGGGAAACTTCACCTCTGTGGCAATTTCAGTACTACTGTCAATGCGCAGTTGATCGTGGATATGTATACTCTCCCTTGTCAGAAGGAACTGTTGGCGAATATATTGGGTGGCCAATACTATTCTAAAATTGACTTTTTTGAAGCATATCTACAAGTTCCTGTGGACAAAGAGTCTAGGTGAGTGATGGTTTTGAATGCTTGTTTTGGTCTCTATCACTATTTGCACCTTTTTTTGGTGTGGCTAGCACCCCTGCTATTTTCCAATGATTTTTAGAGCTATTGATTATTGCTGTTCTCGTTTGCATTAATTATCTGGATGATATTGTTGTGTGGGCTCTTCCATGGCTGATCACTTGAAAAATTTGAGCACTTTGTTTTCTGTCTTACAGTCCACAGGCTTATGGTGTAACCTCGTCAAATCTCAGGTTTTTCAGCCTTCTATTGTTTATTTGGGGTTCAAGGTATCGCAGGATGGGCTTCAGCATCTGCCAGACCACATCTCTGCTGTTCTGTCTATGCCTCACCCCTCACCCACGAAGGAGCCTCAGGCTTTCCTAGGTAAAACGGCCTACGCCCATAAATTCCTGTTGAGGGCAACCACATAGGCCCACCCATTACACGCCTTGTTATGCAAGAATGTATCTTTTTGCTAGAGCCCAGACTGCAAATGTGCTTTTCAAATGATGAAATCCATACTACTCTTGGCCCCTTGTTTAACTATGTTCTCTCCGGACCAGATAGCAGTTTTGGCAACTGATGCCCCACACTACAGCCTCACTGTGGTCCTATCCAACCAGTAGGCTGATGGTTCTGAGCAGCCTGTTACTTTTGCCTCAAAATCTCTCACTCTGGCACCACAGTGTTACTCTTAGGTAGAAAAAGAGGCTTTTGCCATAGTCTATGCTATCTGGAAATTTCATGTTTTTTTGTATGGCTCCAAGTTCCACCTTATACTGACCGTAAACCCTTGGTTTGCTTATTTAACACTCACACTTCTTTGCCTGACAAGGCAGCATACCACCTACAATGCTGGGCACAGTTCTTGTCTCTGTACAATTATGAAATCCATTTTTGACCTACGTCTAAGCATGCCAATGTGGATGCCTTGTCCCACCTTCCTGTGGGTCCTGATACCGATTTTGATTGTGAAGAATTGCTTTGCTTCCATCTTGATATCAAAATACAGGCTGCAGTCAATGGTTTCCCATTTACGAGCTCGCATGTAGCAGCTGTCATTGTTGCTGACATGGTTCTCTGTTAGATGGTTGTTTTTGCAACAGGGCTAGCCAGATGAACCACCAGATTGGGTTTTGGACCCCCTGTACAACTATTTTCCCTTACAGTATCGCCCCTGTTTTTGATGGTGTTTTGCTGTTGTCCACAGAAAACCTCTCTCCCAGAGTAGTCATTCCTTCTGTGTTACAGTGTGAGGTTCTATGCCCTCTCCACAAGAGCCATTGAGAGTTTCATGCACTAAACTGTTAGCTAGGAGACATACTTTTTTTGGCCAGGGTTTTATGGCGAAATTGTCCATTTTGTTTCAGCTTGTGAGCTGAGTGCCAAATAACAGGCAGCTCCCAGGGCATCCCTGTCCCCATAGCACGCTCCCCGCTGGCCATGGGAATGCATTCATGTAGACTTTGCAGGTCCCTTCTTAAATTGTCATTGGCTCTTGGTTGTGAATACATTAACCCAGTTTCCTTACATTTCCTGGTAAGGGTTGACATTGGCTGAGGTCACAATTCACATGCTGTTGAGGCTTTTGCCTTGTACCTTAGTTTCCAACAGAGACCTCCAGTTCGTTTCTCACACCTTTCAACTGCTTTGTTCCTGTCACAGAATTTGTCATGTGCTCCACCCTCAATGAGGCCTAATGATTTATGCATATGTTCAAGTCCCAGATGAAGAAGTTTATTGTGGATTCTCACCTGACAACTCCCTTCTCCATTTTCTGAGCACCTATCACTTCACACCTGTGGAGGAGTGGAGCCCGGCTGTGTTGCTTCTTGGCCAGGAGTCAGGCATGCTCCTCCACATTCTGCGGCCTGTGCCACACTTGCCACTGTCAGATTCATCTGGCCACTTTGTGCTGGGATTGCCGGTGTGGGCACAAGTGTTTGATTGCAGGCTCAAGTGGATACTGGCCACTGTTGTCTGCGTGCAGGGATGCCATCTTTGTGTTGTCTGTACAGCTGATGGGCTGGTGACTTGCCACTTTGATCAGTTGAATCTCCTCCTCCCTGCCAGAAGCTACTGGTTTGTGGGTGTGACCCCTGTCACCATAGCCTGTCCCACTGCCCTCCACCTCGAGTCTGCCATTGCCTGCTGTGGAGGTGTCCCCATTCAATTGGCTGCCTCCTCTACGTACAGTGACCTGGGGTTCCAGATTGCTGGCACTGGATGCTAGTCCATCTCTGGCCTCAGTTCCATTGCTACAGCTTGCTGTTCTGGTTGAGCCACCTCCACCGGCCCCCTTTCCATCATTACCTTCGCTATCTATCATCACCAGTGTGTCCAGCCCCATCTATGCAATGAGACCTGCCTGCTGATGATGTTGCAGAAATGGTAATTGCAATCTCCTCTGCAGTGATGTCGTTGGGTGCTGGCTGCATGGGCCCACTGTCCTCAAGCATGCCCGCGTCCTCATGTGTTCTGGCCCTGTGCCTGGCACATTGTCCCATCCCCTCTGTCTCCATCAGCTGCCACAGCTCCGGATCCGATGTACATGTCCCTCATCGGGCTGACGGTGTCTCATCCATTGCATGGGCACCAACATAGCTCAAGGGAGAGGAGTGCTGTATCCTGATACTAATGTGTGTGAGTGCGAGTGCACCAAGTGTGGTGTGACCGCTTGTCTCTGCTTGGTGCAGTCTCTGCCACGCCGTCGAGTCGCATTTATATATGCATCAAGCAGTGCTGACTCACTCTCCCTATGTTCATCCAGTTACCCTGCTCGCATTAGTCATTCTGTATCTTGTTATATGTCGAGTTACGAGAGGCATGTTTCCATTATTGTTCAGAGATTTATGAATAAGGCCATATTTGTGTTACTTGGATCGGTTTCATGTGTTATCTGGTTACCACAATTGTCATCTTTCAACTGGTCAGTTTATTTTAAAATGAAATCAGTAACTTTTGAGTGGTATTGCAATTAATACATTAACAGTGCAATGAATAATCAAAATATTAAAATCTAAACAAAGTCCAATTTGAGCTTTCTTTTACCAAATAAGTACTGATGTTTTGTTTAAAGGAGTGACATAACATGATTTTGTGGTTCTGGTTTGACTGAAAAGAACAAGCACAAATAATGCAAATGGCAAACAGTTACAGCTGAGTGATAGTTTGTTTTATGTGTTTAGAAAAGTGTCAGGGTGCTAGTTATAGGAAAATTTGCCAGAATCCATAAGAGCACACACTGTGGATCCATTTAAAACAAAATTAAAATCTTTTTTTGTAAATAAATGTCTGTACTCACTGAAAGAACTCTAAGCTGTATGTATTATGTATTAATCTTTGTAGATAAATCTATTGTGTATTAAACCTTTATACACAAATATGATATGTACTATAACTTTATAAACACTAAGACATTTGCAGAAGTCATTATTTGATGACTACATGGCAAAACAAATGTAAATCAAAATAACAATAGAATTTGTGGTGCTGAAATTAAAAGGATTTAATCCCTGTATCATCAGATCATCAGCAGTTTACATCAGAATGAGATTTCATTTCACATTATGGAGGCTGGGCAGGTTTGTTCTACCAGCTGCGTGTGGTGTCACGTGGGATGAGCAGGAAAGGTTATATATACAGCAGAAGTATGACTCTAATTGTTTTCTATAGGGTAAATTGCCTCTTGCAACACCCATCAGCCACCCAAATACCATGTCATTACAGAACTATGGGGGCTCACGCAACAAGATGAGAAGCTATCCATTTCATTCTTATGCCAAAATAAGAAATGTACCTGGCATTTACTAACTAGTCAAAACACTGTAAGCACCAATGATCAGACAATAATTAGCAAAAATAATAACTCACTTCCACTAACTGATCATGTATGCCATCTTAATTTGGAATCAAGCATAACATGATGCAATCCTTCTGTAATAAGATTACACCATGCCATGTAGTTTTGCTTACAAGGCACACTGAAATTCAAATATTTCAATTTTTGTCAACAATTCTTTTGGGTGTGTCACTGTGGCAACGCTTAAAACAGTCAATTTTTTTTTTTTTACAGGTAATAATCTTCGAACAATCTCTAGCACAGCGGTGTACTGGTGGAGTCTGAGTCTGGCCATGGCCAACTAAATGCAGTATTCAGGTACAGCATGTTGCAATTGACTCACTCATTTTTCAAATAACAAGCTAGTTCAGGCACTATCATCTGTATAACGACCATACAAATGAGTAACAACTGGGTGAATACAGATCCTGTGACCAGTATCATTGAATGACATGAAACAGCATTATGAAATATGAAATGTCTGGAGCTGGAGAGGGTACAATATATATCTCTAGATCAATGTGAACAAAAACTCACCTTGCCAATACCAACTGCCTGGTGCTCCTATGAACACACGATCTCCATCCTGAAAATAATAGTAATAAAAGATAATGAATGCAATAGAGACAAAGAAATGGCCACAGGAATTATGATGTGTGACAAATAACTTCTGAATTGAACATTTAAAAAGTGTGCTGGAGAAAATATCCCATACCGCATGGATCATTTTTGTTATGGAATATTGGCACCATTGTCAATACTAAGAGCCCTTCTCTGCAGTTCATAAGCTGCCTAGAGTAAAAGGGCTCAAAAAAGTAGGGAGAAATTTCTACACTGGCAGGAAAGAATTATGAAATATAAGGAAGGACATTTCCGTATTTGTTGCCAAATAAAGATTGCACTGTGGGGACTGTCAGTATTTATGAAAGTATTTATGAAAGCGATCTCTGATTAACTTTCTTAAGGTGGAATCTTCCAGTGACACACATAGGAATACAGCAACTTTTTTTTCATATCGCACTTTGAAATAACTGAGGACATATGAGGGTATCGGAAGCAATGCGATATAAGTAACATATTCTTAATTTTAAGATAGATACATATGAAATTAAGGAAGACATTAGAAAATCATTTCTACTTTAGTGACAATCAAATTTCATAGTAGTGGTTCATGGTATCTCAGTGCTTACCAGATGAGAAAAAGGAAGTGAAGTTAAACTGTCTTTCGAGCTGCACATGGGCCTAAAATCACTTATATTTCTTTGCAGTGTAGAAGTTTTAGTGACAAAAAGTTACGTAAGTGTAATGTTGATTGTTCCAATAAAAAAATTAATTAAGTCATAGAATCTATTTTATTGTAATGATCTGAGTGTACAGACTATCATGTTATGTCATGTATTACCATGTTATGTAGATCACTTGTTAATCAAACTAAGAAATATATTATGCACAGTTTGGCCTTGGTACTGTCCATTATATCACTAGCCTCTCCTGAGTCGTTCACTGTGTTCTGTGGACCCTACCAAGAACAAGAACCACAGGGACGTAGAATAAGTTAAGGTGTAGATTAACAAAAGACAAGGAAATCACAGGAATATATTCTGTATCAAGAATAAGCTATCACTAAATTGCTTAATGTGACTCTTGCTTATGACAGCTAAATTCAATCAGGTAAATTAGGAAGAAAACTGCTACTTTGCAAAACAGCTACTTCCCCTTCAGTTATACTAAATAGGTGCTTTTTTATGTTATTGATAGCTTAATATTTACTCAATTACAGTTTTCAAAGAAAATATTTATCAACACCTGTATAAACGAGTCCTACTTGCAGTTCATTACTACTTGTTATGCAGCTTTACAATGAACACTGCTATTGATAATATAGCTAACAGAACATTTCAATAACTGAATCTAGATCATTTGTAGAAATAGTGGCTAATGAGGCATATTTCAGTTTTCTTTTGAATTCATAGGAATTCCCTATTTATTGCTTTATCCTCAACAAATTTTCACTCTGCTGCAGAGTGTGTCCTGATTTTACACTTCTTGGCAGATTAAAACAGTGTGCTGGACCAGAACTCGAACCTGGGACCTTTGCCTTTCATGAGAAAGTGCTCTACTGACTGAGCTGTCCAAGCACAACTTATGATCTGATCCCACAGCTGTGTAAGTAAGTTTCTTGCTTTATGTTAGGTGGAAGCTTTTGAATATATTTTCAACAGAGTACATAATTCCACTATGAGTCCTAGACAAGAAGGCAAAGTCTATGTGAAATTTATTTGTGTGTTTGTTTTGTAATTGAGCAAATCAATATCTCATCTGTAACTGATTTTTAACTATTGGCAACAAAAACCGTCAAGGAGAGGTGGGAGGAAGTGAGTGCAAGATTACAAAGACTCTTAAAAGGCTTCTCCAAGATGTCCATGGAAAAAAATGATTGTATGGTGTCAGTAGCCGGGAGTTCCCAGGTGGGAAATTCGGCCACCAAGTGCAAGTCTTATTGAGCGTGACTCCACATTGGGCGACTTGCGTGTCGACAAAGAGGATGAAATGATGATGAGGACCACACAACACCCAGCCCCTGAGTGGAGAAAATCTCCCATCCCAGTCGTGAATCGAACACGGGCCCCCATGTGTGGCATTCAAACGTGCTGACCGTTCAGCTTTTGGGGCAGACCGAGATGTCCATTTATCTACTTCAAGTAACATTCTTACTGTTCACTTCTGGTGCAAAAACACTACAGGGAGTGAAAATCTTCAAAATAAAGCAACATTCTTTTGTTTAGGTCAACACAATGGGAGGTACTTCACAGGGGGAACCATGTTGAATTGAACTTCTTGATTCATCAGTTTGCGCTGTTCCACTGGAAAGTTCAGTACCTATGCAATAAGTTAATAAAATTGTAAATAATACTTTCAAATGAGTTAATTGATGCTTCTATACTGTGTCTAAATGAGCATTGGTTAAGAGAGGATGGGTTACAAAGTGAACAAAACAAAATATGAACTGACACCCTACACATGTAGAAAGCAAATCCAGTGTGGTGGAAAACTGCATCTTTTCAAAAAAGGAATAGTTTCTGAACATCTACAACTAAAGCCACTAAATAATGAAAAGGATTTGAAAATATCAGCCATAGAATTATGATCATTAAAAAAAAATTGTTGTTTGTTTCTACGAATCTCCAGGTGGGGGCATAAAAAAAAAACTCTCATCACCATAATGAAACACACATTAATTGAAACTCTGGCAATTTTAGTATACACTTTAGCAAAACCCGTAAATTCAGAACAGGATTACTGAATCTCTTAGACTGTTATAACATGGAAATCACAATACATTCCCAAACATGAGAAACTTGTTGTACAAAATCCACAATAAATCAAATAACCATTAACTCTAATCAACAACATTAAAAAACAGAAACAGTAAAGTCTGGACTGGAGACCACTATGGGCATGCTACAAGTTTCAGTGCTAAAAGTGACAAGACTAACAAACTGACAAGCGCATATTTTAAGAAAGAGTAATGAGAGCACAGTAGTAAAATATGTTTGAGAAATTTAATATCTTGTGAAACAAATACTAACAAAGAGATAGAGGGGCTGGCCAGTACTTACCTCAGCTCAGTACAGCCGATAGATACACATAAAACAGAACTGAAAATTTACATTCCTAGCTTTCGGAACTTTATTCCTTCATCAGGGAGGAGAGAGGGGAAAAAAGGGAAGAAGGGAAAGTGGATTCAGTTACTCACAACCCAGGTTATGAAGCAACAGGGAAAGGTAAACAGGGAGGGTGGCAAGGATGGAGGCATGGTTGTCAGAGGGAAGCCAAAGATATTCTACTGTAAGTACCGTGCCAGCTTCAACCAAAGAGGATGCATACAGAAGTAAAGAGGTATATAGTATAAAGATAAACACAACTACGTAGGATGAAAAGATGCGTGAATGGCTAAAGAGGAAAGGGAAAGAGGAGAAGACTGAAGAGTGAATGGGAGTGAGGTTGTTTAACGTAGGTTCAGTCCAGGGGGATGGCGGGATGAAAGGATGTGTTGGAGTGCAAGTTCCCATCTCCGCAGTCCCTCTGAACTGCGGAGATGGGAACTTGCACTCCAACACATCCTTTCATCCCGCCATCCCCCTGGACTGAACCTACGTTAAACAACCTCACTCCCATTCACTCTTCAGTCTTCTCCTCTTTCCCTTTCCTCTTTAGCCATTCACGCATCTTTTCATCCTACGTAGTTGTGTTTATCTTTATACTATATACCTCTTTACTTCTGTATGCATCCTCTTTGGTTGAAGCTGGCACGGTACTTACAGTAGAATATCTTTGGCTTCCCTCTGACAACCATGCCTCCATCCTTGCCACCCTCCCTGTTTACCTTTCCCTGTTGCTTCATAACCTGGGTTGTGAGTAACTGAATCCACTTTCCCTTCTTCCCTTTTTTCCCCTCTCTCCTCCCTGATGAAGGAATAAAGTTCCGAAAGCTAGGAATGTAAATTTTCAGTTCTGTTTTATGTGTATCTATCGGCTGTACTGAGCTGAGGTAAGTACTGGCCAGCCCCTCTATCTCTTTGTTAGTATTTGTTTCACATCTTATATGAGATTTTCCATTAATCATTTAAATTTAATATCTTCACTGATACAAGTAAATAACATTTTATGTAGCATTACCAGTTAAAACTAGGAGGTAAAAACTAAGTCACAAAAACAAATGCATCACTCCAGGTATAAGAAAACCATATGCGCAGAAAAGATTACTGTACAGAACTACTAAAATGTGTCAGGTATCACCTGAATTAAGCTACAAAACAATACTCAAGAAGGTAATAACAAGCACCAAAATGCTGGAAAATGACAAATACATCAGAAAAACATGCAGTAAAATGAAAGCTGTTTGGAATATTATAAAGGAAGAAACAAAAAGTAATAAAACTAAAATTAATAACTTATAATTGAATGAAAAGACTATCAGCAAACCAAAGACTGTAGTTAATATGTTTAAGTTATTTTATAAATGTAGTACAAAATTTATTGAGCAAAATGTCACCCATAAATATCACACACATCTAACATCAAAAACAGAATAGGTATGAAACAAAATATTTCTCATGCTAAAAATATGCAGGATTACATTAAGAAATTAAGCTTCTAAAATCAAAACATTTGTCAGGAATAGATAATGCCAGATTTTATTGCAAAAAATAAATAAATAAATAAATAAAATAAAATACAAAAAAAAAAAATGCTTACATGATCTCTGAAGCACTGACTTCTCTTATAAATGTATCCTTCTCAACTGGCAACTTTCTGGGTAAAGTGAAACCACTTCACAAAAAAGGAAACTAACATGAGAGTCAAACTTCACAACCGTTTTTTACTGACTGTATTTCCAAAAATTCTAGAAAACCTGGTTTTATAAATGAATTTTTAATTTCTTAAATAAGCATAAAATGTTATTAGACTTACAACATGGTTGAACAAAAAAAATCTCTCAACAAAACAGAGATTTTTTATAATATGACATGCTACAACCCCTAGACAGGTAGGAACATATTTTGTGCATATTCCTAGACTTATCAAAGGCCTTTGATACCATCAATCAAAATAAATAACTTAGTAATATTCAGAATTGGGGTATTTGTGGAGGAGCATTTAACTGGATGAAATCATACCCCCATGAACGAAAACACCTCATAGAGCTAACACACGAAGTAAATGGCACAGCAGTCAGTAGCATCACTCGGTTTCATTAATGGTCAGATAGAAAGCTCCCCAAGTTTCAATACTGTGTCAGATCCTTCTTTTACTATATCTATGCTCCAAGTCTTAGATATAAACAGAAGAAAGAGAAAACTAGAATTTGCAGATGACACAAGTATCTTAATTACAGCAAGTACCAAAGAAATCTTTGAAAGCAACATTAGTCTCATCACAAAGACTATAGTAGAGTGCTTTAATGCAAAGATTTTTATTACAAATCTGGGAAAAACTGCTGCAATGAACATATTCACCACCCAGAATAGAACACCAACTATTGTTCATACTGAAACAATTGGAAAACAGAGAACAAAATCTCTCAGTACATGGAACAACATAACATGAAATGAATATAATAGAGGGAAACATTCCACGTGGGAAAAATATATCTAAAAACACAGATGTATGTTTGTGTTTGTTTGTGTGTCTATCGACCTGCCAGCACTTTCGTTCGGTAAGTCACATCATCTGTTTTTAGATATATATAACATGAAATGAGATTCACATGTAGACTATGCAAACAGAAAACTCAGCAGAACAAACATGTTTCATAATACGAACACAAAGAAACTGTATATTGTATGACAATCTGTAGACAATGCATTTTGCTTATGCTTTCTCAGTATTGCAATATGGTGAGCTTTGGGGAAACTGTGGTGAAAGTTTGAAATGATTTACAGTACAGAAAAAGATTATTAGGCTAATGGGAGGGGTAGACCAAAAATCATCATGCAGGCAACTATTTAAGGAAAAATAAAATACAACAACATCCATGTATTTACATACTAGAAAAAGTAATTATTATAAAAAAATTAAACAGTCCGGTATACAGCAGCTACACAAACAAATAAATGATGTACATGTACACTATTACAGAAGGGTGTACTCCATCTCAGCATCAAATTGTATAACATTTTACCCAAATCTGTAAAAATAATAAAAGGTAAAGTCTGCGGTGCAAGCTCGTAATCAAGCAACTGCCCTGCCTGCTCGCAGAGTACGGTATTTTTTTGTCGCAGCACAAGGAGGGGGAGTGTGGTGGGCCCAGTACAAATTTGATAGCAGGGTGAGTGGACCTGAGACTATCTTACAGGGACTGGGATGAAGAAAAATCCCTGCTCCTATCCAGGATGGCCAGAGCCTAGTGCTCTACTCACTAGACCACTACAAAAAAAGTAATGAACTGAAACAGTTCCTAACCAACTGTGAAGGATTACTTGGTAAAGCACTACTTCTATATAGTGAAGGAGTCTCTACAAAAACAAAACTATAGCACCAGATACAATTGCATTTGCTAAGTGTGTGTGTAAAAAATTTCTAGATGTTGGCAGAATCTTCTGCAGAATGAA
This sequence comes from Schistocerca serialis cubense, assembly GCF_023864345.2. NCBI lineage: Eukaryota > Metazoa > Arthropoda > Insecta > Orthoptera > Acrididae > Schistocerca > Schistocerca serialis. Next base: position 664,099,967 of record NC_064641.1, on the reverse strand, counting down.
ACACGTCATCACAACATGGCCATACAGTCATGTAATATCCACTGTGTGTTAGTCTTTTCCTCTCATCACACATGTTGGCTCAGTGGTGGTGAACCTTTTAGCAACATTACTGGCATGGTCACTATTACTAACAAATTGTTTGTTACACTTGTCACATTACGTCATAGTGTCTGAACGATGGCAATGAAACCTTGGATAAAACTGCTCATTTAAGGCATATCTATGGACCAATTCTTCTATTTTCTTTTCCTTCCCATAGTTATGAGTAAAGTTGGTACATACTGATTTCGACAACTGGGCAGGTCGACCTCCTTCTTGCTCAGAGTTCGAAGCTGGTTGTAATGCGAGACAGATGTGGGAAATGGCCTCATGTGCTTTTCAATAGTTTGCAGTTTACTTTTACGTACAAACATTGTGTCTTCAGATAGTAAGTTAAACGTGCCTTCCCACGCTAGGGCCATTTCACAACAAGAGTGGTATATTATCAGAAGAGAGTACATGTTCTGGGTTTTCTGCAGACACAGTTCTGCTGCGGTATGGAAAACTGTTGCATCACAGTTTTTGTTTGGAATGGTGCAGTAACTGGAAACGTACTCCAAAGTAGAAGTACATGCGGCAGTGCAATTCATGTGGGCATAACATCTAAAATGCACACAAATTCACAATGAAATTCTGGAGGATCATGGGCCAAACGCAATATCACATCCAGCCATACTGAAATGGTGCCAACAATTTGATCAAGGCTGCACAGACGAGGGCGATGCTGAGTAGGATGTCCAGATGTTGCACCATAGGATTTTGTAAGCAGGAAGAACATCGAGAGAGAGAGAGAGAGAGAGAGAGAGAGAGAGAGAGAGATTGAGAGAGCGGGGGCGGGGGGGGGGGGGGGGGCAGAGGAGATTTTACAACAATGAGGACGTTCACCCACTGGTTCTTAAACAGCTCCAGGACCAAGGCTCGGATTTCTATTGTCGACGTATTGAGAGATTAGTAAAACATTACGACGGTAAGTCAGAAGTTTATGGAAATGTTGAAATATAGTGAGTTGTATCTATTCACTTTGAAGTGTAGTGTGGCATTCAATAAAAGTTACTTGGCCTGCAATAATAATGTGTAACTCACTTTATTAAGTACTCTTGTATTTTGCTTGATGGTACGTTTTCTCCACTTTGGTCTGCAAGTGATATTCCAAGGCAAGATTTATTGGTTATTAATATAGAGAAACGGATATAAAGAAACATCTAGCACCTGTAACAGAGTTCGCAAATTCTAATGCCGTACATTTTTATTATTGTGCTGTGTTTCCTTGCTGCTGTATTTCTTTTTCTGTGCTTTGGATGTTTGAGTTCAACACATCCAGTAAAATAGCAAATTTCAGGAATCAAGTGCCCAAATATCTATAAATATCTCCTGTCGTTGTTTTTCGGGACAATTTCGTTACATTTATATCTATAGTTGTGGTTACTGCCGCAGACAATCATTGTTATAAAGTTGTGAGGCTTCGTAATGAATAAAACCCTGTGCCCAGATATCAGGAGAGAACAGATTGGACTGTCTTGTCCCCTACTGCGGAGACCTATGCACGAACTTTTTGCTAAATTGTACATTTCTGTCCATGAAGAGGAATGTTAAAACTTGATACAATGTCAGTTTAGTTTTCGTAGCTCTTCAAGTAGCCTATACTGATACCTAATACACTGCTGGCACCTAAAATACCAGTACTGAGTTATTAACAGCATTTTATGTTTCGCAGCTTACCTTTATCCTTTCTGACAATAGAATCAACAATGTTCAGGAAGCCGCCTGCATAACGACACAACAATGCAGGTTTAGTGCTTTAGATCTCACCTCAATTGCAGATATCAAGCAGTACTGAATAAGAGGTCAATAGGTGGCAACAGCGAACATAGCTGCATATACGAGGGCTATCCACAAAGTACATTACGTTTTGGAATTAAAAATAAATAAAGTATTGGAATTTTTTTATTATATACAGATGAAAGCCACACGTAAATACTACTTTTCTACGTAGTTGCCATTTAAATTAAGGCACTTATCGTAGCGATGGACGAGCTTGGAAATTCCTTCGTCGTAAAATTCGGCCGCCTGCGCCTTCAACCACGTGGTTACCTCTTCTTGAAGCTGTGCGTCGTCATCAAAACGCTGCATAGCCAACCACTTCTTCATTGCTGGGAATAAGTGGAAGTCGCTCGGTGCCAGGTCGGGACTGTACGCCGGATGAGGAAACAACTCCCACTTAAAAGATTCGAGAACTTCACGAGTGGCATTTGCCGTGTGGGCCCGGGCGTTGTCGTGAATCAGCAAGATCTTTGAGCCCAACTTTCCCCTGCGCTTGTTTTGTATTGCTCTTCTGAGGTTGTGCAGCGTTTGGCAATACCTTTGAGAGTTTACTGTAGTGCCTCTTTCCAGGAAATCCACAAAAATCACACCTTTTCTGTCCCAAAAGACAGTCACCACGTGGTTGAAGGCGCAGGCGGCCGAATTTTACGACGAAGGAATTTCCAAGCTCGTCCATCGCTACGATAAGTGCCTTAATTTAAATGGCAACTATGTAGAAAAGTAGTATTTAAGTGTGGCTTTCATCTGTATATAATAAAAAAATTTCCAATACTTTATTTATTTTTAATTCCAAAACGTAGTGTACTTTGTGGATAGCCCTCGTACCAATATATTCCAAGAAGCCATGCGCGCGAAAATGGGATTTTTGAACGGGTCATATCTCGGGTGATATTGATCCAAAGATAAACGGTCAAGTGTTTTGGATAGACCTTGGTCTAGCGATCATTTATACACTTATCGGAAGAATGGGCTATTCTACAGTACTGGGCCAAAATTTAGACATTATACACTTCCTCCAACCTACGCAAATTGAGCAAATCGGTTGGTTCTTTCGCATTAGGTGTGGTCTAGGGTGGGCCTTAGACGGCTTATAAAAGCATCATTTGTTCATGGGCGGTTGCTGAGGAACTAAAAAAAAAAAACATAATTTTCGGTTATGAAAAGTACAAAGTGTGGGTACGGCCACTCTTGTAATTACTATTCATGGCAAATCGTCGAAATTTTTATCATATGTTCTCAACATGATGTTCTCATGGAAATTCTTTTTTGTATCATTATCCGTTACCGAGATACAGAGGTTCAAAGCTACGCAAAATCAGCAAAAATTGGTTTTTGCCGCTTTTTCATCATGGGCTGCAGTTATCTAAATAATAAATCGTAGAAAATGGATCAACACGCTTTAAACATTTATCGAGAAAACCCATTTTCCCGTTTTCGAAAATCTTTATCCGTTATCAAGATACGCAAAAAAAAAAAAAAAAAAAAAGCCATGAGTTCATGGGTACCAAAAGTACCTATTGTGGGGATGGTCACTTCTACTATTTCTACTCACGGCAAATCGTCAAAACTTTTACCATATGTTGTCAAGATGATGTTCTTGGGGAACTTTGAAATTTTGTTCGATATTATTACCGAGATCGAGAGGTGCAAAGGTGCCGTACTTACGCACTTAATAACCGGTGTGAGGCATAAATGTAGTTTTAAATGACGTAGTGAAACATGGCAAGGGCTCTGGGTCATCGAAGGGTTCTGGAATTACCGGACTATGTTTTTGATCGCCATTTTTTCACCAATAAAACTTTAGTGACGCCCTTTTTCTGTATAATGGGAACTTCACGGCTGAAATTTTTCGATGGTGTCACAGGCGGTATAAGCCCCTCATAAAAAAATATTTTGCCACACGAAATTCTTTGTTCTTTTTAGGTGTAGCCTAAAAATATTTTTGTGTAAAGTAATGTAAAGTAGTTTAAAGCGAATTTGTATTGGGTGGGAGATGATTTTGTTTTAACCTTATATTATGCGTACTTATTTATTGTGTATGTGTTTCAAAGTATGTAAATGTTTCGAAGTACATAAATAAACTGTCAAAACTTTACAGACATACAGAATTAATATTTTATAATCAGCATATCCTGCTGTACAGGGAAAAGAAGAGAACCAGGTGAAAAATGCTCCTCTCGCAGTGGAAAAAAAGGCGTAGGCCTATATGCTCGTCTTCAACCCTCCACTGATCGCACTAAAACGCCGGTACGGGTCTACAAGCCCCACTGCCACACCCTCACCTGCTCATGTTAGGCAGAATTTTTCCGCCTGACTCATGAAGCACTATCACCTTGAGAGGGTGGTACGGGACTACAAGTCCCACCGCCACACCTCCAAAGTGAATTGCAGTGACGCAGTCACTGCCCTGTGGAAATTTACTGTCTCACCAACACAGTTAGACCGCAATAGACCGGTGATGCTGTACTGTAACTTATCACCCCGGACTACAAGTCCATTTAAAAAAAAAAAAAAAAAAATAAACCACTGATCGCACTGTTGAATTTTGAACGACACTTGACTTATTTTAACTGCCCGTCGCTTCTGGTCAGCTTCTCGGGATACTGGCGCCAGCTATTCCTCATGACAAGACTCTTCTTGCCGTCAGCCCCTCCCCACCCCTTCGTTGCGGCTACTTTTCAGCCCATAAACAAGTATTTTATAAAATGCATTGTAACCATATGCTGTTTTTTGTCCCGTTAGTAATCTACCGGTTTCAGTTATTAACCATCATCCAGGATCTGTTCTACCCAACAGCTTGAATGATGGTTAATAACCTTATGGGAACATTACATAAACAAATAAGTACAATTATTATTATTTTTCTGAAGTCAGTGAGTAGAATATACACATTTGGAATGTTTTTATTAGGTGGAGCCCAGTAAAACTTGAAGATATTCCTAGACTTTTCAAGAAGAGAATGAAAAAAGAGCTCAACATGAATCAACTCGAAATTTTGAGGAAAACGATTCCGATTTGAGTGAGGAGGAAACAATAAATGCTGACCACGATTCTGAAACTGAAACTGAGTATATTGATGAAGAGGACGATGATAAAACAGGGACTGAAGATTTTTATATGGGGAAGGATGAAGTTGCGAAATGGTGCATATCAAGTCTATCTAAATCTTCAAAAATTAAGGCAAAAAGTAGTAAAAGCTTTGCCTGGCGCTAGAACAATGGTAAGGGATTCTGAATCTCCCTTTGCTGTACTTTCGAAACTTTTCAATGTAAACATGACTGATGAAGTTCTACGACATACTAATTTAAAAATCGAAAACTTTTGCCTAATGTATGTGCGACTCTGAGATTGTACTGATCTATTGACCGCTATCGCTATCCTTATTTGAATCGGGTTGATAAAGGAACGAATGGTAATTGTGCAGGATGGCACAGGATGGGACGGGAATAACACATCTGAGAGCGGCGTGTAGTCTCGGAGGTTTCCACTAATTTTGAGGAGCCTTCGGTTTGATTATAGCACAACATAGCAGGGAAGAAGGAAGTTTGATAAACTTGCTGACACAAGTATACATTTTTCTTTTCTTTTTGCATTTTATATCATAAAAATATAATACAATTATATACCCAAAACACATTCCATTTTGAACATAAAACGGTTAAAATAGGTAATTAACACATTTAGTACACAATAAGACCAATAATTGAAGCAAAACGACGCGTTGTTTTCTCTGCAACGCATGATCGCTCATTTAACAGATATTGGCGCGACCGGTGGAAGGTTAAGAGAGAGTGACAGAAAAGTGAGGAACCAGCTGCCTCAATCCTGATTCCACCTTCTTCACAAAAAAATTTGACCTGCGTACGTATTCGCGCTTTTTTGTGCTAAAAGAGGATAACAGAGAGACAGTGACGGTGGAAGACAAGAGACTGCCAGTGGGAGAAAAAAAAAAGAGAGGAGATAGTGATGGTGGGAGAGAGAAAGTGGCAGTGAAAGAGAAAGAGAGATGGATGAAGACAACAGCAGTGAGAGCCAAAGAGAGAAGAGACAGTGAAAGTCAATGAGAAACAGTCACAGTAAAAGAGAAAGAGAGACGGACTGAAACAGTAGCAGTAGGAGGAAAGTGAGAGGGGACAGTGGAAATGAAAAAGAGAGATGAGTGGAGACAATACATAGGCTTGGTGGGTCTGGAGCTTCCAGACCGGCGAACATAAACGCGAAAAAATTTGCCCAATTTCCCCCATCCCCTAAAACCACGCGTTAAAGTTTCCCAGCTGACCCATTGTGGCCGTGCGGTTCTGGGCGCTTCAGTCCGGAACCGCACTGCCGCTACGGTCGCAGTTTCGAATCCTGCCTCGGGCATGGACGTGTGTGCTGGCTTTAGGTTAGTTAGGTTTAAGTAGTTCTAAGTCTAGGGGACTGATGTCCTCAGCAGCTAAGTCCCAGAGTAACTTGAACCATTTTTGAAAGTTTTCCAGTGTAGGGGACAAACCCCCGAACAAATCATTGCCAAGGACATGTGTGGAAAGCAGACAATGATGATCGTCAGCGTGATGCAAATGATGGCAACTTGCTTTAAATATACAGATAACATATTGATTACAGTATCAATGAGTCACAATTGCAATCAGTCAACTCATGCAAATGTAACATTTTGTAGAGATATAAAGTGGAAAAATCAAATAGGTTCATTAGTAGGTGCATACTAGGATGAAGCACTCAGTCCACAAAAATATCAGTTACAAAACTCTCCTGTGACCCATCCTAGAATATTGTTCAAATGTAGGGTGACCAGATGCAATTGTTTAAAAAGGAAGACAAACAGCTTCAAAAACGAGGGCAAAGGAAGAAAAAATGAGGACACATCAAACGGGTCAACTGCAGATGAGGATACCATCCGTCAGCTTTGGACAAGTCACATGACTGCCGGGAATTACCGGTAAAACTAGTAGTTAATTGTTAGTGGTGGTCAGGAGTTGATTACTTGAACAATATTTTTTAGGAAAATTTTAAATAACTGATATTTGCATTCGCTTATAGGTTGATCAACGATAACATCGACGATCCTGGTGCCACCTACGAACACCGCCTTTGTGCGTGTTTATCACGAAGGTTGCGCCAATAGTTAAAGTATTTAAGAGAAGAGCAATAGAACGGACGAATTGTGAATTTAACTGTATTACGCTCAACTTTGCGAAAAAGCCGAACACCGTAAAAATCCGCCCGGACCCCGGACAAGGAGCTAAAAAGGAGGACATGTCCCTGGACGTCTGGTCACCCCATTCAAATGGCACCCGTACCAAAAAGGACTAGCGGAGGATATTTAACAAACAAAAAGAAGGGCAGCACGAATGATCACAAGTTTATTTGGCCCACGGGAGGGCATCACGGAGACGATGAAACACGTGAACGCAAACTATAACGCGGAAGCTTCCTTACAGAGTTTCAAGATGTGGCTTTAAGTGAAGAATCCAGGATATACCAAGGAGCTTTCAATAAGCAACGCAACACATTATTTTCCCGGCCAGAATTTATTGTAGAACATCGTGGTGTATTCCCGCTTCAGATCATATAGTTTCATAAGGTTCCGACACTGTCGCCTGATAAACAAAGTAAGAGCCTACGGAATATCAGACCAGCTGTGTGGCTGGATTGAAGAGTTTCTAGCAAACAGAACACAGCATGTTGTTATCAATGGAGAGACGTCTACAGACGTTAAAGTAACCTCTGGCGTGCCACAGGGGAGTGTTATGGGACCATTGCTTTTCACAATATATATAAATGACTTAGTAGATAGTGTCGGAAGTTCCATGCGGCTTTTCGCGGATGATGCTGTAGTATACAGAGAAGTTGCAGCATTAGAAAATTGTAGCGAAATGCAGGATGATCTGCAGCGGATAGGTACTTGGTGCAGGGAGTGGCAACTGACCCTTAACATGGACAAACGTAATGTATTGCGAATACATAGAAAGAAGGATCCTTTATTGTATGATTATATGATAGCGGAACAAACACTGGTAGCAGTTACTTATGTAAAATATCTGGGAGTATGCGTGCGGAACGTTTTGAAGTGGAATGATCATATAAAATTAATTGTTGGTAAGGCGGGTACCAGGTTGAGATTCATTGGGAGAGTGCTTAGAAAATGTAGTCCATCAACAAAGGAGGTGGTTTACAAAACACTCGTTCGACCTATACTTGAGTATTGCTCATCAGTGTCGGATCCGTACCAGATCGGTCTGACGGAGGAGATAGAGAAGATCCAAAGAAGAGCGGCGCGTTTCGTCACAGGGTTATTTGGTAACCGTGATAGCGTTACGGAGATGTTTAATAAACTCAAGTGGCAGACTCTGCAAGAGAGGCGCTCTGCATCGCGGTGTAGCTTGCTCGCCAGGTTTCGAGAGGGTGCGTTTCTGGATGAGGTATCGAATATATTGCTTCCCCCTACTTATACCTCCCGAGGAGATCACGAATGTAAAATTAGAGAGATTAGAGCGCGCACGGAGGCTTTCAGACAGTCGTTCTTCCCGCGAACGATACGCGACTGGAACAGGAAAGGGAGGTAATGACAGTGGCACGTAAAGTGCCCTCCGCCACACACCGTTGGGTGGCTTGCGGAGTATCAATGTAGATGTAGATGTAGAGGCGACGTTATACGTAGCTTTCAAAATGGCGTTTGTTGCAGTGATGCGTTCCAAGCTGAAATCTGTCACTGAGTTTCTTTTGGCGGAAGCACAGAAGATCGCAGATATTCACAGGCGCTTGCAGAATGTCTATGGGGACCTGGTACTGAATAAAAGCACGATGAGTCGCTGAGAGAGGCGTCCGTGTTCATCACCATAAGGTCGCGTAAACCTGTCCAATATCCCGCGTGTCGGCCGGCCGCATACAGTTGTGACTCCTGCAATACTGGAACATGCAGACATTCTCAATCGAGGAGACGGACGGATCACAATCAAACATCTCGCTGCGTAACTGGATGTGTCTGTTGGTAGGGCTGACACACTCGTCCCTGCTGGGTTTTATCACTGCCTAAGGCCGATATTACACTATCAAATTTCTCTGTCAAAGATCTGATCAAAGATGTGATCAAATATTCGTCATATATATATTTGACTAAGATCTTTGACGTGGCGCTAAAAAGGGGTATTACAGATCATATTTTTCGTCAAAGTTCAAGATGGCTGACAGCAAAAACTTGTTATTAACTGCAGCAGTTGCATGTACCACAATTGAACTGTGCGCACATGCGGAAGAGAAGCGGGGGAAAAAAAGGAAACGTACCTGGGTGAAGCCATGGGTTTTACGATGACAGACAAAAACATTCAACAAAACTTGTTACGTGAGCTTATAGTGGGTCAAATGGATCAAATGGCTCTGAGCACCATGGGACTTAACTGCTGAGGTCATCAGTCCCCTATAACTTAGAACTACTTAAACCTAACTAACCTAAGGACATCACACACATCCATACCCAAGGCAGGATTCGAACCTGCGACCGTAGCGGTCTTGCGGTTCCAGAGTGTAGCGCCTAGAATCGCTCGGCCACCTCGGCCGGCAGTTGGCAGCTATAGTGGAGGACATCAAGTCGTACATCAGTTAGGCCTACTTAAGAATGGATGAGCATATATTTCTGTATGTGCTCAGTGAAGTGTATCCTCAGATCACAAAGCACAATACTCACTTTAGAACTACTATATCTGCAGAAGACAGGCTCACAGTAACACTCCGAATCCTTGTTACAGGAGAGAGTTAGGTTAGGTTAGGTCAGGTCTCCAATCTTCTTAATCTATTTTTGTATTCAGGGTGCTTCACGTTGAAAAGCTTCATACATCTCTCTTAATTCTGTAGTTGTCGGTACACAACAATATTTACCGGCAATGTTTATAAAAACACTACAGATGACAGAACGCTACAGCGATGCTAGCGCTCCAAGTGGTAACATGTCACATTGCAGTGAATAGAAGACAAGCGACTTCTTTGATCAAATCTACAGCGAGGCCCTAGATTTGATCAAATATTTGACGACATTTGACAAAGTTCCCTATTACAACATCAAATTTCTTTGACAAAGATACTGAACAAAGAAATATGATAGTGTAATACCGGCCTAACAGCAGATCAGAAAGTGTAACGAAGGACCATCTGTGCGAAATTGCTTGTGCGTTACGTGGATGATCTGGAGGTTATTGATGTAGCAAGACGTTGACTCCGACGTCGACAAGTAGAATGGTACCGTCCGGACGTATAGGACCTCCCAGTTACGTGGGGTAAAGCTGTCTTATTGAAGGGAGATTATGTTGAAAAATACGGTTTTGTAGCCAAAAGAGAGGGGAATAATATGTCAAGATTTTAAACATGGCTGAAACAACAACTGTTGAAATTCTTCACGGTAAAGGACGACAGCCAAAGCAGTTGCAGGATAAAGATTTATTAAAATTCTTGACCAAGGTTTCGGTATATACACAAATATACCTTCATCCGAAGTAAAATATCTAAAATTACATCCTGCAATCGAGAATAATAAAACAATTGTGGCAAAGGCGTCGTCAGTAGTTAAGACATCATCTCCATTTATACAACATGATTATGGACACGCCTTTGGTTCAATTGTTTTATTATTCTCCGTTGCAGGATGTAATTTTAGATATTTTACTTCTGGTGAAGGTATATTTTTATATACCGAAACCTTGGTCAAGAATTTTAATAAATCTTTATCCTGCAACTGTTTTGGCTATCATCACTTACCGTGAAAAATAATATGGTATACTGGAGTCTTCAGTAAAATCAATGTGTTCTCAGACTTTACTTTGTCCGATGGTGGAAGGACTGACGGATGCCCTCACGGGCATCGTTTCCAGGGAGCGCCGGCCTTTCCTAGACTGATTTCATAAAAAATGTGCCGCATTACTTATTGGACGCCACTCGCACTTAAGTTCTCTCCGTATCGCCCTGGTAGGGATCACGAAAACGAAGTTAGACTAATTATAGCACACATAGAGGCGGTTAAAGCAATCGTTCATCTCGCGCTCCGGCCAGGACTGGAACATGGGGAAGCCGCAATAACTGGTGCAATGAGAAGCGCCCCCCTATCATGCACTTGACAGTGGTTCGCAGAGTACCGATGTAGATGTCGATATGTACTGCGAGAAATAATGAAGCACGAAAGAGTGTTTTGAGCCGTGTGAAAGTATCGATCCTGTCAGATCAGGGTCGAGTCGTAGTATTTCGGCTATTTTTAAGAGGCATACGCCGAGCAGCTGGTCTAAATTATCGAAGTCTGTTGTAGAGAGGGAGCTGAGTTGGAGAGCAGAGCTGTGAACAGAGCGGGGAGCACGAGCGTAGCGAGGCTGTCTGCGAATAGCTGTGGTGACTACGCGAGGACGCACCGGGCCGAGCAGTACGCTACCGCTACTCGCTGACAACACGCAGCAAGGGTGCGGTGGACTCTGCAGCTGGTGGCTAGGCGGACCGCGCGGGGAATAAAGCTGTATCCGTCAGATGCTGCTCGACTACCCTGTATCACAGTGCGTGTTTTTACAAGGAATCAGCGATGACACGGGAACGTGTAGCTGATGTTCGGCAACGTGCTAAGACAGACGGTACGTGAATCTGGCGGATCGGCAGATTTAAAGGCCAGTGAAGCGACGCTTTCGCCATGTGATCGTGCTCGCTAACATAACTGAAGTGTACTACAGTTCTATTCAATACATGTAGAATCTGACTGTCAAGGAAATAGGTCTCTTGTCCTAAGGTAGCTGACGATTAGTAATTTCATAAACTATGTCCAGTTTTTTAAATTTTTTTAATTTTTTATTTTTATTTTTTATTTTTTCCGAGCGGGGTGACGTTGGGTTAGCACACCCCATAAACCCCCCCCACCGTGCCAGTATACAATACATCATGCAGTTGCTAAATCAGTGTCTTGGCACTCAGTATAGTAAATTTTTATCCATTTGTTGCATCCTTGAGCCCTCTCTATATAAGCGGGCAGTGCACGCCAGCGGAACCATTTCGCTGTGAGCTCTATCTGCAACAGCATTGAAGCACTAAGCCCCATCGACGTGCGTATCGTCAACGCCGCCACCGCACGCCTGTCTACAAACATATTATTAGCCTCGAGAATAAACTTGGAGGAAATGGAACAGCCCAAGCAGTTATATTAAATGGGCCGATATTCTTCCGTGGCTGCAGAGTTAATTTTACTGTGGACGTCGCTACTGGAAATTCTGGTAGTGGTTGGTTTACGCTAGCTATCGTTCATTGTGAAAACGCTTCACTTCCTGGACTTGAATCTTTCGCCGACCGAGATGTCATCGCCTTACCTAGATCACTTCAGGCAAATTCCTTTGAAAGGGCACGGCCGATTTCTTTCCCCATCCTTCCCTAATCCGAGCTTGTGCTCCGTCTCTGATGACCTAGTTGTCGACGGGACGTTAAACACTAATCTCCACCTCCTCCTGTCCAGTTTTCCTGACTTGTTCGTGTAAAGTCACAGAAAAAGAGTAACGTTGTCTGAAGTTTTGAGAAACAGGCCGGTCAAAGGCATGGGTAGTACTTAAGAAGTAAATTGCTTTTGCCCGTCCGGTTGGCCGTGCGGTCTAACGCACGGCTTTCCGGGCGGGAAGCAGCGCCTGGTCCCCGGCACGAATCAGCCCGGCGGATTTGTGTCGAGGTCCGGTGAACCGGCCAGTCTGTGGATGGTTTTTAGGCGGTTTTCCATCCGCTTCGGCGAATGCGGGCTGGTTCCCCTTATTCCGCCTCAGTTACACTATGTCGGCGATTGCTGCGCAAACAAGTTCTGCACGTACACGTACACCACCATTACTCTACCACGCAAACATAGGGGTTACACTCGGCTGGTGTGAGACGTTCCCTGGGGGTCCACCGGGGGCCGAACCGCAGAATAACCCTGGGTTCGGTGTGGGGCGGCGGAGCGGTGAAGTGGACTGCGGTAGTCGTCGTGGGGTTGCGGACCACTGCGGCTACGGCGGGGACTGAGCCTCTCCGTCGTTTCTAGGTCCCCGGTTAACATACAATACAATAGATACAATGTCCAGTTTACGATTTATTATTTTTTTTTTTAACCGAGCGAGGTGGCCCAATGATTAGCACACTGGACTCGCATTCCGGAGGACGACGGTTCAATCCCGCGTCCGGCCATCCCGATTTACGTTTTCCGTAATTTCCCTAGAGCACTTCAGGCAAATGCCGGGATGGTTCTTCCCTAATCCGAACTTGTGCTCCGTCTCTAATGACCTCGTTGTCGACGGGACGTTAAACACTAATCTCTTCCTCCTCCTGTCCAGTTTTGCTGCCTTGTTCGTGTAAAGTCACAGGAAAAGAGTAACGTTGTCTGAAGTTTTGAGAAACAGGCCGATCAAAGGCATGGATGGTGCTTAAGAAGTAAATTGCTTTTAATGATTAGGTTGAAGGTAATAGTTGTGTGCATATTTTATATGGCTTTTAAATGAGTAATCGCAAGAAAAGCTTTATAAATTCCCTGCCTTATTGTGAAATTAGTGTGTTTAGACCACCGCAGGTCGAAGCTCACTGTGATCTGTAAAAGCCTAGCCGGCCGCAGTGGTCTCGCGGTTCTAGGCGCGCAGTCCGGAACCGTGCGACTGCTACGGTCGCAGGTTCGAATCCTGCCTCGGGCATGGATGTGTGTGATGTCCTTGGGTTAGGTAGGTTTAAGTAGTTCTAAGTTCTAGGGGACTGATGACCACAGCTGTTAAGTCCCGTAGTGCTCAGAGCCATTTGAACCATTTTTGTAAAAGCCTAGTAAGACAGTTAACAGCGTATGAAATTTTTTTATGAAGGGAAGTTTTTGTTAATTGATCTTCTATATAAAATTTAAAACAGAATTTATTTTTGTAGACAATTTTTCGAGAGTTAATCTTTTTCCTCAGAATTAAGTGATACGATACATCACAGTACAGCCGTGCAGCAATGTCCGATTCTTGATTGCGTTACTGATGTGAAATAATTATTTTTAAAAGTTTCTCCTGGCATTCAGTAAACCTCTAGTGCCTTCCACTCCCCTAAATCCGTGTCATGTCATTGTTCGTATTTACTTCCCTTTTGTCTTCGGTCATATCGTTTATTTTTTTTTTTTTTTTGGATGAGCCCCTGTAAAACTCCGTTACGTTTTCATCAATGATGATGGAATTTTGTATACGAAACACTGGCCTTGCCATCGTCCTCGGAGTTCGACCTGGCGGTGAAGCTAATGGTACCCTCGCTCCCTTTGTTGACCCGCCACAATTAATGACTGTGTCTGCTTTATGACACGCCGGCTATCAGCCCGTTTGCCGCTTTTATTTACTCGGGTCCCGTCCTGAAAGACAACTAATGGAAGGAGGACTTTAAGCAGTCACCCGCCAAGTCGGGGAAAGCTTCGATAACGCAAATGCGGGGGCGGTAGTTTACATATCGCCATCCGTGCGTCGGCTTTTGGGTTATCTCCCTCTCTCTCTCGACCGTGGAGCGGGTAAGCATTAAAGGTTAGGCCCGGACGAGAAGTGGGGGCGCAGCCAGGCCCTCTTTCCTCCTTCCGTAAGAACACCGAACGGTGGAGCATATACCCTGAAGCGCCAAAGAAACTGGTATATGCATGCGTACTCCAATACAGAGATACGCAAACAGGCAGAATACGGCGCTGCGGTCGGGAACGCAAATATATAGGACAACACGTGTCTGGCGCAGTTGTTAGATCGTTTACTGCTGCTACAATGACAACTTATCAAAATTTAAGTGAGTTTGAACGTGGTGTTATATTAGGCGCACGAGCAATGGGACACAGCATCTCCGAGGACGCGATGAAGTGGGTATTTTCCCGCACGACCATTTCACGAGTGTACCGTGAATTTCAAGAATAGGGTAAAACATCGCTGCGACTGGGAAAAGATCCTTCAAGAACGGGACCATGGACGACTGAAGAGAATCGTTCAATGTGACAGAAGGTCAAGCCTTCTGCAAATTGTAGCAGATTTCAATGCTGGGCCATTAACAAGCGTCAGCGCGCGAATCATTCAACGAAACATCATCGATATGGGCTTTCGGAGACGAAGGTCCACTCGTGTACCCTTGATGACTGCACGATACAAAGCTTTACGCCTCGCCTGGGCTCCTCAACACTGTTGATGATTGGAAACATGTTGCCTGGTCAGACGAGTCTCGTTTCAAATTGTATCGAGCGGATGGACATGTACAGCTATGGAGATAACCTCATGAATTCATGGACCCTGCATATCAGAACGGACTGTTCAGGCTGGTGGAGGCTCTGTAATGGTGTGGGGCGTGTACAGTTGGAGTGATAAGGGACCCCTGATTCATCTAGATACGACTCTGACACGTGACACGTACGCAAGCATTCTGTCTAATCACCTGCATCCATTCGTGTCCATTGTGCATTCCGACGGGCTTGGGCAATTCCAGCGACACCTCACAACGTCGCTCCAGGAACACTTTTCTGAGTTTAAACACTTACGCTGGCCACCACACTCTCCAGAAATGAACGTTATTGAGCATATCTGGGATGCCTAGCAACGTGCTGTTCAGAAGAGATCTCCACACCTTCGTTCTCTTACGGGTTTATGGGCAGCGGTGCAGGATTCATGATGTCAGTTCCCTCCAGCACTACTTCAGGCATTAGTCGAGTCCATGCCACGTCGTGTTGCGGCACTTCTGCGTGCTCGCGGGGGCCCTTTATAAACTGAGCAGATGTACCAGTTTCTTTGTCTCTTCAGCGTATTTCAGCATTACCCATTAGCGAATAAGTAGCGCTAAAACCTACACATTAAGGCATTCAGCCTCAGCTGTTCCATTTTATCGACAGTAAACCTTAATGACAGTAAGTTCAGACACTAAGGATGCCTGTATGCTGGGTAGTGTCCACAGTCAATGTCCTGTTTAATTCGCTTGCGGACCTCACAAAAAACATCAGCTCTCCAGTTGTGGCAGTTAAGATTTCGATATTGGGGCGGTAAAATGACTGTTACATGCTTCGAGAGCGGGACGCACCAGTATACACGGTGGTCCATTGGTAGTGACCGGGCCAAATATGTGTTGGGTTGTGAGTGGAGTCGTAGTAACAACGGAATGGGTCACTCAGGAGAGCTCAGTGACTTCGAACATGGGCAAGTCATTGGTTGTCACCTGAGTAACAAATCCTTGAGGGACATTTAAACCCTTCTACCCGGCCGCGGTGGCCGAGCGGTTCTAGGCGCTTCAGTCCGGAACCGCGCGACTGCTACGGTCGCAGGTTCGAATCCTGCCTCGGGCATGGATGTATGTGATGTCCTTAGGTTAGTTAGGTTTAAGTAGTTCTAAGTTATAGGGGACTAATGACCTCAGATGTTAAGTCCCCGGTGGGGTCAGGTATTTCCTCTGCCTCGTGATGACTGGGTGTTGTGTGATGTCCTTAGGTTAGTTAGGTTTAAGTAGTTCTAGGGGACTGATGACCACAGATGTTAAGTCCCATAGTGGTCAGAGCCATTTGAACCATTTTTGTTAAGTCCCACAGTGTTCAGATCCATTTGAACCATTTGAAACCCTTCTAAAGCTGCCCAAGTTGACTGCTGGAGATACGATTGTGAAATGCGAACGCGAAGGAACAACCACAGCGGAAGGAAGAACATCAGACTTCATGTCTTGACGAACAAGGACCGTCCAGCATTGTGGAGGATAGTTGTAAATATCGCGTGAAATAAGCAGGAGGAATCACCCGTGAGTCTCAAAATGCTGCCAGCAGTTCAGTGACTGTGCACAGGGACCTAAAAAAATGGGGTCCAGTGGTCGAGCAGCTCCTCATAAACCAAGCATAACTGCGGTCAGTGCGAAGCGACGCTTGATGTGGTGTAAACAGAGACGCCACTGGACAGTGTGTGACTGGAAACGAGCGATTTGGAGTGATGAATCACGCCATACCTTGTACCAGTCCGGTGGAAGGATTTGGATTTGGCGAATAGCTGGAGAACATTACCTGCCGTGTGCCAAAAATAAAGTACGTAGGAAGTGGTGGTGGTGGGGGTTCGTGGTTAGGGTGAGGACCCTTTATTGCGATTACGAAAACGATAAATGCGGAAGGACAGAAACATGTTTTACAGCATTGTGACTGCATGAAGTAGAGCAACAGATGGGAGATGATGACTGTTTATGTCAATATGGCAATACATCTTGTCATAAAGCAGCATCTGTGAGACTGTCGTTTGTGGACAATAACAGTCCTGAAATCGATTGGCCCGACATGAGTCTCGACGTGAACACAATGGAACAACTCTGAGTTGATTTATAACGTCTATTTCGCCCCAGTCTCCATCTACCAACATCAGTTTTTCCTCTTGTTTTGCTCCTTGTAGAATAATGGACTGCCATTCCTCCGCAGACACTGAGACATCTCACTGAAGGCGTCCCCAACAAAGTTCAAATACCCACAAAGGTGAAGGGTGGACACACTTCATATTAACGTCCGCTGATAAGTTCCTGTATACTTAAGATCAGATAGTTTACAAACAATTGTGTATAGTGGAATATTGTGACACAGTCTATTAATTGTCGCTTCATGGTCACTGACGATATTGGCCAGCGTAAATAAACGAAGCGTACGACTTTGAAAATAACAATGCAGATGCAGAAGGAAGCAGTGAAACAGATCAGGGGAAATCTGATGCTTATATTGAAATTGAAGAGAAAATGCACCAAGACAAACCAATTGGTTTAAAGAAACAGCGTCAAGAATAGGATAGTATACACCCAGAATGTGACAAACATTTTGATTTTCTAAGCACTAGACAAAGTACTTCTGACGACTAACTCATGGATATACATTTCGTTAGCCTGACTATTATTTCCATGTTCCATTCATCGAGCGAACGATAAATGATTGTGATACGAAACTGTGTTGGTTTACATAAGAAACATTTTACTGTCCTTATAGGGCTACATAAGGCACTGTTTCAAAGTGTTATTTGTTATATACGTTAGGATTATAGAGTAAATAAAATACCTTCACTAAGAGTATAAACGTTAGGAAAGTCGTACCAAAGTAGATCTCAGTGAAACAAGAATGAAAATCCTTGTAATAGTCCTTCTGGTAATTTTCGAAGCTCGTGTATAGTTCGAGGCTTAAGACTCTGCAAGTAGTCGGCTTACAAATCAGAGCATTTATTTAACATTCCTGCGAACTGCACAAGTCCTAAACACGTCTAAGATGAGTTAATGCAATGGCCTTCAGTCATAGCCGGTTTGTATTCCGTTGGTAGAACAAATTTTCATCACCAAGAAGCCGGTAGGGAGGGGAGGGGAGGGGGGAATGGTAAGAGAGAGGTTATAGAGAAGCTTTAATGATTGCCAATTGAGCACAAGTGTCCTGGGTGAAACACCAAATCTCTCCAAAATATCGTACGTACTCAGGACATTTCCAAAATAATCAGTAGCGCTGCTTTTCGTTTATCCCACATTGATACAGATGACCCGAAAGACTGAGGTGACGATTGTACCTCAGTATTTCAGTATGGTCCAGGAAAGAGGACTAGGAAAAAAAACTGTTAGGCCGTTGGATTCTAGATTTTTTTGAGTAAAGTGTTTTGCATTAGTTTTTCGCTGCCTTGTAAGTGATATATAGGAAATCGCTCGAGATAATGAGAGAAGTAGAGACGCGAGTAGCTTGTGTTGTTGAATCATGCAGCTGTAATGGATGTACATTGCAGTGCTCGAAGCGAATTATATGAAGATTCATTTCGCCGTGAGTAAACTGAAAAATGTCAGCACTGGCCAACCGCTATGTTTCCTTGAGAAAATATTTTCTCGTCGCCAGACACGCATTTCGTCTGGTCAAGGTTTCCAATACAAACTGCTGAAAAAAGGTTTGCACCAATCTCGTCAATTGCATAGTTTGTGAAACTTCCTGGCAGATTAAAATTGTGTGTCGGACCGAGACTCGAACTCGGGACCTTTGCCTTTCGCGGGCAAGTGCTCTACCACTGAGCTACCCAAGCACGACGCACGCCCCGTCCTCACAGCTTCAATTACGCCAGTACCTCCTCTCCAAGTTTGTATTTTTTTAATTGAATACCTCGTTCTGAAAATTCATTTGCCCACAGGAAATGGCTACGTAAGGACATCGGTGTAATGAAATAAAAATAAACCTGCTTTGTCAGTGCAGTTCAGTAAATTGTATCTTACGACATAATTAAACCAATTATACATTAGGAACCCTGCGATACCAGCGGGTATCGACATCTTCGTTTAAAGAAAAAACTTCATGTAAGAACTGTGTTCGTAAATATTAATTATTTCACGTTCAGAGGTATGTATATTCCGTGTATTTGAAACAAAGTTGAAACATTAACACAGAATTCTTCAAATTCTAGTTTATTAATTTCGCTGAACATGTACCAGCGGTTGCCTCTGATGAAGATGGACAGGTCCGAAAGAACAAACACCAGCATTGCTATGATACACACAGTGGTGGCAAAAGTCATGGAATACCTCCAAATGTCATGTCGGGTCTCATTTTGTTGGCGTAGTGCAGTACTAGACGTGGCATGGACTCAACCAGTCGTTGGAAGTCCCCTGCAGAAGTATTGAGCCATGCTGCCGCTACTACCGTCCATAATTTCGGAAGTGTTGCCAGTGCCGGATTTTGCGCACCAATTGACCTCTCAGTTATGTCCCATAAATGTTCGGTGGGATTCTGTTGGGCGATCTGGGTGGCTAAACCATTCGCTCGAGCTGTCTAGAATTTCTTTAAATCAGCCGTGAACAGCTGTGGCACGGTGACAAGGGGTATTATCATCCATAGAATTCCATCCTTGTTTGGAAACATGACTTCCAAGAATGGTTGAAAGTGGTCTCCAAGTAACCGAACATCCAGAGAACCCAGTCCATTCCATGCAAACACAGCCCACACCATTAAGGAACCACCAACAGCTTGCACAACGCCTGGTTGACAACTTGGGTCCATGGCTTCGTGGGGTCTGCGCCACACTCGAACTCTATCATCAGCTCTTACCAACTGAATAGGTACTCGTCTGACCAGGCGACGGTTTTACAGTGGTGTAGGGCTGAACCGATATGGCCACGAGCCCAGGGGAGGCATTACAGGCGATATCGTGCTGTTACCAAAGGCGCTAGCGTTGGTCGTCTGCTACTATAGCCCCTTGACGCCTGCCAGCCGGTGTGACCGAGCGGTTCTAGGCGCTTCAGTCCGGAACCGCGCTGCTGCTACGGTCGCAGGTTCGAATCCTGCCTCGGTCATTGATGTGTGTGATTTCCTTACTTAACAATCATATACAACCGTTCGTTCCACGAAAGATCCGTACCCAAAGACTGGAAAGTTGCACAGGTCACACCAATATTCAAGAAAGGCAGTAGGAGTAATCCACTAAATTACAGGCCCATATCGTTAACGTCGATATGCAGCAGGATTTTGCAACATATATTGTGTTCGAACATTATGAATTATCCCGAAGGAAACGGTCTATTGACACACAGTCAACATTGGTTTAGAAAACATCGTTCCTCTGAAACACAACTAGCTCTTTATTCACATGAAGTGCTGAGTTCTACTGATAAGGGATTTCAGATCGACTCCGTATTCATGATTTCCGGAAGGCTTTTGACACTGTACCGCACAAGCGGCTCGTACTAAAATTGCGTGCTTATGGAATATCGTCTCAGTTATATGACTGGATCTGTGATTTCCTGTCAGAGAGGTCACAGTTCGTAGTAATTGACGGTAAGTCATCGAGTAAAACAGAAGTGATTTCTGGCGTTCCCCAAGGTAGTGTCATAGACCCTTTGCTGTTCCTTGTCTATAAAAACGATTTGGGAGACAATCTGAGCAGCCGTCTTCGGTTGTTTGCAGATGCCACTGTCGTTTATCGACTAATAAAGTCATCAGAAGACCAAAACAAACTGCAAAACAATTTAGAAGAAATATCGGAATGGTGCGAAAAGTGGCAGTTGACCGTAAATAACGAAAAGTGTGAGGTCAGCCACATGAGTACTAAAAGGAACTCGTTAAACTTCGGTTACACGATAAATCAGTCTAATCTAAAAGCCGTAAATTCAACTAAATACCTAGGTATTACAATTACGAACAACTTAAATTGGAAAGAACACATAGAAAATGTTGTTGGGAAGGCTAACCAAAGGCTGCGTTTTATTGCCAGGACACTTAGAAAATGTAACATACCTACTAAGGAGACTGCCTACACTACGCTTGTCCGTCCTCTTTTAGAATACTGCTGCGCGGTGTGGGATCCTTGCCAGGTAGGACTGACGGAGTACGTCGAAAAAGTTCAAAGAAAGGCAGCACGTTTTGTATTATCGCGAAATATGGGAGAGAGTGTCACAAAAATGATTGAGGATTTGGGCTGGAAATCATTAGAAGAAAGGCGTTTTTCGTTGCGACGGAATCTTGTCACGAAATTCCAATCACCAACTTTCTCCTCCGAATGCGAAAATATTTTGTTGACACCGACCTACATAGGGCGGAACGATCACCACGATAAAATGAGGGAAATCAGAGCTCATACGGAAAGATATAAGTGTTCATTCTTTCCGCGCGCTATACGAGATTGGAATAATAGAGAATTGTGAAGGTGGTTCGATGAACCCTCTGCCAGACACTTAAACGTGATTTGCAGAGTATCCATGTAGATGTAGATGTAGATGTAGAAGTCTAGGGGACTGATGACCTCAAATATTAAGTCTCATAGTGCTTAGAGCCATTAGTCCTTGACGCCACATTTCGCCGCATTGTCCTAACGGATACATTCTCCGTACGTCCTACATTCATTTCTTACGTCATTTTTTTCGGATGAATCCAGGTTCTGTTTACAGCGTCATGATGGTCGAATCTGTGTTTGGTGACATCGCAGTGAAAGCACGTTGGAAGCGTGTATTCATCATCGTCATACTGGCATATCACCCAGCGTGTGGATGGGGTGCCGTCAGACTGGTTACACGTCTCGGTCATCTCTTGTTCGCACTGACGGCACTTTGAACAGTGGACGTTACATTTCAGATGTGTTACGACCTGTTGCTGTACCCTTCATTCGATCCCTGCGAAACCTTACATTTCAGCACGATAATGCACGACTGCATGTTGCAGGTCCTGTACGGGCCTTTCTGGATACAGAAAATGTTCGACTGCTGCCCTAGCCAGCACATTCTCCAGATTTCTCACTAATTGAAAACGTCTGGTCAATGGTGGCCGAGCAACTGGCTCGTCACAATACGCCAGTCACTACTCTTGATGAAGTGTGGTATCGTGTTGAAGCTGCGTGGGCAGCTGTGCCTGTACACGCCATCCAAGCTCTGTTTGCCTCAATGCCCAGTCGTATCAAGGCCGTTATTACGGTCAGAGGTGGTTGTTCTGGGTACTGATTTCTCAGAATCTGTGCACCCAAACTGCGTGAAAATGTAATCACATGTCAGTTCTAGTATAATATATTTGTCCAATGAATTCCCGTTTATCATCTGCATTTCTTCTTGGTGTAGCAATTTTAATGGCCAGTAGTATATTTTACTTTTTTAGTATTTCGATTTTTACCCGATTTTTACGATCCTTTGATTAGGTAACTTTCTTACGTACTAGAAGAAAATTTGCGGATGTTATTATGCCTCCAAAGAAGACAACGATACGAACATCAAGATAATCAGCTTAGTAAAAGTTCATATTTAAACATGTGGATATGCCCTTCGATGTAATTCCCTTTAACATGACAAGTAACGTCTCTTCTGAGGACAAGTCATTGGATGTGCAGCACTGTAGAGGCGCTTAACAGTCCCAAATCGTGAACGGGACAACGCGGTTTGCGAACACAGTTCAGTCTGTCAGCATGTCCGGAGATTCATTTCAAGCTAGACGGTTCGCGGCTTTCTTTATAACAAGAAACGTTGTCAGCACATGAAGTTGCCTGCCGAATTGTACACCATACACGTATTTCCAACAATCAGTCGCTATCGTGAACTACAAGAGTTTCCTTGTAGTGGTCGTGCACCGTTAACTCAAGGTGATGACCGATACCCATAAATTAAAACTCAGTTCGCTACCCAAGCAAAACGCAAAAAAATTCTGCGCTGCTGTTTTGGAGGCTACTCGGAGAGGAAGGGGGGAGGGGGATGAGAATTGACACAGACGGTATGTAACGGTCTCTACACGATCAACTTTGCCTCTCGGCCGTTAACCCCACTTTTAACGCGCCACAGAGGCATACGAATTTAATAATAATAGAAGAAACGTCACGGGTTGAGAGGATATGTGATGTTATACCAGTGATTACAAAACCCAAATTTTCAAAGAACTTGGCAGTAAGCGTCGATTCATCATGACGTTGTACCCCCTCTGCCCGGCTTGTATGCGATTCGGTTGTGTAGGCTGCCTGGCCCTTGATATCCTGTTTACTAGCATTGGGACGGAATGACGTCCGAGCTAACCCTACTATGTTCTATCGTGGACAGATCTGGTGTTATTCATAGAGAGACGTGCCGTATGTAGATGAGCATTGTCCTGTTGAAAAATGGCGCCATGATACTGTCACGTGAGAGGTAACACATTACAAAGCAGGATATTTATGACATACGTTGTGGCATCAAGTTCCACCCGACAGCTGAAATCATACCTGAATGCTTCCCACACTATAAAACCAGGAGTAACACGGATGTGCAAATTCTGTTCAAAAAATTCCGGAACATTCGTAATTTCGCACCAATGGTTTTTTTGAGCGAAATGCGGTTGGCATCCCTGCACATGCCTGTGTAACTGCCGGAAGTTTCATTGTTGTATGTACGAGGGCAGTTCCATAAGTAATGCAACACATTTTTTTTCTGAAACAGGGGTTGTTTTATTCAGCATTGAAATACACCAGGTTATTCCCCAATCTTTTAGCTACACAACACTATTTTTCAACGTAATCTCCATTCAATGCTACGGCCTTACGCCACCTTGAAATGAGGGCCTGTATGCCTGCACGGTACCATTCCACTGGTCGATGTCGGAGCCAACGTCGTACTGCATCAATAACTTCTTCATCATCCGCATAGTGCCTCCCACGGATTGCGTCCTTCATTGGGCCAAACATATGGAAATCCGACGGTGCGAGATCGGGGCTGTAGGGTGCATGAGGAAGAACAATCTCCTGAAGTTTTGTGAGCTCCTCTCGGGTGCGAAGACTTGTGTGAGGTCTTGCGTTGTCATGAAGAAGGAGAAGTTCGTTCAGATTTTTGTGCCTACGAACACGCTGAAGTCGTTTCTTCAATTTCTGAAGAGTAGCACAATACACTTCAGAGTTGATCGTTTGACCATGGGGAAGGACATCGAACAGAATAACCCCTTCAGCGTCCCAGAAGACTGTAACCATGACTTTACCGGCTGAGGGTATGGCTTTAAACTTTTTCTTGGTAGGGGAGTGGGTGTGGTGCCACTCCATTGATTGCCGTTTTGTTTCAGTTTCGAAGTGATGAACCCATGTTTCATTGCCTGTAACAATCTTTGACAAGAAATTGTCACCCTCAGCCACATGACGAGCAAGCAATTTCGCACAGATGGTTCTCCTTTGCCCTTTATAGTGTTCGGTTAGACAACGAGGGACCCAGCGGGAACACACCTTTGAATATCCCAACTGGTGAACAATTGTGACAGCACTACCAACAGAGATGTCAAGTTTAGCACTGAGTTGTTTGATGGTGATCCGTCGATCATCTCGAACGAGTGTGTTCGCACGCTCCGCCATTGCAGGAGTCACAGCTGTGCACGGCCGGCCCGCACGCGGGAGATCAGACAGTCTTGCTTGACCTTGCGGCGACGATGACACACGCTTTGCCCAACGACTCACCGTGCTTTTGTCCACTGCCAGATCACCGTAGACATTCTGCAAGCGCCTATGAATATCTGAGATGCCCTGGTTTTCCCGAAACTCGATCACTGCCCGTTGTTTGCAACGCACATCCGTTACAGACGCCATTTTAACAGCTCCGTACAGCGCTGCCACCTGTCGGAAGTCAATGAAACTATACGAGACGAAGCGGGAATGTTTGAAAATATTCCACAAGAAATTTCCGGTTTTTTCAACCAAAATTGGCCGAGAAAAAAAATGTGTTGCATTACTTATTGAACTGCCCTCGTATGTTCGTTATTGTTCAGTGCTGTATTGCGTAGGACGTTGTGTCGCACAGTTTGCGAATTTCGAGATGGCAGAGTTAGAGGAGCAACGCGTCTGCGTTAAGTTTTGCGTGAAACTCAAGAAAACCTTACAGGGACACGCCGAAAGGTGCAGGAAGCCTACGGTGATGAATGCTTAAGCCGTACTTGGTGTTACGAATGTTTCACGCAGTTTAAAAAGGGCTGGACGGAAGTTAAAGATGGCCCTCATTCAGGATGCCCTTCGATGCCTACTGACGACGCTCAAGTCAGGAACGTCAATGAAATTGTGCATGCCAATCGAAGACTGACTGCATGGGAGATTGTACAATAATGTAACGTTTCAGTTGGATCATGTCATGAAATCGTGACACAGCATCTTGGAATGCACCCTGTTGTCGCGAAGTTCATCCCACGGCTCATGAGTCAAGATCAGAAAGACCTTTACCTCGCAATCTGTGAAGAGCTTTTGAATCACGCAAATGAGAATGAGATGTTCCTTAAGAGAATCATAACTGGTGATGAGACATGGGTCTATGGTTAAGATACAGATGAACCTTGTTGAGGACGCCCTTCGACGTCTACCGATGACGTTCATGTCAGGAACGTCAACGAAACTGTGGGTCTGTGGTTATGATG
Organism: Schistocerca serialis cubense; assembly: GCF_023864345.2. NCBI lineage: Eukaryota > Metazoa > Arthropoda > Insecta > Orthoptera > Acrididae > Schistocerca > Schistocerca serialis. The sequence goes on along the minus strand of NC_064641.1, from coordinate 664,074,316 downwards.
TTGAGATCAGGATTCAATCTTCACAATGGATATGGAAAAGTTCTCCATTATCAATAAAAGATTGTCAGGTTGGTCAAATGACAAAGCTATACTGATAGTTTTCTTCACCTTTGAAGGATTAGTTCATCATGAATTAGTGCCATAGCGACAAACTGTTAACCGATGGTATTATCGCGACGTGTTGCGACGCCTGCGAGAAAATGTGCGAAGGAAATGAGGCGAGACAGTTCGTGGCTCTTGCATCACGATAACGCACCCGCACATTCATCCCTGTTGGTGCGTGACTTTTGCACAAAAAAAAAAAAAAAAAAAAACGAAATCAGTGCGCTGCCTCATCCTCCGTACTCTCCAGACCTGGTCGCTGCGGAGTTTTTTATTTCCAGAGTTGAAAAACCCGTTGAAAGGACGAAGAATTGCAACTAGAGACGAGATAAAAGAAAAATGTCAGACGGAGATTCGCGCGACCCAGCAAGAGGCGTACCAAGACTACTTCCGAAAGTGGAAACGGCGTTCGGAGACGTGCATCAATTGTGGAGGCGAGTGTTTCTAAGGAGATCATGCACAATAAGGAAAAGGCAAGCGTAGAAAAATTTTGTGGTCAAAATTCTGGAATTTTTTGAACAGACCCCTTACGTCACCAAAACACTGGAAGAGTGTGACCAGGTCGCCGCCATCCTTGCTGAAGATGGTCGTCTGGAGTAGTACACAACCCCGATTCATCGCTGAACACCATGCGACGCGTTCATCAGCAGTCTGCGTTTCCCAGCCGGCCGCTGTGGCCGAGCGGTTCTAGGCGCTTCAGTCCGGAACTGCGCTGCTGCTACGGTCGCTGGTTCGAATCCTGCCTCGGGCTTGGATGTGTGTGACGTCCATAGGTTAGTTAGGTTTAAGTAGTTCTCAGTCTAGGGGACTGATGACCTTAGATGTTAAGTCCCATAGTGCTTAGAGCCATCTGAACCATCTGCATTTTCCAGTCATGACTGCAATCGAGACGCAGCCGTTTTTGCTGTGGTGTTAACGGCAGCCTACTTATGGGACAGTAATTCTCTTATATGGCAGCAGATAGTCTCCGATCAGTGGAGCGGGATGAGGCTACTTGCTGTCGGATGGCAGGTGCAGATGGCGTTACGATGTGCTTCGTGCACAGTAAGGCAATCCTCCCTATTGGTGATCAGTCATGGTCGGCCGGAACCTCGACGACGAGTATGGCTGCCCTCACTTTCTCGTACAGTCCAACATTCGGCCACTGCCACATCATGAAAGCACTGAAAAGCTGGATACTTCACGATTTGACCAAATGGTCAAATGGAGACGCGTAGTGAGGTCCTTTTCAAACTCTTTCAGGTACTGATAACTCCGTCTTACAGGAGTACACGGAATCCAGGTGTCTTTCACAGTGATCACTCTACACCTGATGCTATTCACGCCCCTGCCTGGTAAACACGCTAAACACGAACAACACTAATGCACCTGGTGGGCGTTGTAACTGCTCCAGATAATTGCAACTCCAATCGTTTCATGCCCGCCGATGGCGTGTACGTGTACGAAGTTACTTTCACATCCAGCCTTGTCTTTCGGGCGCTTTACTTTTGCTCAGGCAACGGCCTTGCCGCAGTGGATACACCGGTTCCCGTAAGATCACCGAAGTTAAGTGGTGTCGGGCGTGGCCGGCACTTGGATGGGTGACTATCTGGGCCGCCATGAGCTGTTGCCATTTTTCGGGGTGCACTCAGCCTCATGATGCCAACTGAGGAGCTACTCGACCAAATAGTAGCGGCTCCGGTCAAAGAAAACCATCATAACGACCGAGACAGCGGTGTGCTGACCACACGCCTCTCCTATCCGCATCCTCAGCTGAGGATGACACGGCGATCGGATGGTCCCGATGGGCCACTTGTGGCCTGAAGACGGAGTGCTTACTTTTGCTCAGATAGTGTATATAATTTTTTTTTAATGCAGTAAAGTCAACATCACTCACGGGTTAGGTCTTAGGCCTGTTCCGACTAGCCGACTGCTGTCTATAACGCAGTACGAGGAGCGATCTATGATCCGGGGACAAATGACTGACATGTCACCAGTCGCTCCTGCCGTAATTGCTAGCAGATGAATCCTGGTGACACCGCTGCCTCTTTATTCAATGAGCTGCTCATTTAACTCCACAAGGCTTGAGTGGACCCCGTACCAGACTTCTCTATCTCAGAAAAAATCCGAGGAGGTACGGGAATCGAACCGGGGTCTTCCTCCACCGCGAATCATACGGCTACAGAGGCAGTCTTGTTTTAATAAAATAATAATAATAAACTATTTAATTACAATAAAATATATAATATATTTTAACACAAACATTTGTTAACATCACCACTTACTACAACGGATTAGCATAACATCCAATAAATTGCAATTCAGAGAAATTCAGCATCTGAAAAACGTAAGTCTGAAAATTTCAGAATAACTCGCGTCATGCAATTAATTTAAGAACTACAGGGTGGCGAACGAATAGTTGACACATTTTAACATCGAATAAAAATTGCACCTCTAGTTACATTTCATTACAATTTCCTTCCATGGTGTTTTGTTTCATGGAAATGTCGGTAGAGGTCGTGTTGCTGCAATATCACCAGTCCCTTGTTTCGCATTTAGCGTTTCTCCACGGCCGAGCATGGACGTTTATCTGTTCCGCAGCGTGTTAAGACAGTTTTCTTTTATGCCGAATTGAAATGTGTCATAGCAACGTAAAGAAGATTTGGGCTCCGCCAAGGAACACAGTTCCTCGGTTCACGAGAAAATTTGAAGAAGAAGCCAGTTTGTTGGAAGGGTAAACGTCCTCAGGCACCAATTGTTCGTTCTCTGGGAAACAACGCAACGTTACGAGTCGCCATGTAACAAAGTCCAGTCAAGTCATCCCAGCGGCCGGTAAGGGAAATGGGGATATCTCGTCTTTCTGTGCAAAGAATTTTACAGAGTGATCTCAAGCTCTTCCCTTACAAAGTGAACGAGCAGAACAGACAGGGAAGACTTGAATTTTCATTATGGGCAGAAGGAAAAGATGAAATAATGTTCAAAACATGGTTCTCAGACGATTCTTATTTCCACCTCAGTGGAACAGAAAGGCACAAAACGTTCGATTTTGGGGTAGAGAAAAACCGCTTAGTGATCATGTTCAAGAAAAAACATGCATGGGGAGAAAGTGACAGTGGGGTAACTATCCAGTAACGACCTAATTGGACCAGTGTTTTTTAATGAGACTGTCAATGTAGACCGATACAAGTCAATGTTGGAAAGCGACTTTGTGCCACATTTTCTTACCATCAATGTTCCAACACAATGCAGCGATTTATGCAAGATGGCGCAACGCCTCGATGGCTAATGCTGTACTGGATTTTCTGCAGGAAATATTCAACAGTCGCGTGATGTCCCATCGTTACCCGCAGCGCCATCAGGAGGGATTCTTTTGGCCTCCTTCAAATTCAGATTTAAACCCATGTGATTTTTTTGTGTACGGATATTTGAAAGAGAAACTGTTCCCTTTGAGACAAGAGAACAGTGTGAAAATGCGTGCCAGGGTAGTGTAGTTGTGCAATGAGATAAATGAAGACTTGTGCTGCAGAGTTGTAAAAAATATATGTGCTCACCTTCGCAGAGTTGCCTATTGGGCACTTGATGATGTGATTGACCATACTAACTACGCGTAAAATTTGAAAATTCTTATTTCAGAAATAAAAGTGTTGCGACAATAATAAATGCGGCATCTGTTTGTACGCGACCCTGTATAATAGCAACAAATTATCACGACTCTGACGTCATATTTTGCGCGATATAAAATCAAAGTGTATACCCACCGTCATTATTTTTTTACACAAACAGTACGGCTAAGAACACAGGTTTGCAGAATATGGCTGTTCAAGTGTGTAAATGAAGGGAATAGGATTTATTCCAGTCGTTTCCACCTCCATTCGAGAAGACAGTGTTTCTGTTAATCTTTTTTTCATAGTGAAGTGTCTTTCGCATTCTTAACTTCCTGTGTCTTGTCAGTTCTACTTGTAGACTTGGGACTGCTCTTCAAAGCAGATACGGCTAGTCGGTGAATGGGGGCATTTTCTTGGTTGGAACGTCCATCTGGGCAGAGTTTCACGTTAGCTTCTGACAAGCATCGTCTGTTAAATGCACTACTTGCCATTCTCGCGGCTCTTTGTTTGCATATGTGCCGAATGTTAGTTGTGAAATTTGGAAATTTGTATACGCAAAAAATATAGACGCTTCTACTGAAGTGCTTCTTTTTTCGGTTGGACTCATGAATCCCACGACCCACTCCTCAGACCCTCGCCAATCCTGTAATGCCATCCTGACGATTACGACGAGATAACTCTTTAACTCATTCTTTACATACCGTCTTTGTGTAAAAGGACTTAACCGAGTGCGTGACCGATTTTTAAATTTTTGTTGGCCCTTTATGACTGTAGGGAACAGCCACACACCTGTCGTATTACCACCGAGCGAAGTGGCGTAGTAGTTAGCGCAATGAACTCGCATTCGGGAGGACTACGGTCCAAACATGCGTTCGGTCATTCAGATTTAGATTTTTTCGTTATTTCCCTAAATCGCTCCAGCAAATAGCGGAATGGTTCCTTCGAAAGGGCACGGCCTATTTCCTCCCCATCCTTGACACAATCCGAGATTGTGCTCCGTGTATAATGACCTCGATGTCGACGGGACCTTAACCCAATCTTCCTTTTCTTTTCCTGTCGCATAGCCCTATTATTTTTCTATTAACTTCCTAGAACATGATTAAATTGCAGGCAAGATTGTTGATTGGCGAAATGAGTGAATTTCCTAAACACGATAAGAATACTGTCCAGTAGTTAAAACGTTTATTGAACGCATGCTAGATATTGTGAGTGCAATGACAGATTGATTTGCGAACTGGCGTCCTTGGTTTTTAGGTTATTTTCATCTTATTCACTGAAATGGTAAAAGTAGTGTTACTTACCATTACACTTGTTAAACCTATGAAGAATCAAACCTCTACAGATAGTTAATGCAGCGTATTATCTAATACTGCCACTACAACTATTGATTTTTATCCCTCGGAATCAGTATTCCGCTCATCTGCATTTAAATTCCACAACCACCCCACGGTGTGTCGCTGACAGTACTTTGTGTACCACTGCCAATTCACCCTTTTTCCTGTTCCAGTCGCCAATGGTTCGCGGAAAGAACAATTGCTGTGTGGGCTCGAATCTCTCTGATCGTATCTTCATAGTCTTGGAGGAACCAATATATTCGCTGACTCTTCCAGGAACGTACGCTCTCGGAACCTTAACACTAAACCACGCTGTGCTGCAGAATGCCTCTCTTGCAGCGTCTGGCTGAGCATCTCCGTGACGTTTTCGCGATTACTAAATGAACATGTCACGAAACGTGCTGCAGTTCTTTGGATTTTCTCTATTTCCTCTACCAGTCTTATCTGGTACGGATCCCTGACTGACGAGCAGTATTCAAGTATTGGCCGAACGAATGTTTTGTAAATTACCTTCTTCTTGATGGACTACATTTCTTAAGGATCCTTCCAGTGAATCTCAGTCTTACATCTGCCTTACCCGCGGTTAATTTTATATGGTCGTTCCACGTCAGATCATTCCATACATATACCCCTAGATATTTTATGGAAGTAACTGCTTCCAGTGAGCTTTCTTCAATTGTGTATCCTGCAATAAAGGATCTTTCTATGTATTAGCAATACGTTACATTTGCTTGTTTTGAAAGTCAGTTGCCGCTCCCTCCATCAAGTGTCGATCCTCCGCTCGTCTTCCTGCATTTCGCTAAAATTTTCTATCACTGCGACTTCTCTCTATGCTACAGCGTCATCCGCGAAAAATCTTATGGAACTTGCGACATTAAACTGCCGACGTTATCTACTAGGTCATTAATGAAAAGTAACGGTCTTTTAACATTTCCTTGGGGCGCGCCCGAAGTTACTTTTACGGCTGTTGAGAATGATGTGCTCTGTTCTGTTTTCTAGAAATTCTTAAGTCCCGCCACACAGCTGGTCAGATATTCTGTACTCTCGATTTTTGTTCATTAGGCGGCAGTGAGGAACTGTAGAACGGTTTCCGGAAATTAAGGAACATGGTATCTACCTGTGCGCCTGTATCTACTGCTTTCTGGGTCTAGTGGACGAATTGGGTTTCATACGGTCATTGTTTTCGGAGTCTATGTTGGTTCCTACAGACGAGGTTATCGGCTTCCAGCATTAAACATGTTCCAGAATTCTACAACAGATCGACATCAGCGATAAAGGGTGATTCTGCTGCCCCTAATGAAGTTTTATGCAACCCGCAATACGTCTCTATCAGGAACGGTGTCCGTGACAGCCACGTAATAGACAAAAGTTCCCTCTCAGAGCTGTGGGCGACTGTCAGCAAATGGAATCATACTGTAAAAAAATACTAGTGACGATTGGCCGTGAGATACTGTTACACTGTGTAGCTTCGAGTTGTATCCCATCAGGTCCAGTGATCTTTCCTCTGTTATTATTCTGTCCATGGTAAATTGTTTCGATATCTGTAATTTTGTCGTTCGTGCGACGATTTACAGGAGGAACTACTGCGCGATTTTCGTCTGTGAAACAGTTTTTGAAAAAGACGTTCAATATTTCGGCCTTTTCTGTGTCATCCTCCGTTTCAGCGCCATTTTGGTCGCAGGCTGTCTGGACGCATAGGTTTGATCTATTTACTGATAGAAGACCAAAACTTCCTCAGATTTTCTGTCAAGTTGATAGTTAGACGTTTACTTTGGAATTGGTTGAGCGCTTAACACATGGGCCTCCTTATGCTAATTTTGGCTTAGATTAGTTTTTGTTTGTCTGTGAGGCTTTGGCTGCATTTAACTGAAATTTGACTGCTTGAATAAACGCATAAAAAGTTAAGCATATAATTGGTCCTTGTTGTGATTACGTAGGCTTTCCCGGTGTAATAAGTCCTGAAAGTCTCTTCGGGTAGTGGAACACTGCTGGCAACGATATATCGCACTCAGGGCCGCACCGAAGAACGTTCAGTTTTGATGCGAGACAATGCAGGATTCCACGTCTTGCTAAGAGGAAACCCATTGTCTCTGTTGATTAAATTATCCGCCAACATAATTTCAGTCGCCTCTATATAGTCACTGTTCCAGAAACCGGAAATGTTGGCAACAACCACAGTTTCATCAAATTTCATACTGTGTCCCTCATTTAAGCACTGTTCTGCTACTGCCAATTTTTCCGGCTGTTGTAGCCTCTTATGACGGCGATGTTTCACACACTTGTCATGCACTGTGCGAATCGAACGGCCAATGTAAGCCTTCCCACATTGACACGGAATTTTGTACACACCGGGTTTCCTAAGCCCCAAATCATCTTTCACAGAGCGGAGTAGTGCCCTAATCTTAGAAGGTGGACGGAACACACTCTTAATGTTAAAATTCCTTAAACCTAATTAGGAACGCCCATGGTGACTATTGTTGGATAATTTGGAATTGTTACAGCGTAAAGTCAAGCGCTGGAATGCCAGTCGGGAACGATAGAGCGGAGGGGGCTGCGAGGAAGACGTCAGCCATTTGCACGCTGACAGACTCCTCTCCAGGACAACCGCGCGACAGCAGCGGCCTCTAAGCGAAGAGAACATAAGCGGCGCGCCCGACTGGCCGAGACTGGATGCGACAATGGCGCATCAAACCCAACCCCACCAAAACCCAACTCATCCTATTCAAACACCGCAACATCCCCAAAAAGACAAACCAAAATCCCGACCACATCTCCCTCACGCTGTGGGGCACCCAGCTCCTCCCCTATCCCAATGCAAAATACCTGGGCGTCCACCTCGACAAGTATCTCAACCTGAACAACCATATTAAGGAGACCCTCAGCAAAGTACGTCAACGACAACAACTCATACGACGTGTTCAAGGAAAATTTACAGGCTGCAGTGACAGGACAGTCGTAAACACCTACAAAACGTTCGTCCGCCCACTGTTTGAATATGCAGCAGCGCCTCTCGCCTGCATCTCCAAAACCCAAGCTGAAAGAATCTTCCGCACCGAGAGACGAATACTACGCAGCATCCTTCGCCTCCCACCCTCCACCCCCAGACAAGAGGTCTTTGAGGAAGCTAAAGTCACCCCCGTTCAAACAAGGCTAGCCATCCTGAGAGCCCGCTATGGGAAAACCATCCTCACCTCCCGTCCTGACCTACACACAATATACACACACAGAACCAGACACAGAAACAAACCAAAACACAAATACACCTACCCACCAAGAACAATCATAAACAACACCCTCCACATCTTTCCTGACACAATACACCAACACGAACACGCAAGACAATTACACATACAGAATAACGACACTCCCACCCCCTCCCACCTCCAGGCACTGAACCCCGACCGCCCGCCACCATAAACTCGACCTAATCGATTGCAACAAAACGTTCAAGTGCAACAAAATGGCACATAAATCCGCCTCCACTGTCACCCCTTTCTCCATTTCTAATTCTATTTCTACCTCCTTTGCTTGAAAATTTGTAAATAGTTCTTAAGATAACAAAACATTTATATATGATCAAACAATATTTTAAGAAAATTGTAATTAGTATGTAATTTAGCAATAAGTACAAAATAAATAAAGAAAACCAAAATGTAATACCCTCATCTCTGGCCCCAATAGAGCAACAAGCTCTCCAGCGGCCCATCCGCCTCCCTTTAGGAGCGGAAATGAATAGTTTAAAAAAATAAATAAAAAAAAAAAAAAAAAAATGGCCGCGGCTCAGTTCTACAGAAGCTTCACTGTTAGCGACCTGAATAGAAGAGTCACTTGTATTAGGAATTGTCTATACTGAAGAGATTTCTTATTTGCATGACGTCCTTTGCTTGCGACACTTCTGTGTTATTGTCAAAGTTAAGTATTTTCATTCTTCATTTCGTAATAAAACTCGTTAATATGATTTGTTGTCCGCCCCCAGTAGCTGAGCGGTCAGCGCGACAGAGTGTCAATCCTAAGCGCCCAGGTTCGGTGCCCGGCTGGGTAGGAGATATTTTCCGCTCAGAGACTGGGTTTTGTGTTGTCATCATCATTATTTCATCCCCATGGACGCGCATGTCGCCGAAGTGGCGTCAAATCGATGGATTTGCACCCAGCGAACTGTCTACCCGACGGGAGGCCCTAGCCACACGACCTTTTTCTATGATTTGTTTGCCTGTTGTCTAGCGATCTGAGAAGGCCGGCTTCCTAGACCCCACATATTTGACGTCAAGGCACGATTCAACAGGGATTATGCTTAACTTTTTTTGATAAGTGTAGGAATTCCAGAACTGTAGCTGAGCAATGCTGCTCAAACACTATCACTGGACGCTTAATTCGTTAACATCGGTCAAGGCGTTTAGAAATCATTGATTTTAAAGGTGAAAGGTAAGTTTGTGTGATTCGTTGTCGCCGGCCGGAGTGGCCGTGCGGTTCTAGGCGCTACAGTCTGGAACCGAGCGACCGCTACGGTCGCAGGTTCGAATCCTGCCTCGAGCATGGATGTGTGTGATGTCCTTAGGTTAGTTAGGTTTAATTAGTTCTAAGTTCTAGGCGACTGATGACCTCATAAGTTAAGTCGCATAGTGCTCAGAGCCATTTGATCCGTTATCAATATACAGTATTAAGTTACATCGACGGAACGTATGTTTAGATGGACTTGCTCGCCTCGGTACTCTTTTTCGCGTGGTGCCATTGCCTGTTCTGTACCTTTATTAGAATCGATTTTACGTACGTGCGGCCGTGAAAGAATTTGAGCCTCTCGAGTCTTCATCATGGCGGCAACCCCATGCCATTAGCGTAACTGCAAGGGCCACTTGTCTGGGGAAATCCGGTTGCAGCAACCTTTTAGACCACTCGCTGCCTATCTGGCAATCGGTTTATTTCGTGCTATGTATACTTAGCCAGTAGCAGAGGCTTAGGTGTCGTCTGCTGGACAAACTGAGGGTTCTACTTGCTACCTCCTCGCCAGCTACGTTCACTTGTCTCGGGACCTCTGCCGCACTGCCTCTCAAATCAAGCGCACGTCTAGTCGCGCCTGATTGTCATCTGACATGATGTAGTCAAAGTGTACTACTTGTCTGTGGTCTCGTAAAGTGCGCAGCTTTACATCGCGCTACATTAGGAATCGTGCAGCATCCCTGAGTGCAGCGGAGCGGTGCATTGTGGGTGCGGGGGACGGTGGCGCCGCGCCGTGGGAAGCCATAAAGCTCAGCGCAGCGCGCTCGCTCTCTCGCCGGCTCCATTTGTCACGGAGCGGTCCGGCCGGGCGGACTCATTGTGCCTTGTATTTCGTATACTGCCGCCGTATTGTTCCGCGCCGTCTCCCTGGGTGGCTACCGCGCGTAATCTCATGTCGCATACATGAATCTTAAAGCCTCGCTCTTTCATTTACATTCGTCCGAGTCAGAACTGTGTACAGAATTAATAACACAATAGCTCCTCCATACGAACTGTTTTATAATGCGGCTGCGAAGAGTTTCGGTCGAGCGTGGAATATTGCCATCGATCTGGGCTGACTCAAGTACTAACACATATATTTTTTTTAATTTATTGATTTACTTATACTTACTTCTCTTACAAATAACAAGGCACACTAGAAACATATTTTGCATTACATTCATCACGCTAAGCGTGTTACAGCTTGCTCCTAATGTACAATATTATACAACATTGGGTAATTACTGTAGTGCTGAAAGAGAAAAAAACCACTGTTGCTATTCGTTCATGAGCCGGCCGTTGTGGCCGAGCGGTTCTAGGAGCTTCAGTCCGGAACCGCGCTGCTCCTACGGTGGCAGGTTCGAATCCTGCCTCGGGCATGGATGTGTGTAATGTCCTTAGGTTAGTTAGGTTTAAGTAGTTCTAGGTCTAGGGGACTGATGACCTCAGATGTTAAGTCCCATAGTGCTCAGAGCCATCTGAACTATCATCTGTTCATGAGTACAATAATAAAGACAAGTTACAAGAAAACAGTTTTAAACTATGAGGTCTAACAGCAATGGACACGAGAGGAAGTTTGGTAGACGGAGTCGCGGCATTTGCTTTACTCTTTGAAAGAAGGAAAACATCACAAACGTTAATTTTTTTTTGGGGGGGGGGGGTGTTAGAGATATGATAGTAGGAAGTGTTTCAGCTTCTTCTTAAAAGCAACAGGGCCTGTTGTGCACTGGGTGCAGGGTAGCTTGTTCAAGAGGCGGACAGCACTAACGGTGGAGTAGTCGGCGAAAGTTTTTGTTTCATGGATAGGCAACGCTGTGATACTGGATGAGCTCACGGAACAAAAAATTGATCACCCCAGTGTGCACTCGCAGATGAATCGTTAAGCTTTTAGAGATGGTGCAATGATCGAGTAAAGTCCTCAGCCGCTTGCTCACTGCCTCTGCGTGAGGATAACAAAGTACTGATAAGTGAGACATTCTGCAGCCACTATGAATCAAGAGACAAAGGAATTATAGACATTAGCTGCCAGTGGGACTGATTTACAGCAATGGGGCAAGTTGAAAATTTGTGCCGGACCAAGATTTGAACCCAGGTCTCCTGCTTACTAGGCGGATGCACTGACCACTACGCCATCCGGACACAGTGGTCTCCGTATCTGCATGGACTACCTTAGTACGCCTCCCATCACATACAAATTATCAATTTGTACCATACACTACTGATGCAGTGCGCCTGATTGGTAGCCTGATTATACGCGGCATCACCCCATATCCCGTAAGAGTTCGAGATTGGTGTGTACCTGCGCTGAAGGGATCATTGGCCGCCATCGCCTTAATTACGTATGTGGTGTATATTCTTTCAGACGTGAAGAACAGACCAACGCGAGTAATCGTTTCGTTGCCACGTCCCCCAGTGGTTTAGAAATTCGATGCAATGTTATCTGTCGCTTCTGCCTTGTTTGAATTTAAGTCTTCTAAATTCTGATTCTAATACCGGATCCCCTATCTCTTCCCTATGACTTCTGCTTCTTCTTCTATCACGTCATCAGATAAGTCCTTTCCCTCTCAGAGGCCCTCAACGTACTCTTTACATGTATCCGCTTTCTCATCTGCACATAACAGTGAAATTCCTATTGCATCCTTAATGTTACCGCCCTTATTATTTAACTTCACCGAAGATTCTTTTGACTTTTCTATATCCTGAATCATTCCTTCCGACAGTCATTTCTTTATCGCTTTCTTCACATTTTTCGTGTTGCCATCTCGCCTTTGCTTCCTCGCTACTTCTATTTGTATATATTCCTGAATTTCCCTGAACATTTTGTACTTCCTTCTTTCGTTGATCAATTGAAGTATTTCTTCTGTTATCCACGATTTCTTCTCAGTTACCTACCTTGTACCTACATTTTCCTCTCCAACTTCTGTGGTTGCCCTTTTTGGAGATCTCCATTCCTCTTCCACTGAACTTCCTACTGAGCTATTCCTCATCACAGTATATACAGCCTCAGAAATCGTCAATTGTATCTCTTCATTCCTTAGTACTTCCGTATCCTACCTAGTTACTGATTTTAGAGGAACGTAGAAGAACAAGCACTAGTAACCGCTAAATGCGGTTTCCGGCATTTTCTACTGTTTCTGTTGTTGTGAGAAATGAGGTTGTGTTTTGTGCGGCTTTTATAAATATTACGTATTCTACATATTTAAGTGTTCTATAATATATCACAACTATTTGGAGATATTTGTTAATTCTTCAGTTACAGAGGATTATTGTGAGCAAAAGTCTGTGTATTTTTAAAACTAATTACATAACATGTGGACGGTTAAGCTATACTTCGTTAGTCGCACAGCATCTTGCACCTTGAAATGGAAGATGATCTTCCACTTTGGAGCACGTGATATTGCCAAATGAACTGAGTTTCTTTAAGATCTTAACGATTTTTCCTATCCTGAAAACGGAAATTGTGTTGGTTGTCACTAGCTTCTATTTAAAACTGTTTTTAACTTGTAGCAGGTTTTTGATACTGTTTCTTCTTACTTTGTTTTCAGTTATTGATTATTGACGTGCGTTATAGTAATAGTGTTGCACTATTTCCTCGATTGTTTTAAATTTGAACAGAATATTTGTTTCTAGCTATACAACCATGTTGTACCTTTGAATATTTTTCCGCATTTGGAGAAACCTTGCTTTGAGCAGTAACTTTTGCAATACTGCAGCATGCATAAAGTGAAAGCTATCATTTGAGAAGGGAATAAGAAAATATGTTAAACTTCTGTTACAGTACTGACTAACGAAAGTTCCTCTGACCACGTGCGTGTGTTCCTTGTGTGTTGCAGCATGTGCGATTGATGCAGCGTACTGTAAGCGGCAGAATGGTCCGGCATTCATGTCGATACAAGCCGAGATGGTGTTTTGGTACGGCCAAGCAGGGGGAAACGGTCGAGAGGCAGCACGGCTATACCCAACCAAGTAGCCTCTGACACCAACCACATCACGTAACATTTCACGCCCTTTTTCGGCGTTTGTGTTATCATGGGTCCTTTCAGACAGACGAAAGTGCAGGGAGGCGGCGGACGTGAGCACACTGGATTTGGAGGACCGAGTTATACGGGATACTGAGACGAACCCTAGTACAAGACCTTGACAAGTGGCCCGCCAGCTTGGTGCAATCCAAAGTACGATTATGTGTATCCCGCATGACAACCGCTACTATCTCTGTCGCCTGCAATCTCATGGAGGCCACTTTGAACATCTTTTGTGTCGTGGATGCGATACAGCTCTTTACTGTGTTCTGGGACGATTTGTAGACATTTCGCACACACCGCCAATTTCCGGACACATGTTCATAGCCCCATTTTTCCTCAATTTCCAGTCAGGAATCCGTCCCTGCAGTTTGTCGGCTTTATTAATGTTCACCCTGTAGTCAGTGTTCCCACACTGGCTGTTTATTACATTATCTGCAATGTTTTATTCGATGCATGTTCACGACTGGCCAATTTCAGTCTAATATGCAATTTTCAGGTATACAAAATCGTGTATATTCATAAAATAAAATAATTCGTGGAAGTGTTCCCGTGCGTAAAGCAGAGGATCGGTAAAAAATATATATAAACATCTCTGCCATTTCAGAACGCGCTTTTGCGCTGTAATGGCTGTTTTTTTTTCTTTTTTGAGACCTCACTGGTATCTCAAAGCTCTGAAATAAACAATATTAACGTCTTACTATCTTTTTGAGCTCAACGTGTCACTCATTATGGTAATTATTGGTGGTTGCTGTCTCCATTTTTCAAGGAAGCAAATGAGAAGTTGCTTTTACACGACAGGGTGCAGCCAACTGCAGGTTGTAGCTTATGTCGATAACAACGATGTGCGTTGCTTTGGATCGCCGGCCGCGGTGGACGAGCTTTGGATCGGAAGAAATTCTCTCTGGTTTTGGTCAGCTAGCTGAAGTGATAGACTGCCAATCTTGCTTGCGGAGCTCACCACTTGCAACACCATCGACAGAACCGACTGTGGTCCTTTGGCACTGAGCCGAGTGGACGGTCTGATCAGAGGCTCGGGCGGTTTTATGGCCTTGTAGGTTGCAGATTCTTCGACTTGCGCCATTGTATGGTGCGGTTCCGGGTTCTACGTAATAGGTCAGGGATCCACTACACACGTAGCGGGGGCTGTGTCGTGGACTGGGTGATTTTCTAGGTTATAGGGTCTCGGGAAACTACGGAAAGGGTGTCAGTCTAAAAGTCTGCAGGGCAAACATAGGAAGGTATACCAAGCAACGGTTGGTATTGTAGTTGTAAATTGTCGTAGATCTCTTGGGAAAGAACCAGAGCTCCAAGCGCTATCAGAAAGCACTGAAGCTCAAATCGTTACAGCCGAAAATACAGTCAACCGAAATTTTTTCAAAGGACCTAACCGTGTTCAGAAAGGATAGATTACACACAGTTGGTGACGGAGTCATTATTGCTGTCAGAAGTAGTTTACCTTGTAGTAAAATTGAAGAATATACGGTATTTCCTGTGAGTTAGTAGAGGTTATGCTTGACAACCAGAATAAATTAATGTTTGTTTGGTTTTCCAACCGCCTGACTCAGATGATACAGCTGCTGAACAGATCAAAGAAAACTTTTGTGCCCCACTCATACAATTATAGCGTAGTTGGTGGTGACTTCAATATACCGTCGATATGTTGGCAAAAATAAATGTTTAAAGCCGGCGGTAGCTATAAAAAAAATGCTCAAATGTGTGAGAAATCTTATGGGACTTAACTGCTAAGGTCATCAGTCCCTAAGCTTACACACTACCTAACCTAAATTATCCATGGACAAACACACACACCCATGCCCGAGGGAGGACTCGAACGTCCGCCGGGACCAGCCGCACAGTCCATGACTGCAGCGCCTTAGACCGCTCGGCTAATCCTACGCGGCTAGGTATAAAACATCGTCCGAAATTGAACTGAATGTTTCCTCGGTAAATTATTTCGAATAATTAGTTCAGGAGAACACTCAACATGTAAATAATTGCGATAACATACCTGACCTCATAGCAACAAATAATCCTGAGCAAATAGTATCATGACGAATACAGGGATTAGTGATCACAGGACAGTTGTAGCGAGACTGAGTACCGTAACATTCAAACGCACTAAAAATTAGCGCGAAGTACATTAATTTAAAAAAAGCGGATAAAAATTCGCTTGATGCCTTTCTAAGAGGCAGCTTTCCGATCAAACTGTATAAGTGTAGACCAGCTGGGGTTTAAATTCAATGAAATAGTATCGACGGCAATTGAGAGGTATAAATACCACATGAATTAATAAGAGATGTTACTGATCCCCCACGGTACACAAAACGGGTCAGAACACTGTTGCAGAATCAACGAAAAGAGCCTGCCAAACAACGCAAAATCCTCAAGATTGGCGAAGTTTTACAGAATCTCGAAATTTAGCGCGAACTTCAGTGCGACATGCTTTTAGTAGTCCCCACAACGGACCTCTGCTTCGAAATCTGGCGTAAAACTCAAAGAGATTCTGGTCATGTGTGAAGTACACCAGCGGTAAGACGCAATCAATACCTTCACTGCGCGATTGCAATGATGATACCACTGATGACAGTGTCATTAAAGGCGGATTACTAAATATGGTTTTCCAAAACTCCTTCACCAAAGAAGACAAGTAAATATTCCAGAATTCGCATCTAGAACAACTGCCAAAATGAGTAACTTAGAAGTACATATCGTCTGTGTAGCGAAACAGGTGAAATCACTTTACATTGTAAATGCAAGGCCTCCGATCCAGATAGAATACTAGTCAGATTCCTTTCAGCGTATGCTGATACAATAGCTCCATAAAATCATGTACAACCACTCGCTCTTCGGAAGATCAGTACCTAAAGACTGGTAAGTTACACAAATCACACCAATACCCAAGAACGGAAACAGGAGTAATCCGCCAAATTACAGAGCCATATCACTAAAGTAAATTTGCAGTAGGATTTTTAACATATATTGTGTTCTAAAACTATGAATTACTTCGACGAAAACGCTTTCTTGACAAATATTACGCACGGATTCAGAAAATATAGTGCTATAGATAGGGGATGCAATTTGATTTCATATTTTCAGACTACCAGAAAGGTTTCGGCACCGTTCCTTACAAAAGAGTTCTAATCAAATTACATGCCTTTGAAGTATAGCCCGCATCTCGTGGTCGTGCGGTAGCGTTCTCGCTTCCCACGCCCGGGTTCCCGGGTTCGATTCCCGGCGGTGTCAGGGATTTTCTCTGCCTCGTGATGGCTGTGTGTTTAGTGCTTTCCTTAGGTTAGTTAGGTTTAAGTAGTTATAAGTTCTAGGGGACGTATGACCACAGCAGTTGAGTCCCATTGTGCTCAGAGCCATTTGAACCATTTTGAAGTATAGTCTCAGTTGCGCGACCGGATTCGTGATTTCCTCTCAGGAAGATCACAGTCTGTAATAATTGACGGAAAGTCATCGAGTACAACAGAGGTTTCCAAAGGAAGTGTTACAGGCCCCTTGCTGTTGCTGATCTACATAAACAACACAGGAACCAATCTGAGCAGCTCTCGTAGATCATTTGCAGACGATGCAGTCTTTTACTGTCTCCTAAAGTCATCAGATGATCAAAACCAACTACAAAATGATGTAGACAAGACGTCTGTATGGTTGCAATTGCCTCTGAATAATAAAAAGTGTGAAGTCATCCACTTGAGTACTAAAAGAAATCCGCTAAATTTCGGTTAAATGATAAATCAGACAAATCTAAAGGCTGTAAATTCAGCTAAATGCTTAGGGATTACAATTACGAATAACTTAAATTGGAATGATCGCATAGATAATGTTGTGGTAAAGTAAACCAAAGACTGCGATTTATTGGCGGAACACTTACAAAATGAAGCAAGTCTACAAAAGATACTGCTTACATTACGCTTGTCCAGCCTCTTCTATGCGGTGTGAGATCCGCCTCAGATGGATCAGATGGGACTGACGGAGGAACAGTGAAAAAGTTCAAAGAAGAGCAGCTCGTTTGTATTCATCTAGAAATAGGGGAGAGAGTGTTACGGACGTGGTACATGAATTGGGGTGGCAATCATTAAAACAAAGGCGCTTTTTGTTGCGGCAGGATCTTCTTTTGAAATTTCAGTCACCAACTTTCTCCTCCAACTGCGAAAATTTTCTGTTGATACCCCTACATATGGAGAAATGATCATCACAGCACAGTGAATATCGAATATTCATTCCTAGAATTTGTAGCGCAATCTACAGAGATAACATTTAAGTTAAGAGTCTCATAGTCTCTCTTCAGACTGAAATTAATTGCACATTTGTTCTCTGTTGATATTCACCAAGTGCAAATTTTTTCGCGGATTTCATTTTCTTATTCTGAGTTTTTTTTTTCAGTGACTCTGAGACTTTTTAACATTGAGTAATTCGGAATGTCATTGATGTGTATCAGAAACAGTATTTGGCCTAATACACTACCCTGAGGAATTCCTGTATTACTATGTTTTGGGTTTGCTAAGTGTTTCGCTAAAAGTTTAGCTTGATTTTTGTTTTTGTTATCTCTACTCTTTGTACCACGTCTGCTATGTAGAATCGGAAACAGACATTGAGTACATCTTTTATACCTTATAATTGTAGCTTATTTAGCGGAATATTCTGCTCAACAATAACTATGAATGTGCCTATCAAGGTCAGTATGTACCACTTTTATAAATACTGTTAGGACTGACACAGTACGTCTACCACTTCGAAACCCAAGCTGTGACGCACTTTCAAAGTTAAATTTACTCAAGTAATTCATTAATCTGTCTTTCGTAATTGATTCTATTACATTTGGAGATTTATGACAAAAACTGAAAATAAAAAGTCAGCAGGCTTAGATTAATTACTAATCGGTGTGCTGAAACAATACATATTGGGCATACAAGCTGGCTTAAAAAACATTATTTATACTTTTTGTATACTTTTATTGACTTTTTGCTCTGTGGTTGTTAGTAACATCAGTGAATTTAGTGCATCATTATTTGCACATGTTACACCTGTTTTTAGGGTATTTTGTTATAATTTCACCATAGTGCTCATTCACAAAATTTCCTTAGACCTCATTCCTTATTTGTATGTTACTATACTTTTGTTTGTCTCTTCCCGCTTCTTGTTGTATGACGTTCCAGGCTGCTTTGCTTTTATTCTCTGCGTTATATGTTACGACGTTAAAATCTTTTGTAGCAGTCAGCATGCTACTGTAAAATCTTTTGAACTTATGTTAAAAATTTAAGTACTCTGGCACACTATGTCTCATTATCATGATTTTTAAAAATGAGATTTTGTAACATGTAAAGCTGTTTTATAATTTATTTTTAATTGTACAACCGGTTTCAGTCAGAGACTATTTCCAGTACAAATTTCTGGGAGGGCTTTGTAATATTTGTCACAAAGTATGATGATTTACTACGAAAAGTGGTAAAATTAACTCACAAGTACAAGTAAATTTTACAGTGTTTTTTTGTTACAAAATACTTTCATTTTTAAAATTGAAACTTCCTGGCAGATTAAAACTGTGTGCCGGACCGAGACTCGAACTCGGGACCTTTGCCTTTCTCGGGTAAGTGCTCTACCAACATTTTTTTAAAAATCACTTTTTGCTCTGTATTGGTCGATGAATCTGTTCGTGGCGGACGTCCGATGACAGCCGTTCAAGTTCTTTATTGATCCGTTCACTCAGTTTTTTATTACAGAGGGTAGCTAACCCTCTTATCAAGCATGATGAGCTACCGTGCCGGCATTTTTTTTTTTTTTTTTCGTTCGTCGCATTTTCTCTGGGCGGACGTCGGAGGACACCCATTTCAGTTCGTCGTTGATCCATTAACTCAATTTTTTTTATTACAGAGGGCAGCTAACCCTCTACCCGAACACGCTGAGCTACCTTGCCGGATACCAACTGAGTTACCCAAGCACGACTCACGCCCCGTCCTCACAACTTTACTTCTGCCAGTACCTCGTTTTTAAAATTTCTTTACCTTCCCTCCTTCTTAGTGTTGTATGTGTTCAGACGTTCCTTTGGGAATACTAACAGTAACGCAGATGTTGACAGTATCACCTACTCTCCCGTTTTATCCGAGTAACAGACATATTTTAGGTGAATTAAGTGACGATGGACAAAAATCATCTTAAGGGACTGCAGCGTGCAAAATTAAACCAGTAACAGCTTGAAAGATCTTAATCTGCGCTGAAGAGAAAAGCCTTCTGAGAAAAAATTTAATTTTACGCCTTACGAGTTTAAACGCAGCACCACGCGACAGTTGCGCATCGCACGTACGCATATCTCACAGGGGCGATGCACTCCGAGCGGTCTTTTCACTTGGTACGGATGCAACTTCTTTCAATTGCTATTTCCAACTCTTCTGTGTATGTCTTTCAATAAATATCTGTCTCTTGCACTTACAAAACGAACCAGTGACGAAACGTGCCGATCTTCTTAAGAACCTCTCTATCTCCCTTATTAATAATGCCTGAGGTTTTTCTAAGCAACCACTTTAGTGAATGGATTACGTTTCATTAGGATTTTTCAATGAATTTCATCTTGGCATTTGATTTACTAAATTCTAATTTTATATGCTAGGTCCGCTTTAAATGGCTTGCGACTCACACTCTTAGATTTTTAACGGTCATTACTGTCTCCAGCAATTGATAATCAATCCAACATAAAGCTTTCTTTCCACTCATTTATGCTCGATGATTGCACTTGTTTCTGACACAGCGACTGTCCTACATGCAAAAATATCATTCGCGAATAGACTCTTGGAATTTTCGTCGTATCATGTACCTTGAAGTATGCCCTTAGCCATTCTGACGTTACACAGTTTCTCCCCTACACAAATGACTGAGTTAGATTAGCTAGGCAATCTCGCAGTTAAACGTTAGATTACCTACGACAGACATGTCATGACTCTACTGCGACACTGATTGCTGTATTCTCATAGCTCTTGGATATCTCCAACCGAGTTTGTAGATGAAAATTATGTACCACTGAAAGTGATAGCTGTCCAGAGTACGTGAGGTACAGTCTGATGTCTAGTCTTAAACTAATTCCGTATTTAATTCTCAACGATTCCAGAAATAAAGTAGCAGTTCTGTGATAAATTAATTAAGTACTGGAACGAAATGAGGTTGCGTATTGTCCATCGCACTTCCTTCAAATAAAGAGTTCTAAACAATGATTAGCATGTTTTAGACCTATCTAGGGAGTGTTCTGAGATTGTACTCTCCTTCAGATTAAGGTTATGGTTAAAATGTAAATGGACATCAGGTCTACTATACCTAGCAACGATGTGCTTCAGTATTTTTATTTATTCGTGTTTTCGACAAAAGCCATATTTTTCCTCCGTGATTTTATTATTTATTAATGTATAATTAAATAATACTGACACTATGATTAGGAGTAAAGAAATTATTTTTACTACTGCTATAGCTACCACCACCACTATCACTATTAATACTACCAACATTTAAGCAGGGACCGACACAGTAAAGTAAGAAGTGAAAGAATTCTCACATCTAGGAATGAAGGTTATTCCATACAGTGGAAGCCAGGAAGAGATCGGAAGTAGATGGATACAGGACAGCAGAATAAGACAGATTTATTCACTAAGAGATATTGGTATTGCAATAAGGAAGAATGTATATGTGTGGAATAGAATATTGAACAGAAACAAAACGCAGATGCAGTCTGCACAGAATAACGTGAGTGGTAGATGCGCAATCGGCATGGCACACATGGGGAGAGCGGTAGTGGTGGGGGTTACAGGTACGCGCTGTACGGGAAATGCCAAACGTTGGAGAGCAAGTGCCATTCTAAACTGAAGCCTAAACTCACATTTTTTGTAAATATTAAATCGAGTACCTCCATGCCCACGCTTGAATTGTGACAGTTCAAAAAGATCTACTGTCACCACTCCTTTGGTTATTATCTAAAAAGAATTCCGCCGAAAATGAAACACAAGCAGCGATTTATTTTCACCTGGCTTGTTAACTATTTGCAACTTTAAGACAAGTGTCATGAGTGGTGAATTTTCAGTAAAACTTATACATTTCTCTTGCTACCATGTTCAAATTTGCTTCTTTTGTCAAAACAGAGCAGAGTCTACATCGTGTCACCTCACTAACATGTTGTGCGGACGCAGTTGCAAGAGCATTCTGAAACAGTGGTTTATTAAGTGAGGAAGTGAGGAAAAGTAACGTTAGCAGCTTATGAAAATGTAAGTCATCGGTACAAAAATAAACGTGTTATGTCTTCACTCATCTTGTTCCAAAACCTATAGCATTTCTCGTATCAGCAGCTATCGTTGGCCCTCATAAGTTACATTCTTTCATCGAAAGAGTCTGTAGTTAGTCGAATAACAAGGTAGATAATGGAGTTTTACATAATAACCATATGGCAAAATACTCTCCTCTCTGGATGCTATCGTCTGCCAAAATCTCATTTCGGTATCTCAAACCATTTAAGAAATACGAGGAACATTGTGGATATTTTACTCTGGCTTTATCGCTAGCGCTCACGATCGCAAATGAGTGTGCTACATCAAATTAATTTTCTCGGAATCTGTGACAGATACACTACTGGCCATTAAAATTGCTACACCACGAAGATGACGTGCTACAGACGCGAAATTTAACCGACAGGAAGAAGATGCTGTGATATCAAATGATTAGCTTTTCAGAGCATTCACACAAGGTTGCCGCCGGTGGCGACACCTACAAGGTGTGACATGAGGAAAGTTTCCAACCGATTTCACATACACAAACTGCAGTTACCGGCGTTGCCTGGTGAAACGTTGTTGTGATGCCTAGTGTAAGGGGGAGAAATGCGTACCATCACGTTTCCGACTTCGATAAAGGTCGGACTGTAGCCTATCGCGATTGCGGTTTATCGTATCGCGACATTGCTGCTGGCGTTGGTCGAGATCCAATGACTGTTAGCAGAATATGGAATCGGTGGGTTCAGGAGGGTAATACGGAACGCCGTGCTGGATTCCAACGGCCTAGCATCACTAGCAGTAGAGATGACAGGCATCTTATCCGCATGGCTGTAACGGGTCGTGCAGCCACGTCTCGATCCCTCAGTCAACAGATGAGGACGTCTGCAAGACGACACCCATTTGCACGAACAGTTCGACGACGTTTGCAGCAGCATGGACTATCAGTTCGGAGACCATCGCTGCGGTTACCATTGACGCTGCATCATAGACAGGAGCGCCTGCGATGGTGTACTCAACGACGAACCTGGGTGCACGAATGGCAAAACGTCATTTTTTTCGGATGAATCCAGGTTCTGTTTACAGCATCATGATGGTCGAATCCGTGTTTGGTGACATCGCAGTGAAAGCACATTGGAAGCGTGTATTCATCATCGTCATACTGGCATATCACCCAGCGTGTGGATGGGGTGCCACTGGTTACACGCCTCGGTCACCTCTTGTTCGCACTGACGGCACTTTGAACAGTGGACGTTACATTTCAGATGTGTTACGATCTGTTGCTGTACCCTTCATTCGATCCCTGAAAAACCCTACATTTCAGCACGATAATGCACGACCGCATGTTGCAGGTCCTGTACGGGCCTTTCTGGATACAGAAAATGTTCGACTGCTGCCCTGGCCGACACATTCTCCAGATCTCTCACCAATTGAAAACGTCTGGTCAATGGTGGCCGAGCAACTGGCTCGTCACATTACGCCAGTCACTACTCTTGATGAACTGTCTTATCGTGTTGAAGCTGCTTGGGCAGCTGTACCTGTACACGCCATCCAAGGTTGGTTTGACTCAATGCCCAGGCGTATCAAGGCCGTTACTACGGCCAGAGGTGGTTGTTCTGGGTACTGAATTCTCAGGATCTATGCATCCTAATTGCGTAAAAATGTAATCACACGTCAGTTGTAGTATAATATATTTGTCCAATGAATACCCGTTTATGATCTGCATTTCTTCTTGGTGTAGCAATTTAAATGGCCAGTAGTGTATGAACCTCCATTTAAGCCACAAGTAAAATTCAGTATCTTAGCTAAATTTCATAAACAGCAACGTATTACGTAATATGCATGAAACGCAAAATCAAAACGACCTTTATTTTTCATTGCAAACTTTTGCGAATTCCGTAGTGTCTTACTTTCATTCAAGTATCACAATAACTGTGACTATTAACGAAATGATGGGCACATTATCGTGAAGCTGACATACTAAGCTATAAGTAATGCAAAAATGACTTCTTTTCCCGAGTAGTTTCTGTAAAATCGTTTGAGAAAGATTTCAGGGTGTGCGTCTCGCTTCTATCGTCGTCGATAATCAGAAGGGGGGCATACACTGTTGCCCTCACATTCCGAACAAAAGAATGAACCCGCCCAGCGCTTTGGACGAAATTGGTCACTGGCCATCGGTCACTATATCTTGCGCGGTTTCTGCCATCGGAACTGCAGAGAAGAAAAAACTGAAAGCATTTGAATTGTGATGCTGTCGAAGAATATTAAAATTTTAGTGGTCAAATAAAGAGATACTGAAAAGTGTGGGTGACGGAACAAGTCTTTGGAGGAACCTTGCCACAAGAAGGGTCAGGTTAATTCTTGATCTGCTACGCTATCCGCGAATAGTTAAGATCGCGCTCAAAGGACCAGTAGAGCCAAGATTAGATTGATGATCGTAGGAGTGAGATGAAAAAAAGATTAGCAACCACCTCATGTGTC
Source organism: Schistocerca serialis cubense (assembly GCF_023864345.2). Taxonomy (NCBI): domain Eukaryota; kingdom Metazoa; phylum Arthropoda; class Insecta; order Orthoptera; family Acrididae; genus Schistocerca; species Schistocerca serialis. The sequence continues at coordinate 664,050,077 of NC_064641.1, read as the reverse complement.
GCTTAGTGTTGACACAGAAATGTGTGGCTTATGAGGAGCTGCTCGACAGTTGTACCCGATTCTTTTTGACACCATATGCACGGTAACGTTGCTAGCTGGTCTACTGATAGCACTTTGGAACTCACAAGCGATTCATGCTGCTGACTTCATGTGATTTTTTACAACCACCTTCTACAGTACTTGATGGTTCCTGCCTGTCAGTACACGAGATCTGTCTGATCTTGATTTAGCTGTCGATGTTCCTTCACGTTTCCACTACATAATCACATCGGCAACAAGCTTTAGAAGGTTTGAAACGTCCTTAATGGATTTGTTAATCTGGTGACGTCCGATGACTAGTCCACGTTCGAAGTCTCTAAGCTCGCTTCCTAGCTCGCCCGTTCTTCATTCAGGAGCTACAAGATGCCATCAATGATTTGAAAAACAATAAGGCCGCTGGCCTCGACGATCTGAGATCTGAGCAAATTAAACATTTTGGACCGGGAGTACAAGCATGGATCCTAGAGCTAATGAATAACTGTATTACAACAATGCAAATTCCTAAACTGTGGAGGAAAGCTCGGGTTCTTGCATTACTAAAACCAGGGAAAGACCCAGCTGAAGCTAAAAATTTCCGGCCTGTATCAATGCTTTGTCATTTATTTAAAGTGCTGGAGCGAATGGTCCTCAAACGCATAGCTGATTATGTGGACAAAGCCCTCATTAAAGAACAAGCTGGATTCCGACCAGGAAAATCATGCTGTGGCCAAATTCTTAATCTCACACAGTACATCGAAGACGGCTATCAGAGAGGAGAAGTAACTGGGGTCGCATTCCTGGATCTCAGTGCTGCATATGACACAGTTAACCATAAGGTGCTTACCCAGAAAGTGTATAATGTCACTAAGGACTACACCCTTTCTATGTTCGTGCAATGTCTGCTACAAAACAGACGCTACTATGTAACCTTACAATCTAAAAACAGCCGTTGGAGGACACAGAAAAATGGACTTCCACAGGGTAGTGTCTTGGCTCCAATATTATTTAACATCTACACCAATGATCTTCCCATCAGCCGCCGGACACGAATGTTCATATATGCTGATGATGCAGCAGTGGCCACACAGGATAAAACCTTTGAACAAGTGGAGGAGAATCTCACAGGAGCCTTAACAGAACTTGCTACCTATTACGACGGCAATAATCTCAAACCAAACCCTAGTAAATCTCAAGTATCCGCCTTCCATCTTAGGAACAAACAAGCCAAACGGAAACTCCGAGTCATGTGGCAAGGGGAAGAGCTGAAACATACAAACAGCCCAAAATACCTGGGAGTAACATTGGACAGAGCACTTACTTTTAAGCAGCACTGTCACAACACTAAAAAAAGGTATGTGCCAGGAACAACATACTGCGGAAGCTAACAGGTTCATCGTGGGGAGCTCAACCACATGTTTTGCGCACCACGGGTCTGGTGCTGAGTATCTCAGCAGCGGAATATGCGGCGCCAGTTTGGAGGAACTCTGCTCACACTAAGCAAGTTGACGTCGCCGTAAACGAAACTGTACGTATTGCCACAGGATGCCTCAAACCAACTCCCACAGACATCATTTACCCCATCATAGGCATAGCACCACCCACTATCCGCAGACAAGTAGCCGCCGAGATCGAAAGATCAAAACAAAAGAATGATCCTCGACACCCGTTGCATATGCACCGAAAACAACGTGTCCGGCTGAAATCCCGCAGGAGTTTCATTGAAACTACTGAAGAGCTCGTCACCAAACCCGCCGCAAGGCGGCTATCTCTTTGGGAAGAAATGGTGCCACACTCCACAATGGATCTACTTGAGGAGGGATCTGCAGGATTTCAACTACCTTTTACAACTTGGAGGTCATTAAACCGGCTGCGCACTGGAGTAACTGGGTGCAAATCAAACCTATTTAAATGGGGTTACAGTGATGGCGACAGGTGTGAATGCGGAGCAATACAGGACTTGGACCACCTACTGATCTGCCCAGATATGTCTATGACATGCACTAAAGATGATATTTTGAAAGTCAATGACAAAGCAATCTACGTTGCTAATTTCTGGGAAGGGAAGATATAATTGGTGCATCCGGACACGGAAGAAGAAGAAGAAGCTCGCCTGACCGAACCGTTCCGCCATTACTGCTTCTCTACTAACAATGCTACTCGCCTCTTCTTATACTGGCGGGCCCACTTCTCATGACATCAAGTGGTCGATTACGCGTTACAAAGGGATGTCTGGGTACTTTTCATCTTCTACATCTACATACATAATCCGCAATCCACCATACGGTGCGTGGCGGAGGGTACCTCGTACCACAACTAGCATCTTCTCTTCCTGTTCCACTCCCAAACAGAACGAGGGAAAAATGACTGCCTATATGCCTCTGTACGAGCCCTAATCTCTCTTACCTTTTCTTTGTGGTCTTTCCGCGAAATATTAGTTGGCGGCAGTAAAACTGTACTGCAGACACCCTCAAATTCTGATTCTCTAAATTTCCTCAGTAGCGATTCACGAAAAGAACGCCTCCTTTCCTCCAGAGACTCCAACCCGAGTTCCTGAAGCATTTCCGTAACACTCGCGTGATGATCAAACCTACCAGTAACAAATCTAGCAGCCCGCCACTGAATTGCTTCTATGTCCTCCCTCAATCCGACATGATAGGGATCCCAAACGCTCGAGCAGTACTCAAGAATAGGTCGTATTAGTGTTTTATAAGCGGCCTCCTTTACAGATGAACCACATCTACCCAAAATTCTACCAATGAACCGAAGACTACCATTACATGCTTGTCCCACTTCATATCGCTCTGCAATGTTACGCCCAAAACTTTAATCGACGTGATTGTGTCAAGCGCTACAGTACTAATGGAGTATTCAAACATTACGGGATTCTTTTTCCTATTCATCTGCATTAATTTACATTTATCTATATTTAGAGTTAGCTGCCATTCCTTACACCAATCACAAATCCTGTCCAAGTCATCTCGTATCCTCCCACAGTCACTCAACGACGACACCTTCTCGTACACCACAGCATCATCAGCAAACAGCCGCACATTGCTATCCACCCTATCCAAAAGATCATTTATGTAGATAGAAAACAACAGCGGACCTACCACACTTCCCTGGGGCACTCAAGATAATACCCTCACCTCCGATGAACACTCACCATCGAGGACAACGTACGGGGTTCTATTACTTAAGATAGCGTACCTTAAAGAACAGCGGCAGCACACTGACAATGGGCATGGAATTCTCCCTTCTTGTTAACTCTCGGGTTGCAAAGGATGTACCCCAGGTCAGAGGACGCGTCACCATATTCTATTCACACTGTCGGCGTGAAAAAGTAGTGTTAGCCACACTCGCATCAAGAAGGCAATTCTTCTTTTGCACACCAACGGGTCTGGTTCCTGCACGAAATATCGAGCAATGCTATGATGCATATGTGACTGCAAATGGCCACTGCGCCACCCACTTGGCGCAAAACCGAAACAGGAAGGCGCAGCGCGTCCACCACTGCAGTTAGTGTGTACGATATCTTTGGAAATCGCCCACGGGAGGCTGCCATTGGTGGCGCGCGTAGAGCTGCCCGCATTCGGTAGCCGAGATGTCAGCGACCGACAGCTCCAGATCGGCGCTTGCATCGCGCAACGCGCGCTGCGCCGGTACAACATTTGAAAACAATGGCTGACCCGGGCGTGGGCGCGCTGCACTTTGCAAATGACGCCGCCGACAATGCTCAATTTGCAAGCGCTGCGCCGCCGCTTTTCCACTACAAAAGACCGCGAGCCGGGGCTGTGTGTCTGCCACACGCATCCCCAATAAAGTAAGCTTCGACCGCCTCTAAAAACAAAGAGTCGTCCATACGGCACGCGAAAATAGCTCAGATAAGCGGCGTGCCGCGCGCCCGCCGGTCGGTCCGGCACAAAGGCCGGCTGCCGGCCGGTGACGGCGCGTTTTATGTCGAAGGACGCCGGCTATATCCGAGCGGCTGCCCGACAAGCCACTGCTCGCTGTCCTCTGTCCACTCAGCGCCAGACACTCCGCCGCCACCCGCCTACTTAACTGCCTCCCAACATCAGATTATACAGGGTGATTCAGCTGCCCCTACCTCTGGGTTTTATGCAATCCTCATTGCCTTCAAAAACCTTACTCGAGATTTTCATATTCTGTTGCTCGCTATGCACAAACTGTTAGTCCTACAGAGAAAATGAAGAGGACCTTTTTGTAGAAAATTTAATGTAGTTAAATTTTGTACTGGGATACGTTTTCGCTGGAGGCCACAGTTCTTACGGCAAGGCGTTCCACTCCTCCACAAGCGCTGTTGACAAATGCTGGATGGTCGGTGCTGAATGGGAGTTGATGCATATGGATGTGCTGCGGTACGTCTCTACAACGCATCCCACAGGAGCCGATGGGGTTTAACTGGGGGGAGTCGGCTGGCCAGTCCATTCGCCAGACATTCTCTCGTTTCAGGAACTTCTCCACCTGCGTTGTTTGATACGGTCGCGCTTTGTCATCCACAAAAGTGAAGTCAGGGCCGAATGCACCTCTGAGAATTTGCACATGTAGAAGTAGTTACCGGATAATTCGATTATTACTATCATTTTCTTCATACCGCTGCTGGAACACATGTGCTTGAAGATCATTTAAGGCCTTTTGGTCATTATAGAAGTAGTTACCCAATAACAGGTTCTTTCCCTGTCTACGGTATCTTTTTCATGTTAATATCAAACATCAGCAATTACTAGTAGATTACATTAAAACTAATAGTAACTGATTATTTCACAATAACATTGGCCGGCGAGTGTGCCACGTTCTAAGATCGGGAAGTCGGTATGCTCAGGCAACATCGTAACTCCCCCATGATAACACCTGGAACATGAAAACGACCATGGTCGACAATACTGGACTACCCTCATATCGCGAAGAGGTGGGTAACGTAATGCGCACACTTGCTGGTCCTATTCGACCCATCAGTTTTCGAGTTATTAGAAAGAAAAGCTTTTTAAGGTCACTTATTTTTACTCTTTTCATGAATAATTCGAAAACTGCAGCCTTCAGAAGAATCATGCCTGTGTATAAAATTTAACTACATTAAATTTCCTACGGAAAATCTGTTAATTTCTTCTGCAGGTCTACCAGTTTGAGTGTAGTGACTGAGAGAAAATGAAAATCTTGCACAAGGTATTCGAAGGCATTGCGGGTTGCATGAAACCCATCAGTTGTTGTTGTGGTCTTCAGTCCAGAGACTGGTTTGATGCAACTCTCCATGCTACTCTATTCTGTGCGAGCTGCTTCATCTCCCAGTACCTACTGCAACCTACATCCTTCTGAATCTGCTTAGTGTATTCATCGCTTGGTCTCCCTCTACGATTTTCACTCTCCAAGCCTCCCTCCAATACTACATTGGTGATCACTTGATGTCTCAGAATATGCCCTACCAACCGATCCCTTCTTCTAGTCAAGTTGTGCCACAAATTCCTCTTCTCTCCAATTCTATTCAATACCTCCTCATTAGTTATGTGATCTACCCATCTAATCTTCAGCATTCTTCTGTAGCACCACATTTCGAAAGCTTCTATTCTCTTCTTGTCCAAACTAGTTATCGTCCATGTTTCACTTCCATACATGGCTACACTCCATACAAATACTTTCAGAAACGACTTCCTGACGCTTAAATCTATACTCGATGTTAGCAAATTTCTCTTCTTCAGAAACGCTTTCCTTGCCATTGCCAGTCTACATTTTATATCCTCTCTACTTCGACCATTGCCGGCCGGTGTGGCCAAGCGGTTAAGGGCGCTACAGTCTGGAACCGCGTGACCGCTACGGTCGCAGGTTCGAATCCTGCCTCGGGCATGGATGTGTGTGATGTCCTTAGGTTAGTAAGGTTTACGTAGTTCTAAGTTCTAGGGGACTGATGACCTTAGAAGTTAAGTCCCATAGTGCTCAGAGCCATTTGAACCATTTGAACTTCGACCATCATCAGTTATTTTGCTCCCCAAATAGCAAAACTAATTTACTACTTTAAGCGTCTCATTTCCTAATCTAATTCCCGCAGCATCACCCGTTTTAATTCCACTACATTCCATTGTCCTCGTTTTGCTTCTGTTGATGTTCATCTTATATCCTCCTTTCAAGACAGTGTCCGTTCCGTTCAACTGCTCTCCTAAGTCCTTTGTTGTCTCTGACAGAATTACAATGCCATCGGCGAACCTCAAACTTTTTATTTCTTCTCCATGGATTTTAATTCCTACTTCGAATTTTTCTTTTGTTTCCTTCACTGCTTGCTCAATATACAGATTTAATAACATCGGGGATAGGCTACAACCCTGTCTCACTCCCTTCCCAACCACTGCTTCCGTTTCATGCCCCTCGACTCTTATAACTGCCATCTGGTTTCTGTACAAATTGTAAATAGCCTTTTCCTGTATAAAATTTTCTACATTAAATTTCCTACAGCACATCTGTTAATTTCTTCTGTAGGTCTAACAGTTTGAGTGTAGTGAGTGCGAGAAAATGAAAACCTTGCACAAGGTATTTGAAGGCATTGCGGGTTGCATAAAACCCGCCAGTATGAGCAGCTAAAAAAAAAAAAAAAAAAAAAAAAAAAAAAGGTTCAAATGGCTCTGAGCACTATGGGACTCAACTGCTGTGGTCATCAGTCCCCTAGAACTTAGAACTACTTAAACCTAACTAACCTAAGGACATCACACACATCCATGTCCGAGGCAGGATTCGAACCTGCGACCGTAGCAGTCGCACGGTCCCGGACTGCGCGCCTAGAACCGCGAGACCACCGCGGCCGGCCTATGAGCAGCTGAATCAGACTGCATACCCCTTCAGCCGAAAATGTTTTCAGATGGTGGTTTCAGTGCTTCACGTAACAATAACAATAATAATGTCAGTCTGCATGCTTTCGTGGCCGTGTCACTGAACTTAAAATCTTCTGGGTTATTAGGCCGCGTCATGTTTCTTCTAAAATGATCGACGTTTCGACCCCTCTCGTGCGATCCTCCTCAGGATCTTCTGGTCTTCACTACTGCTACAGTGTTCTAGCAATAGTGGACAGCAGAAGATCCTGAGGAAGTCCCCAGCAGAGAGGTCGCAACGTCGATCAGTTTAGAAGAAACATGACGCGGCCTAATAACCCAGAAGATTTTAACTTCAATAATAATGTCGTATCGTTCCCCTGCGCTCCATCACAGAGTATGGGACTTCATCACCATCATCATCATGGCATGATAGTGTGGTGCATTTCTTGTCAACTGGACACCACTTCAGTGACCTACGTGCCCCTGTGCTAACAGCACTCAGTGTTCCCAGGGGTCACCCATCGAATTATTGTGGTGTGCAAAACTTAAAGACTTTTACATGATATGTCACTGCCAAGTAATGTAATTCAATAAAACTTCTGCCATACGTAAAAAGAAATGCTACAGTATAGTACAGATGGTAACTACAAGAAATACGCACTGACACAAAACAGAATCGATACATTTATTCCTAGACAATAATTACATGAAGTCACTGCGATTCGCGGTGGTCCCCTGGACATGACAAAAGGCGGGACATGGTTCCTAATAACGTGTGTTATGACCACGGACGTCACTGCATGCTTTGCAACGTACTACCATTCTGGCAAGGTTGGTAAGGAGTTCTTGCGGTAAGGACTTCCATTCCTCCAGCAGCGCGATTGAAAACTGCTGGATGGTCGATGGTTCATGCAGATACGTCTCCCCAACGTATTCCAGAGGTTCTGGATGAGATTTAAGTCAGGGAAATGGGAAGGCCTGTCTATTCGACCAATATCCTGTCATTGCAAGAGTTTCTCCTCATGTACTGCTCACACTAAGCCTGTCCACATTGTAACACACTGTAACACTAGGACCACCTAGTTCTACAGTGTGTCTGCGTGCATTACGTGTTCCTACCTCTCCGCGATATGAGGGTAGTCCAGTATTGCCGACCATGGTCGTTTTATGGTTCAAATGGCTCTGAGCACTATGGGACTTAACTTCTGAGGTCATCAGTCCCCTACAGCTTAGAACTACTTAAACCTAACTAACCTAAGGACATCACACACATCCATGCCCGAGGCAGGATTCGAACCTGCGACTGTAGCAGCAGTGCGGTTCCGGACCGAAGCGCCTAGAACTGCTCGACCACAGCGGCCGGCGATTCCCCGTTCGCCATCATACATGCCGCCGATGTTCATCTGCGATAGTGTAGAACCGCGATTCATCGCTGACCACAGTGCAACGCCATTCATCAACAGGCCAGTGCACCATTCTAAACGTACAATGAGGTCCCTTTCAGACTCCAAGGTGCCGATAACGCTGCCTCACACGTATACGTGACATCTCAGTGACCTTTACAGCGATCAATCAATATCTGATCCTGGTCATGTTCAGAAAAAACAGAACACCTTGAACGACTAAAAACGAGACGTTCACATTCACAGGACATGTACATTAGTATGTTATGCAGAAATGATTAGCATCTGAACCACGCCGGCCCGCGGGTTAAAGGTCAACAACGATATCGCAGCGCAACACCACCTACCGGTAAAATGTGCCTGCGGCTCTCGTGGTCTCTATGAACATGGATCCGTACGACTTGCGCAGACGTCCAGGATGCCTCGTTGATGTATGCGCGAACCGTACCGTCAAATGAGTGAGCTTGAAAGAGGGCGCATTATTGGCATGATGAATCCATCCGGGAAACCGTTGCTCGTGTGGGACGAAGTGTTTCGGCAGTGCAACGGGCGTGTGCAGAATGGTTCACGGAAGGCTGCCGAACACGACCAGATAGTCAAGTCACAACACCCAGACCACCCACGAGAAGATCGACACCTCATCCGAATGGCATCGCAAGACAGATCTATGTCCTCCTCGGTTCTCGTACAACAGTGGAACAGTGGAACATATAGTATACAATCAGGTGTGACAGTCTGTCGCCTTTTATTACGACATGGGTTACGTGCGCGTCGTCCACTTCACCGTCTACTATTTGACGAATATGCAGAAACATGCTAGACGGCAAAGATGTATGGAACGACGTCAATGGGTTCATGAATGGCATCGGGTAGTGTTTTCTGATTAATCCAGGTTCTGAGTATTTGAAAATGATGGTCACATTTTCGTTCGCCGCAGGTAGGGGAGGCAGCATCACCGTGACTGCATTCGCGCAAGACATACAACGCCAACTCAAGGACTTATGGTCTTGGGTGCTACTGGGTACAAACACAAATAACATATGGTGCATATCCAGGGCACTATAACTTGTTTGACCTTTGTGAATGACATTCTGCGAACCGCAGACATGCTCTTTCTGGACAACACCCCAGACGGCATTTTTCAGCAAGTCAATGCACGACCACATGTTGCTGTCATGTACACGTGCCTTCTAGGTGTCACACGATGTCAACCTTTTGTCCTGACTCGCCGTATCACAATACTTGTCGCCAATCGAAAATGTGTCGGATGGGGTAAAACGGGATGCACCCGTGGTCTACAGGTAGCGTCTTTGATTAGTAATTAAAACTTCCTCGGTCCCGGGTTCGAATCCCAGCCACTGCTTAAATTTTGATTAATAATCAGCATTGGCGGCCGAATACTTGCGGCATAAGAAGTCACCCCTCATTCTTTCAACGGCCTTGTCAAATATGGCGGAGGAGCGGACAGAGGCTCAGGGCACTCTCTTGTCCTAGGGGTGGGAAACTGCCCCTAAAGGCGGAAGAATCAGCAGTGATCAACGGCATGAGGATGCAGAAGGCAATGGAAACCACTGCATTAAAGACACAGGACATTTGGCCTGTCACTGAAAGGTGTCAGGATGATCTATCTATTGGCAAAAGATTCCGGAATACTCCCCCATTCGCATCTCCGGGAGGGGACTGCCATGGGGGAGGTGACCATGAGAAGAAGACTGAGTAATCAACGAAACGATTGCGTTCTACTAATCGGGGCGTGGAATTTCAGAAGCTTTAACGTGGTAGGGAAACTAGGAAATCGGAAAGGGAAATGCAAAGGCTTAATCTAAATATATTAGGGGCCAGTGAAGCGAAATGGAAAGAAGACAAGGATTTCTGGTCAGATGAGTCTAGGGTAATATCAGCAGCAGCAGAAAATGGTATAACAGCAGTAGGATTTGTTATGAATAGGAAGGTAGGGCAGAGAGTGTGTTACTGTAAACAGTTTAGTGACAGGGTTGTTCTTATCAGAATCGACAGCAAGCCAACACCGACAACGATAGTTCAGGTATAGATGCCGAAGATGCAAGCTAAAAGATGAAAAGATAGAGAAAGTATATGAGGATATTGAAAGGGTAATACAGCACATAAAGGGAGACGAAAATCTAATACTCATGGGACTGGAATGAAGTTGTAGGGGAAGGAGTAGCAGAAAAGGTTACAGGAGAATATGGGCTTGGGACTGGGAATGAGAGAGAGAAAGATTAATTGAGTTCTGTAACAAGTTTCAGCTAGTAATAGCGAATACTCTGTTCAAGAATCACAAGAAGAGGAAGTATACTTCGAAAAGACCTGGTGATACGGGAATATTTCAGTTGGATAACATCAAGGTCAGACAGAGGTTTCGAAATCAGATTCTGGATTGTAAGGCGTACCAAAGAGCAGATATGGACTCAGATCACAATATAGTAGTGATGAAGAGCAGGCTGAAGTTTAGGACATTGGTAAGGAAGAACCAATACGCAAAGAAGTGGGATACAGAAGTATTAAGGAATGACAAGACGCGCTTGAAGCTCTCTAAGGTTATAGATACAGCAATAAGGAATAGCTCAGTAGGCAATACAGTTGAAGAGGAATGGACATCTATAAAGAGGGCTATCACAGAAACTGAAAATAAAAACATAGTTACATACAAGGTAATTGCGAAGAAACCATGGATAAGAGAAGAAATACTTCATTTGATCGATGAAAGGAGCAAGTACGAAAATGTTCCGAGAAACTCAGGAAGAGAGAAATACAAGTCGCTGAGGAATGAAATAAATAGGAAGTGCAGGGAAACTAAGACGAAATAACTGCATGAAAAGTGTGAGGAAATCGAGAAAGAAATGATTGTCGGAAGGACAGACTCATCATATAGGAAAGCCAAAACAACCTTCGCTGACATTAAAAGCATGGGTGGTAACATTAAGAGTGCAACGGGAGTTCCACTGGTAAATGCAGACGAGAGAGTGGATAGGTGGAAAGAATACATTGAAAGCCTCTATGAGGTGGAAGGTTTTTATGAGGTGATAGAAGAAAAAACAGGAGTCGATTTAGAAGAGATAGGGGATCCAGTATTAGAATTTAAAAGAGCTTTGGAGGACTTACGATCAAATAAGATAGAAGGGATTGATAACATTCCTTCAGAATTTCTAAAAATCACTGGGGGAAGTGGCAACAAATCGATTATTCACGTTGGTGTATAGAATGTATGAGTCTAGCGACATACCATCTGACTTTCGGAAAAATATCATCTACACAATTCCAAAGACAGCAAGAGCTGATAAGTGCGAGAATTATCGCACAGTCAGCTAAACAGCTTATGCATCGAAGTTGTTGACAAGAATAATACACAGAAGAATGACAAAGAGAACTGAGGATGCGTTAGATGACGATCAGTTTGGTTTTACAAAAGGTAAAGGGACTAGAGAAGCAATTCTGACACTGCGGTTGATTGCGGTTGATAATGGAAGCAAGACTAAAATAAAATCAAGAGACGTTCGTTGGATTTGTTGACCTGGAAAAACCCTTCGACAATGTAAAGTGGTGCAAGATGTTCGAAATTCTGAGTAAAATAGGGGTGAGCTATAGGGAAAGACGGATAATACACAATATGTACAAGAGCCAAGAGGGAATAATAAGAGTGGACGACCAAGAACGAAGTGCTCGGATTAAAAAGGTGTAAGACAAGGATGTAGCCTTTCGCCCCTACTGTTCAATCTGTACATCGAAGAAGCAATGATGGAAATAAAAGAAAGGTTCGGAGTGGAATTAAAATTCAAGGTGAAGGGATATCAATGGTACGACTCACTGATGACATTGCTACCCTGAGTGAAAGTGAAGAAGAATTAAATGTTCTGCTGAACGGAATGAACAATCTAATGAGTACGGAATATGGACTGAGAGTAAATCGAAAAGAGACGAAAGTAATGAAAAGTAGTAGAAATGGGAACAGCGAGAAACGTAACATCAGGATTGATGATCACGAAGTAGATGAAGTTAAGGAATTCTGCTACCTTGGCAGTAAAATAACCAATGACGGACGGAGCAAGGAGGACATCAAAAGCAGACTAACAATGGCTAAAAGGGCATTCCTGGCCGAGAGAAGTCTACTAGTATCAAACATAAGCGTTAATTTGAGGAAGAAATTTCGGAGAACGTACGTCTGGAGTACAGCATTGTATGGTAGTGAAACATGGGCTGTGGGAAAACCGGAACATAAGACAATTGAGGCATTTGAGATGTGGTACTACAGACGAATGTTCAAAATTAGGTGGACTGATTAAGTAAGGAATGAGGAGTTTCTGCGCAGAATCGGAGAGGAAAGGAATATGTGGAAAACACTGATGGACAGAATGGTAGGACATCTGTTAAGACATGAGGAAATGTCATCCATGGTACTAGAGGGAACTGTAGAGGGCAAAAACTGTAGGGGAAGACAGAGATTGGAATACATCCAGCAAATAATTGAGGACATAGGTTGCAAGTGCTACTCTGAGATGAAGAGGCTGGCACAGGAGAGGAATTCGTGGTGCACCGCGTCAAACCAGTCAGAAGACTGGAGCCCCCCCCCCCCCCCCACAAAAAAAAGAAAAAAAATGGTAGAACGATGGGTATAGCGCTGTGACACAATGCCAACTACCACAGACGAACTTTGCAACCTGGCAACCTGGTGAATGCAGCATGAATGGCTACCTCACAGGACGCCATTCGCGCCTTATACGCGTCGACGCCACTACGTGTGGACCAAGTTTACGGGGCCCATGGCAATCTCTGTGCCTACTAAGCAACAGGGCACAGGCTGAACCGAGGTGACTGAAATGATAATCATTTCTTCAGAACATACTAATGTACATGGCCTGTGAATATGAACGTCCTGCCTCTAGTCGTTCAAGGTGTACCGTTTTTTTTTCTGAGCATGAGTGTATGTGTAACAGGCCTGGAAGGACACTACACACGAACAACTTTAATGCAATTTGATCGTGTCATAGAGCATCAGAAATCTAATCATTTATATACCTGCCACTGGTGTGTATGTGAATGAAGTCACATTGACACCTGACCAAGTTTTCTGAGCATTTCACTGTGTTTTATCAGGGAGTGTACTTTGCCGTCGGACTCCATGGTATTGGCGAGTCGAATTGGCGAATTGGTCTTCGTTCCGCGAGGATGATCACCTGACTTTCTGTGGTACTAAACTTACTGCACCAGTCAGTTGTCCATGTTGCAATATCTATGCAGGGTCGTGGATGTTTCTGCAGACGGGTGCAGTGTCATCAGCGTGTGTGTATCTGCCGAAGCGAAGTGACGACGGAAGGTCTGCGGCATAGACACTGTACAACACAGAACCTAGCACCGAGCCCGAGGCACTCCTGCGACAACTTCTCCGCTTGTCACTCTAGCGTATCCGATAATGATGCAGAACAGGCGACCGTCCATATATGTACCGAGTAAAGGCACTGTGGAGCTAGGCATTCGCTGTGTGTCAAATTTGTGGATCACTCCATGATACAAAGCGCTGTGAAATGCGCGTGAAACATCTAGTAAGATCACTGCGTAGTGTTCTCTGGGACCTGTATTTTTCATTTGTTTATATGAATCACCTAAAATGCATCGCAAATGTTGCAGAAATGAAAAGTGCTATTGATGTGCGGTTTTCACAGAACGGCTTTGTAGTTCACATATGTGTGAATTCTTAGGGGACCAAACTGCTGAGGTCATCGGTCCCTAAGCCTACACACTATTTAACCTAACTTACGCTAAGGACAACAACACACACACACCCATGCCTCAGGGAGTACTCGAACCTTCGACGGTGGCGACGGCGGGGAGTGCGGGGGGTGGCGGGGAGGGGGGCGGGATTTGTAGTCAGGGGCTCGCATTGTTAGCCGCCGATACACAGATCGTAATAATACTTATAAAGTGTAATTTTGTGCACACTTAACGGGTTTTTAAATGGAACGGTACCTGTTGACATTAACAGACTAAAAATAGGGTAAATTTAGAATGTCAGTGATGTTTGTTGCAAGATTCTATTCTGAGTCGTTTACGAGTTATTGTTTTGTGCAAAGTTTCCGCACCGACACTTGTTTAGGCATTTCAGCCTACGTAGTTGCTAGGTACGATACTATGTTTGGTTACAGTGTGCTTGTGTGTTCGCTGAGTGCATTGCGACTTGCTAATCAGTTATGTCCTGAGAGGACGATGGTACTTATTAAAGCAGAAAAAGCCGACATGCTCACGGGGTATGGAGAGTGCAGTAAGAATGCAGTTCATTCTTGCACGGTGTATGTCGCAAGATATTCCAATAGACGTCAACCATCTCGGCAATTATATATCAGCTTCTCTAATCAATAAAGTGAAAGTGGTAGTGTAACACCTAGACAATATAACAGAAGGAAACAAGTGACGACAGAAGATATTCTTGGTGCTGTTGCAGTTGATCCGCAAGTTAGCTCCCGCATAATAGCACGAGAAAGTGACATCAGTCAGGCTGATGCCCTACGCATTCTCCTTTGACATAGGTTCCATCCCTATCACATCTTCCCCCATCAAGTGCTCCTTGGAAACGATTGTGAGAGTCGTGTCAACTTCTGCACATGGGTATTAAGAGAGAATGCTCCACAGCCAATATGTATCTTGTTTAATGTGAATCCACATTTATCAATCATGGGCAGGTAAACCACCGAAACGTGCACTGTCGGTCTGTTGACAATCCCCGTTGGCCTTGTCAGGTGAAGTATCAGCGTGTGTGGAGTGTAAACATGTGGTATGAGACAGTGAGCCATAGGCTGATTGTCCAGTTTTTCGTGACGGAACACTGAACGTGCCTCCACGGTTGGTAGAAGACGCTCCTCTGCAGGCTACGAGGGACCTGAGGTACGAACATGGTGGCTGTCCAGGCCATAGTGCAAGAAGTGCTACAGTATGTCTTCGCGAATTATTTCCAAATCGTTGAATTAAACGGAGGAGGCCTGTACCTTGGCTGGCCCATTCCCTGGATTTGGCACTTATAGACTTGAAACTTACTGGCAGATTAAAACTGTGTGCCGAACCGAGACTTGAACTCGGGGCCTTTGACTTTCTCGGGCAAGTGCTCTACAAACTGAGCAACCCAAGCACGACTCACGACCCGTCCTCACACATTTAACTCCGCCAGTACCTCGTCTCCTACCTAAAGCTGTGAGGACGGGTCGTGAGTCGTGCTCGGGTAGCTCAGTTGGTAGAGCACTTACCCGCGAAAGCCAAAGGTCCCGAGTTCGAGTCTCGGTCCGCCACAGTTTTAATCTGCCAGGAAGTTTCATATCAGCGCACACTCCACCGCAGAGTGAGAATTTCATACTGAAAACTTGTAGACTTTTTTTCTGTGGGGAAAGCAGAAAGACGCTGTTTGTAAGGACGTACTAAGTACACTCGATAATATGCAACGACGTAATACTGCAGCCTGCTTGGAGGTCTCGGATGAAATGCTAGCACGTGTGTTCCCTCAGGGGGACATCTAATAACTCTACCAGTTGCTTGCATAAGGACCGGATGTGGATGAAATGTGTTATTGATTTGCTTGATTTGTGAAACTCTTTCGATTGATTAAATCGTCCGACTTTTCTGAAACTGTAATCATTTGTTTGCCTGTACCCGTATATCACACCTGCCGATTTCCGATCCATTCGGTCAATTCTTTCGTGGTGTGTCATATTTTCGTTTTAGAATGTATACAGGGTGGTCCATTGATCGCGACCGAGTCAAATATCCCATGAAATGAGCGTCAAACGAAAAAACTACAAAGAACGAAACTTGTCTAGCTTGAAGGGGAAAAACCAGATGGCGCTATGGTTGGCCCGCTAGATGGCGCTGCCATAGGTCAAACGGATATCAACTGCGTTTTTAAAAATAGGAACCCCCATTTTTTATTACATATTCGTGTTGTAAGTAAAGAAATATGGATATTTTAGTTGGACCACTTTTTTCGCTTTGTAATAGATGGCGCTGTAATAGTCACAAACATATAAGTACGTGGTATCATGTAACATTCCGCCAGTGCGGACGGTATTTGCTTCGTGATACATTACTCGTGTTAAAATGGACCGTTTACCAACTGCGGAAAAGGTCGATATCGTGTTGATGTATGGCTATTGTGATCAAAATGCCCAACGGGCGTGTGCTATGTATGCTGCTCGGTATCCTGGACGACATCATCCAAGTGTCCGGACCGTTCGCCGGATAATTACGTTATTTAACGAAACAGATAGTGTTCAGCCACATGTGAAACGTCCACCACGACCTGCAACAAATGATGATGCCCAGGGAGTAGGTGTTTTAGCTGCTGTCGCGGCTAATCCGCACATCAGTGGCAGAAAAATTGCGCGAGAATCGGGAATCTAAAAAACGTCGGTGTTGAGAATGCTACATCAACATTGATTGCACCCGTACCAAATTTCTATGCACCAGGAATTGCATGGCGACGATTTTGAACGTCGTGTACAGTTCTGCCACTAGGCATAAGAGAAATTACGGGACGGTGACAGATTTTTTGCACGCGTTCTATTTAGCGACGAAGTGTCATTCACCAACAGCGGTATCGTAAACCGACATAATATGCACCATTGGGCTACGGAAAATCCACGATGGCTGCGACAAGTGGAACATCAGCGACCTTGGTGGAATAATGAATGGTGCGGCATTATGGGAGGAAGGATAATTGGCCCCCATTTTATCGATGGCAATCTAAATGGTGGAATTTATGCTGATTTCATACGTAATGTTCTACCGATGTTACAACAAGATGTTTCACTGCATGACAGAATGGCGATGTACTTCCAACATCATGGATGTCCGGCACATAGCTCGCTTGCGGTTGAAGCGGTATTGAATAGCATATTTCATAACAGGTGGATTGGTCGTCGAAGCATTTATTGCATTAATGTGGTATTTACAGATAATCACGCTGTAACAGCATGCGTTCTCAGAAGTGATATGTTTACAAATGTACATGTATCACATTGGAACAAACGAAATAAAATGTTCAAATGTGCCTACGTTCTGTATTTTAATTTTAAAAACCTACCTGTTACCAACTGTTCGTCTAAAATTGTGAGCCATATGTTTGTGACTATTACAGCGCCATCTATCACAAAGCGAAAAAAGTGGTCCAACTAAAACATTCATATTTCTTTGCGTACTACACAAATATGTAACAAAAAATGGGGGTTCCTATTTTAAAAAACGCAGTTGATATCCGTTTGACCTATGGCAGCGCCATCTAGCGGGCCCCCTTCAAGCTAGACAAGTTTCGTTCTTTGTAGTTTTTTCGTTTGACGCTTATTTCGTGAGATGTTTGGCTCGGTCACGATCAATGGACCATCATGTACATAGGATTCGCGTAAATTTTATTTGATTTATTACATTATTCTCTGCCGTAATTACACATACTGACTCGTTCCATGCCCAAGGAGCTTGGCTCCTCCATTTGCTCCTGCGTCGCTAGAAGTGGATATAAATAGAGAGAAAAAAAATTAAATGCCGGGGTGACCAAGCAACGTGAATAGTTGGAGTGGTGTGGAATGGAATGTCCTTCGCGGAACCAAAATTGTTCTTACGGCTGTACAGCTCCGTCGGTCGGCCGTACGACCGCGACCTCAGACAGAGCACGGCTATTAATACATTGGCGCCGCAAGACGGGTAAGGCTGCAGCGTGGCGCCGCTAAAAGCCGCCGAATATCCGCGCCGCGTTCGGCCCGGCGCCACGGCGGGTCGTCCATTGTGGCGTGTAACGCGCCGCCGTTTGCAAATGACAATGGTTTCGGCCTAATGTATACGACGTCGCCGGCGCGGCCGTCACGTATGGAAATGGCGGTAAATATTTATGAGTGGGGGACTTTATCTGGCGAGCATTGTCATCGGGCGCCCCGCCACAAATCGCGCTGTCTTGTCCGGTGGCGGCGGCGGCCGTGTACCCGCGGGTCACCGGTTCGTCCTCCGCCATCCATCGTCAGCCGCCCCCGGCTCCTCTGTTCTGTTTTAGGCGGCGCACCGCGGCCAAAGCATTCCGGCGGGACACGCTGGCCTTTTTTGCTCCGCCGGGCGCGAGACATTAACCTCCCATCGGCAACAACTCCCGCGCGGCGCCCCGTTCATTTCCTACTGTGACCGCGGCGAGGCACTCAGGCCCCTCGGCCCAGGGCGCTCCCCATTGTCATTAGCTTCTCGCGTTTCTTTTGACGTTTAAGTGGCGCGACGCGGCCTCCCTCTAAAAACTTTAGTCCTCCCGTTCTAAAATTTGTACAGTGGTCCATCACCACGGCTCCGTATCCAAACTACCTAACGCTCGCAAGCGAGGCGATGCTCGATCTGCGTCTACGTCTTTACCCCACAAGCTATCTTACAGTGTGTGGTGCAGGTTGCTTATGATACCATCTTTTCCTGCCTCTCCCGTTCCATTCACAAATAGCGAGCGGGAAGAACGACTATCGCCAAACTTCCATGCGAGTTCTAATTTTTCGTCATATTCATTTCATAAGACATACAGGAGATAGGGAAATAATGTTAAGACCTGTAGTTACCTGGGAATGGTTTATCAATAAGGGTTTGGACCCCCATTTACCCGTAATACAGGTGCGACTCTTCTTGGAATACTGGCATATAATCTACATCTACATCTACATTTATACTCCGCAAGCCACCCAACGACGTGTGGTGAAGGGCACTTTACGTGCCAGTGTCATTACTTCCCTTTCCTGTTCCACTCGCGTATGGTTCGCGGGAAGAACGACTGTCGCAAAGCCTCCGTGCGCGCTCGTATCTCACTAATTTTACATTCGTGATCTCCTCGGGAGGTATAAGTAGGGGGAAGCAATATATTCGATACCTCTTCTCGAAACCTGGACAGCAAGCTACACCGCGATGCAGAGCGCCTCTCTTGCAGAGTCTGCCACTTGAGTTTATTAAACATCTCCGTAACGCTATCACGGTTACCAAATAACCCTCTGACGAAACGCGCCGCTCTTCTTTGGATCTTCTCTATCTCCTCTGTCAACCCGACCAGGTACGGGTCCCACACTGATCAGCAATATTCAAGTATAGGCCGAACGAGTGTTTTGTAAGCCACCTCCTTTGTTGATGGACTACATTTTCTAAGGACTCTCCCAATGAATCTCAACCTGGCACCCGCCTTACCAACAATTAATTTTATATGATCATTCCACTTCAAATCGTTCCGCACGCATACTCCCAGATATTTTACAGAAGTAACTGCTACCAGTGTTTGTTCCGCTATCATATAATCATACAGTAAAGGATCCTTCTTTCTATGTATTCGCAATACATTACATTTGTCTGTATTAAGTGTCCATCCGCTGCAGATCTTCCTGCATTTCGCTGCAATTTTCTAATGCTCCAACTTCTCTGTATACTACAGCATCATCCGTGAAAAGTCGCGTGGAACTTCTGACACTATCTACTAGGTCATTTATATATATTGTGAAAAGAAGTGGTCCCACAACACTCCCCTGTGGTACGCCAGTTACTTTAACGTCTGTAGACGTCTCTCCATTGAGAAAAACATGCTGTGTTCTGTTTGCTAAAAACTCTTCAATCCAGCCACTCTATAGTATCCAGAGGAATGTTACGTTACTCTTTGATCAGGACCTCTTCTAACTCCTGTAGTGACGAGGGAGGCAGAAATCTGCTCCGTAGTCTCCAATACCGCCCACAAGGGTTCGATAATGTTCAAGTGCTGGTCAGGGAAGACGCTGCAGTTCAGTTGCGTGCTCCTCGTACCACGCTTGTGCTGTCCTAACCGTGTGAATGTGTGTGTTATGGTCTTGAAATACGGCATCATTGTTGGGGGACAACACTTGAAGCATAAGCTGCACCTGATCACCTAAAATGTTCACGTAATCGTTGGCTGTAACACGTCCTTTGAGAGTAATGATGGGACCAACAGAATACCGTGTATGGCTGCCCACACAATAACACTTCCACCGCCACATTTAACCGTTGGAATCAAATGGTTCACATGGCTATAAGCACTATGGGACTTAACATCTGAGGTCATCAGTCCCCTAGACTTACAACTACTTAAACCTAACTAACCTAATGACTTCACACACATCCATGCCCGATGCAGGATTCGAACCTGCGACCATAGCAGCAGCGCGGTTCCGGACTGAAGCACCTAGAACCGCTCGGCCACAGCGGCTGGCCCGTTGGAATCAAGTAATGAGGATTGTAGGCTTCTTTTGGCGTTCTACACACGTAAGTCCGGCCCGATGTCGGTAATAACGAAAACGTTGACTCGTCGGACCATATGACGTGTTTCCTCTGATCAGCCCTCCAGAATTTATGCTCCTGACACCATGTTTTATGCTTCTTTGTTTTATTTGTCGTCACTAATGGTTTCGTTATAGCAGCTAGTCCATGAATATTTGCTTTATGGAGTGATCGGCGGACAGTGCCGATAGATAAGGGGTCTCGAAGATGGCTACTGAGCTCTGCAGTCACTTTAACTGCGGTGATTTTGTGTTGTTTTGACACAATTCGTGTTAGCGTACGATGATGTCTGTCAATTAGTTTTAATTTGCGCTCACTATCACGTTTAGTAACAGAGAGCAACAAAACAGAGCAAGTCACCTTTCTTACAGACATCGCTGTACCAGCACCTGTATTTCGTAAGCCGGCCGCGGTGGCCGTGCGGTTCTGGCGCTGCAGTCCGGAACCGCAGGACTGCTACGGTCGCAGGTTCGAATCCTGCCTCGGGCATGGGTGTGTGTGATGTCCTTAGGTTAGTTAGGTTTAAGTAGTTCTAAGTTCTAGGGGACTTATGACCTAAGATGTTGAGTCCCATAGTGCTCAGAGCCATTTGAACCATTTTGTATTTCGTAAGCCACTTGCTACGAGAAGTTGGTCAAATTCAGTGAGCTGGTAGATGAAGTGAAAGCCAGGTGCGAACAGAAGTCTGCGCACGTTGGACACAGGCGTTTTGCGAACACATTGTGAAGAGCCTACGGGACATGAAGCTGCCTCTTCACTCTGCTGACAACAGTAGAAAGGAAGTGTGCTTTGCACCTGCAGAATAGTTCGTCGATTTCCAGTACAACATCTTAATTACACTAATAATTTGTTCTTTGGAACAGTACCATTATGAATACTCAAAAATGGTAAGTCACCACTTCATAATTGCGTGCGGTATGTGAGACTTTTACGATCTTACCTTTGACAAACATGCACTGAAACCAGCCTGACAGTATCCTTGTCGATGGTAACCCCATTCACCTGCAACAAACAAGTACTGTTTAAACAGACGACAGACACTTTACATGATGTGTAGCAAATTATTAGTGACCTCATGCTAAAGCTCAGTCACTGAGATTAAATTACAGGAGCTTCCAAGAACATTCATACTCAAAACTACAAAGCGTTGCTATCCAACGGAAGTTAGCTGAAGTGCCGTGGATTTTCTCCAGAATTTTTAGTAAGAAGTGCTCCAAGCGCTATTAATACGAAAAATAAGTGTAAAAGAAATGATACAGACTCAACACTGATAATCTTGTTCCGAAGAGTGTCTAGTTTTGTCAGTTCTCGGTAACTTGAACGTCCTCGACCTTTCCATTAAGAAATTAACTGCCTCAAAAGGAAAATAATGAATATTTTGGAATCTATCTAGAAATGGAACCATCAAAGGAACCATCCCGGCATTTGCCTGGAGTGATTTAGGGAAATCACGGAGAACCGTCGTTCTCTCAAATGCGAGTCCTGTAGCTAAGCACTTGTAAGGGATCCGTGATTCCACGAACATAGACGCTAGTATCCGACGCCCAGGTCGATAGCAGACAGGAGTCGATTGTCAAGCGCTGCAGGAGGCAGTGAGACGAGTGTCGAGTGCGGAGTGGCACTGGAGGGTGTCGAGCGAGCAGTGGTGCGGGAGAGACGGGCAAGAGTGGTGGTCGAGTGAGTTGTAAACTGTAAAATTCACCGGAGTATGACGAGTGAGCACGTCCCCCTGATCGTCGTGGGGTTGACCCTCACTAATACCGATTCGCGAGTGATAGGAAACAGAAAGTGACAAGTGCCGAATTACGTGTTTCGCGTCGGCCAGCAACAACCATAGGTGCAGTGAGGATTGTTGTGAATGTTAACCATCAGCATTGCGTGTGACGAAGTACTGAAAATCAGCAACCAATAAAAAGATATAACTGTAATTAGACGTGTAAGGCGAAAGTAGCAACTGCCTCAGAATTTGTGTGTTAGTAGTAAATATATATCAGTTTGTACATCGCAACCTTTATGGTCCTTGATAATAGACAAACTCTCAAGCATTCCACTATTCAGTCTCAGAACAGCCGCACTCGGTTGAAATACCCCTGAAACCTCAGCAGAAAAAACCGATAACCTTTCATCCATTAAGCACACGGTCATATAATCATAATAATTAACTGTTTGGTGGCTTCGATAAATTACACAAAATCCAATGAAGGAATTAAACGGGGGTGTTTCACACTGCACCACCTCGCTCGCTGAAAGCCTCTCAAACGTAATTAACCGATATAGGCCGATAATTTTGTTTCCTTTAGATGAAATTTTCCTCCCATTTTTCGGAGCCTTGGTAACAATGCGACATTTTTTAACAGGCAAGATTTAGATTGGAATCTCTGTCACACCGTCTTATAACAATCAAGCCATCCGCTGTAATAAAAACTAAGTGAAAGTTCAGTAGATGGAACTGCTGAAGAATAACAACGAGGAAACAGATAGAAAGAAAAAAAGAAAAACGGAAAAAATCGGTAGCTCTCAATATTGATAAACGATGGATCGATGGTTCGGATCTCGCTTCGGTCATGATTTAAAAAAAAAAAAAAGTGATTACTGTCGATGACTCTGCATCGTTGGGTCGATTTCCAGCCGGATCGGCGATTTTCTTTGGTCGGCGACTGGGTATTTGTGTCGTTCTAATCATTTCATCTCATCTTCATCGACTCGCAAGTCGCCGAAGCGGCATCGAATAGAAGTACTTACAACCGCTGGCAATACGTTCATTTCATG
Source organism: Schistocerca serialis cubense (assembly GCF_023864345.2). Classification (NCBI taxonomy): domain Eukaryota; kingdom Metazoa; phylum Arthropoda; class Insecta; order Orthoptera; family Acrididae; genus Schistocerca; species Schistocerca serialis. Next base: position 664,026,793 of record NC_064641.1, on the reverse strand, counting down.
TTTTCTTTTCCTAAGAATTCCACTAATGACTCTTCGCCGGCAACTGCTTTCCCTACGACTAGACTTACGTGGTAGTTCCACTTTAGGACGCGTTGGACGGGTACCCTGGGTATTTTACGGTTATTACTGTTTCTGCTGGTTGATAAGCAACAGTGTCTGCCGCCTTAGCTGGTTACTTTAACAACGCTGTCACTCTCGTATGGTTTGCAACAGGCTCACAGAACTTTGAGCCTCAATTTATCAAAAATAGGTGTAAAGCGCTTCGTACCTGAGCAGCATTCGTTACTGTTAAATATGTGCTACAGTCCTTTATTCTAAGTTATGGAATAATGGATGGGCAGTAGCTGCTAACGTTACAATGCCCAAAGAAATTTCGGGCTATCAACCAGTCGTCGTTTACTGCAGTCCACGATATTTCGACTGGACATCTGCCAATCATCTTCGTGTGAGCCACTGAAGGCAGACGAGAACTTCCTCGCTCTGTAATTTATTAGCGATTTGTGAGAATCCCACGCATGCAACAAGGGCGTGGTGGTAGAGTGATCACATCACCTGGTGGGCAGCGTCGTCGCTGGTGGAGTTGGCGGAGATCAATTGTCCTCAGGGTGGCGCTCTGGAAATGACGGGGTCCACGCATTATCCAAGTGGTACCCGCCATCACGGTTCACTAGATTCGCTTCTACGCAAATTTCGGCCGATTTTTTTAGTTATAAAAACCCAAAAAGATGTTACTATGGCTAAAACAAGTATTTTATTACACACCACTGAGAGTCCTTGGAGATGAATTTTCAGCAATAGCAGACTTGGGTGCATAAGGCAAGTGCAGCATAGATGCTCGGTGCAGCGTTCTTCCACTGTGCTCGTGGTCTGGTCTATGTTAGCCGTACCACACTGGCAAGCCATTTTGTTAATTCCACCGTTCTTAACAACAGACCGTACTTTACTGATCCCAGTAGGTCTGTAATCTTTTATGGTGGGCGGTAAACCACTCTGCTCTGATATTCTCGGATGATACTGTCTATGTTGAACGAAATACTGGAATAGAAAAGCTAGAAATTTTGCCAACGTGCACTTCTGATTTTTGACTTTCACCGATAGCGCCTGTTAACCTGCTGCGTAGAACATCAGTTTTCTCTGAACTCTGTTCTTAGGTGTACGAGCACTTCAGCAAAGATGTCTGGATCCGAAATTATGGGAGCTCTACGTCTAAGCGATCTAAGCACAACCATAGTTTGTAATGTGTCATGAGCCACATCAAATAGGAGGAAAGTCATGTGTTTGTAAAGAATGGCAAGAAAGCTGGAACAGAGAAGAGAAAGGGTGGAGAATCTACCACTTCTCAACATAAAAGAAAAGTTGTAAGTAGGCTGTTTAGGTTTTTATGTTGATAACGCCTCGTAGCGCTCTGTATGAAAATCACTGACTGCTCTGTGTGCAGTCTTTGGCTGGTTAGACTCACTGTTGAAATATTCGCTTGTGTAGTGTTGGGCAGTTAGATGTGAACAGCGCGTAGCGTTGTGCCGTTGGAGGTGAGCCGCCAGGAGTGGTGGATGTGGAGAGAGGGATGCCAGAGTTTTTAGAGGTTGCTATAAGCGGACGATCTGGACGTGTGTCCGCCAGAAAAAGGAAATTTGAAAAGATGGATATGACTTTTGAACACTATTAAGATAAATACATTGTTTGTTCTCTATCAAAATCTTTCATTTGCTAACTATACCTATCAGTAGTTAGCCCCTTCAGTAGTCAGAATCTTTTATTTAGATGGCAGTATTGGCGCTCGCTGTCTTTTGTAGGGATTATTGAAAGTCAGATTGCGTTGCGAATAGTTTGAGTACGTTCAGTTTTACTCAGCTGTCTTTCTATCAAATAACATAGGAGTTTACGAGCACAGTCATTCATAATTTTTCCAAGGGGACGTTACAAAGTCAACAATATCATATTTCATTGTGATGAAGAGGCCATGCACTACCGGTCGGAACATGGTCCACATCCCAACTGCTTATTGAAAATACGACAAGGTACCACAGATAATTGTGAATGTGGAGCATTTGGCACCCTGACGACATCGTCTGGGAGTGTGCCTTAGACAAGATGTTAAAGGCCAGCATAGGAAGGTTTTTGACAGTACACCTGTCTGTAATATAATGAGTTTTGCTACAAGCTGAACTTACTGACAGCTAAAATATCTGCTTACGTGCTGCAAGCCTACATGGCCGAGAGGCAACCAGGAAAAGGCAATATATCATGACAACGAGACACACATGGTAGAGCATTTACCTACAACAACATTCCGGAGGCAACCAGGAGACGAGCCTCAGGGACGATCAGGAAGGATTTCCTGAAACACAGACAGCCATCTCCCAATGTCTTCAACCTTGAGTAACACGGCAGTACAGCCCCTGTGAATCCTGAGTTGTGCCTCAGCGCGCCAGGGGCTAACTGTCCAGACAGATAAGGAAACAAGGTACGAAAGTGTAGAATTCTGTGGTGTGACGCTGTGTAGTACAATGTTGTGTACTATAGTGTAGTCTAGAATTATAAACTACAAAATTTGTGTTTTAGCATCGTAGGTTAGAGTAGTAGATAAGTAGTATGTGCCTTCTGGATTCGGGATGAACATAAACCTGTGCGCCAGATGGAAATGGAAATGAGCGTTTGGCATTATTGGCCGGGAGGCCCCTTACGGGGTAAGTCTGGCCGCTTTGGTGCAGGTCTTATAACATTCGACGCCACATTGGGCGAACTGTGCGCCGGATGGGGATGAAATGATAATGAAGACAACACAACAACCAGTCGCTGGGAGGAGAAAAATCTCCGACCCAGCCGGGAATCGAACCCTGCCCCTTAGGACGGCAGTCCGTCACGCTGACCATTCAGCTATTTTTTTTATCTCATTTTGTTCTATCTTGTTCGTTGAATTTGTTCGTGGCGGACGTCCGATGACATTCGTTCAGGTTGTTCGTTGATACGTTCACTCAGTTTTTTTTTTTATTACAGAGGGTAGCTAAACCCTCCGACCGAACACGCTGAGCTACCGTGGCGGCTATCGGGGCGGACACTGTGCGCCAGATGACCAAAGAGCAGTACGTATATTTTTAAAAATTATATACATTATTATTTTAAGAAGATATTTTATGTGTCTTTTTTAATCTTAAATACGATAATGCTTAGTTATATTTACTCATTTGAATTTATGTTAAAATATTCAATGTTATACATACAAACTCAGGTGCTACATATTGTCTGTTGCTGTATGTAAATAACAAAGTACAAGAAAATCGCAAATAAATAAATAAACGACGTGATCTCGACGATTCTATGTACAAATCCGTATTGCTGTGTTTACGTTGAACCGAATACACCAGAGAACCATCAATATTCCGCTTAACAAAAACATTCAGGAAAGGCAGACAACAATCTGTAGCACTGATGTATTGTGCTACCTAGTCACAAAGCATGTGGAAGCACGGTAGCAGCTGGTCCAGCGCTCTGGCAAAAGGAGAGTGCGCAAATAAAATTTAATTAATACGTTTGATTACAGATTTAGCTTTGTCTTTAAATTCCGAGTCAACTGATAGAAGTCACGGGGTAACAGGGCTATTAGTTTAAAAGTAGATTTAATTAAATGCTGATTAAACCGTATCACATAAGTTTTCCGCGGCAATTAGGGACTTGGAGCTTACTTAGTCACAGGACTCCCGGGTCGTGAAGAGTTTTAATTTTCTGACTTCTGGTTTAAATGATATAGAATTTGTACAACGTGACGTATTCTTGGAAGACCAAGGTAGCTGTTAATTTGAATTTCAGTCCTTCTTCAGCAGCAACAAAGGGGCACACCCCACCAACAATTTTGGTGGAAGACCCATTATTTCAGGTATTTCAACCAGTGGGATGGGACACTGCCTTCACGGACCGGAATAAATTCGCAAGAGACACGCCTAGTAGGTTGGTCATGGAGTTCCTTTTCGTTAGTGGTGGAGACACAGTGTGTCGTTGAGTCTTCATACCCAACAGTGACGAGAGACGCAATCGACGATCCCAATTGAAGTCATTTCTTAGCTGGAGCAGTCTAGAGTGATCATCGTCAGCTAGAAAGATGCCGCCGTTATGCACGGATGTGCATGGTTCCTACAACCGTAGCGGCCACTGATCGCGAGACTCGCTACAGTACTGTCAGTAATCAGTTTCCGCGTGCTAAACGGTAACAGTTCCGACGTGTACCGAACCGTAGGCGTGGTGAACATATCATGTTTCCGGAATAGCAATCTAAACTTTCCCTGCATGGGCCGGTCTTCTCAATTGACACAACTATCAGCATTTCAATTATGTCTTGGACCACTCTCTCTTAATTTAGATTTAAAACATTCATCAAAATGACAGTAATTTGTTTCCTGTTTAATTGTTCTTGTGAACTATCCTGCAGCAAGACTAGTTCACTCAAGATTCTTAGCTTAATTTGTGTACGGTAACTGTTATTCACTTGTAACAGGCTATCTCTCATTTGATATGTTCTTCTGGAACAATAAATGCAACACTTTACCAGATCTGTCTGTCTTTTCTTGGGCTGTACCTTCCCCCTGTTGTCTCTTTTCATTATCAATTCGAATACTGGAACCTCACCTAGACGGGATGGAGCCTTATGTCGGATGCGAGCCGGTCGCGGTGGCCGAGCGGTTCTAGGCGCTTCAGTCTGGAACCGCGCGACCGCTACGGTCGCAGGTTCGAATCCTGCCTCGGCCATGGATGTGTGTGATGTCCTTAGGTTAGTTAGATTTAAGTAGTTCTATGTTCTAGGGGACTGGTGACCTCAGATATTGAGTCCCATAGTACTCAGAGCCATTTTGTCGGATGCGATCGGGACAACAGCAGAACCGCAGTTGAGATTTAACATCACCAGCTCGTTAGTGGAACAAGGCAAGCAGAAAGCCTACTTAATCACTGCTATTATAGTTTCAGTTAATCTCATCATCACGTCATCACAAGAAACAGCAGGCACACATCTTTCTCTGTTTCCTGAGTGAACTGAGTATGCTCATGAATCGAGTTAAGGTAATCTAAGAACTCCATTAATTTATCTTCTTTATGAGGTAAGATTCACGCGTATAACACTGATTTCAGCGTCCTCTCATTAAAACTCGCCGGGATAAATTTTAAAATAAAATGCGTATTACAGTGCTCTCTAACAAGAATTTGACGATGTCAGCACACACACACACACACACACACACACGCACACATACACACACAGAGAGAGAGAGAGAGAGCGGGAAGACATATCTAGTCACTGCTCTTCCTCAACGGCGGGGGTGGGGTAGCGAGACGCCGCTACGTGTTTCCCGCTCTCTGCCTCTGCACTACGCAGCAAGAGGCGAGGGGCGGAGTCGCATAAATCAGAGGACGCCTCGTTACAGCGCGGGCCGGGGCGGCGTCTCATTACCATCTGCAGTCCGCGGCCCGACATATCCCACTCGGCGCCCACACTTGTCACGGAGGCACGGCGCCCTCGAGGCGCCTTTGTGTCAATACGGAACGGCGGGAGGGCAACCAAACCGTGCGTCGGTCTATGTACTGTACGTCCCCGCCGTTGTTACGATGAAGTCGTAGGTTAGGACGTACGCGCAGGAAAATGCGAGGGGCGCGCAGTAAGTAATGCAGCACATTCTTTTCTGGGCCAATTTCGGTTGAAAAAATGCGGGATTTGTTGTGTGACTTCATGGAATATTCCCGCTCCAGCGTCTCTAGTTTCATGAAGTTCTAACACGTGGCCGTACTGTACGTAGTCTTCGAAATAATGTCTGTAACGGAGGTGCATTGCAAGCAGAGACCTCTCGCTGAATTTTATTTTGACGGAAAACCAGACCATCTCAGACATTCTCAGATGCTTGCAGAATGTCTGCCGAGACCTGGAAGTTAACAAAAGCACCGTGAGCAGTTGGACGAGGTGTCTGGCATCATCGCAACAAACTCGCGCAAACCCGCCCGATTTCCCGCATGCCGACCGGCTGCCCATAGCTGCGATCCCTACAATGTTCGAACGTGCGGACACTCTCATTCGACGTGATCGATGGATCACAATCAAACACCTCACTGCACAACAGGAAATCTCTGTTGGCAGCACTGACACACCCGTTGGGTTACTCAAATGTGTGTACCGGCTGGTTTCAAAAAATGGTTCAAATGGCTCTAAGCACTACGGGACTTAACATCTGAGGTCATCAGACCCCTAGACTTAGCTGGCTGGTTTCTTCGCCGCCTAACAGAAGACCATAAAGACCGTCTATGTGGAACTACCTGCGCTTTACGAGGCTTATCTTGACAGTTTTTTGTCGAATATCGCCACAGGCACTGAAACATGGTTTCATCACGTCACAAAACGGCAATCCACGGAGTGGCACCACACCACATCTACCCCAAGAACAGAAGAAGTGGTCAGAAGAAGTGGTCAGTCAGCTGCAGCGAGTGGAACCAGCAGCAGGTTCTGCAGGCCAGCGCTGTCACTGCGATGGAAGCACTGGACAAGCCCACAGCGCGTCAGTGGTATGATAAGGAGAGTTCTGGAACATTTTTTGTCTGATTTACTACTCGATCCCTGACACTGGTACACTGTACTCGCATTCGGGAGAATGACGGTTCAAACCCATATCCGGCCATCCAGATTTAAGTTTTCCGTGATTTCCTTACACCACTCCAGGCAAATGGTTCCTTTTAAAGGGCACGGCCGATTTACTTCACCATCCCTGACACAATCCGAGCTTTGTGCTCCGTCTCTAATGACTTCGATGTCGGCGGTAAGTTAAACCCAACCCTCCTCCCTTCCTTCCTTCCCTTCTTATTGATTCAACATGGAAATGGTCCCAGACGCATAGACAATACTCAAGAATCGGTGGAACAAATATTTTGTATTTTGTCAAGATTTTCCCATTGAATCTCCGTCTAGCATCAGATGTTCCTCCCATTTGTTTTATGTGGTCATTCCTCCTTAGGTTCCTACGGATGGTTATTGCTGGGTACGTTATGGCAGTTACTGTTTCCAGTGATTTGTCACTAGGAGAGTAATGTTGCAATAGCGGATCTATTCGCGTACTTACTCGCAGTACGTGACATTAATCTCGGTTCAGGGTCAACGGCCAGTCCCTGCACCAATTACCGATTATCCTGGTTTTCACTACAATTTTCTGGTGTTGCAGGTGTTTCTGATTGACGCCTGCTTGTCATATGTCTCATGTATGTGACTGTCATGAGTTTATATATACGGAGCGTCGTAGTTGCCAATGACATTTCCGCATTAGTAACAACGGTTCTCGTCAGATCACTGAAGTTAAGCGTTGTCGGGCTTGGCTAGCACTTGGATGGGTCAGAGTCCGGGTCTTCCGAGGGCTGTTGGCAAGCGGGGTGCACTCAGCCCTTGTGAGGCCAGTTGAGGAGCTACTTGACTGAGAAGTAGCGGCTCCAGTCACGACAACTGATAATGACCGGGAGATCGATGTGCTGACCACATGCCCATCCGTATCCGGTGGCGCCCAAAGGTGAGCATGACACGGCGGCCGGTCGGTACCGTTTGGCCTTCAAGGCCTGTTCAGACGGAGTTTTTATTCTATTTTATCTATTTACTTATTTTCTTGCAACGTCTTGATGAAGGAAACGAGAGAGTGAAACACGGTTTCCCCACATTGCTGAATAAGACGACGAGGACCACTGAGCTTAGAGTCCTTTATCGACGAATGGCTTAAGGGGTAACACCACTGCAGAATTTTCAAAAAATCTTTATTGGCTTAAAAGATGCTTTGAACATTCGAAAATATGAAGCAAGAAGTCTAACCCCCGGAATAAATAAATAAATAAAAGTTCTATGGAATTCCGAGATCGTCCTCTATCGCATCGGCTGACCCGAAATGGCCAACTCGATACCCTCTGTAGTGTCTGGGTATAGAAAGGCGTTTCAAAACAATAATACGATAGCTTGGCTTCGTCAAGTGTCAATAAGTGTACGAAAAAGACAATTGTTTCGCTTCGAATCTTAATTTTTGTGTGAAGTGTTGACTTTTGATTGTTTGTCATCTTATAGTACTCAGGTTTGTCTTTCAAAAAAGGATGAGTGCTAACAAAGTGTATTCTGGCATAAGAGGTACGAAAACATCGTATACAACACGATGTCGAAGCAGTATGCCATAAGTGGAGTCAAAAGAATAGATCTGAGGCTGAGAACAGTGCGGAATGAGTCTGTGCCTCTGCTAAGAAATTGAAAGACAATGGCCAGGATTTCGATGTGAATTACGGATTGAGCTATAGGATTATTAACTTTCCTGCCGTTTTCTCTGTTATTTCTCAGTACGTGAAATGCAAAACGTGCAGTGCAGACATCAAGCTGCAAGAACGAAGTCCTCGAGGCTTAGACTTCAAACAATTATTATTTGTCCAGAATGCCCAGAAGTTATTATAGCAAGTAGTAAGTTAATACGGAACGCATATGAAATCAGCCGTCGAATCGTCCTAGCAATGCGCCTGTTTGGAGGGGGCCTAGATGAAATTGTTTTGTGGGTTCGTGGAATTACTACGAGCGATATTTCAATCGGTCTGTGATAAACTATTGGATATGATTTCGATCGCTACGGCAACAATATGACAGGCCAGTTCTGGGATAGCAGATTAATGGTAAGAGTTTTCTAGAAGTAGAATTTTTTTCATTTGTTCATGTTTATAACACATTTCAAAACTTCAAACGCGTTTTTCTCCAAACTTGATTTTTCAAATCGATACGCAGAGTAACTACAACAATTTTCAGTCTGTTTATTTGAAAATTTAACCACAACTTTGAAATAACATTTCAAATTGAACTACGTAGGGAATTTTCGGTTAGATAATTTAAACAATATTTATTAACAAATAACTGTCCTTTTTTGTTGAAAATTGAACGACTTTATTCAAACACTTGTCGACTACAAAAAAATCAATATTTCTACAATCCCCTACGTGGTTCACTAGCTATATTCATGTGGATTACATAGATTTTTTTCTTTTTTCCAGATTCAAATTAACACCAGTTATAGTTAATGCCGCAGGTCGCTTCGGGAGAATTGCTGTATTGTCGCCATTTTGTGTTACTTTTCGAATAAAGTTTTTTGTAATAAACTTAAATATATGCTCAGAAACTAATCCAAATATTATTTATCTATTGTTTCTCCTTTTGCCCGAAAACATTGTCAAGAAACTCTTCTTTTAGGCTATTACGGTGCTGTTATCCTTTATGACCAATTTTTCCCTCAATCTCTACATCTGTTCTCTGCAAGCCAGCGCATTTTGTGTTGTGGAAGTTTTATAGTGTACCAGCATCTTCCCTTCTTTTCATATTACATTCGTGGGTGGGAAAGCGGGAAAAATGACGGCATTCCGTCGAGATAAGTCTGAATTTCTCCTGTTTTAATTTTATCGTCAATGGTCATTACACAAGATGACCTTCAGAGCGGTTTGCTTATTTATTTGTGAGCATATTTCCACTGTCGTTTTTACGTGAGTTTGCGGTTTTACGATGTCTAACTAGACACAGCAGCGTGCCAGTATAAAGTTTTGCTTTAAGGTAGGGAAAATCGCTGCAGAAACATAACAGACAACGCTTTATTTTACATCAGACCCCAGACTTACGACGGGAGGCAGAACTTTAGGATATACTCTTAAAACTGGTATAAGCGTTTCAAAAACGGTCGAACATTGGCCTATGATGACGACTGTTCCAGACGGTCGTCAACTGGGTTCATACCAAATAATGTTCACAAGGTAAGGGATATGATTCTGAAAGATCGTTGGAAGACCATCCGAGACCTCTTCAACACCTTGGGATTAACGTACGAACGTATTCTGTCAGAAATATTGATTGCGAGAGCGATTGTGGCCCCTGCTTCGAGACAACCAAAATCAGTATAGGGGGAAGTCTACAAGAGTCTTAAACGTCTGTTTCAAGACAGTTCAAATTTTCTTTCAATTTCACAAGTGACGTAACTTGCGTTTTGGTTTTGACACTGAAAACTAACCAGTTATCGTCACAGTTGAAGAATGCTTCACCTTGGCCATAAAAAGGTCAAAAATAATATTAAGTATTTGATGGTATATACTGTTCAAGAAGAGTTCGACCCTCCTGCTTTGAGGGCGTGACGTAAAGAGAAAACGGCCACAGGATTATGAACGAGTGGGTACTCCACCACGCAACGTACGACCGCCTATAGCCTACATTATTCTGCAGTTTTACACTAAAAGGATGACAACTCACCAAACTTAGCTCTGAGTAGCTTCTCCCTCCTTCCCAAGATAAAATCAAATTGAATGGGCGAAGATACATTGGAGAGAATTTGAGAAAAATCAATGAGTTCTGCATTCCCTACCAGAGAAAAACAAGATGTATCTCAAAACGTAGACGTAGGAATCTGTGTATTCGCTGCCAAGGCTGACGGTGTACAATAAGATAAAAGTAAGACACAATAATTTAAAAAAATGTACTTCGATAAGTTTTTGATACCATCTCGTATTTTACAATCGGTAGACTCCGTGTTACAAGATTTTCAAAACATCTTGGTTCCTATAAACTGTACGACATCTATATGGATACTCTGCAAATCACATTTAAGTGCCTGGCAGAGGGTTCATCGAATCACCTTCACAATTGTCTATTATTCCAATCTCGTATAGCGCGCGGAAAGAATGAACACCTATATCTTTCCGTACGAGCTCTGATTTCCCTCATTTTATCTTGGTGATCGTTCCTCCCTATGTAAGTTGGTGTCAACAAAATATTTTCGCATTCGGAGGAGAAAGTTGGTGATTGGAATTTCGTGAGAAGGTACCGTCGCAACGAAAAACGCTTTTCTTTTAATGATGTCCATCCCAAATCCTGTATCATTTCTGTGACACTCTCTCTCCCATATTTCGCGATAATACAAAACGTGCTGCCTTTCTTTGAACTTTTTCGATGTACTCAGTCAGTCCTATATGGTAAGGATCCCACACTGTGCAACAGTATTCTAAAAGAGGATGGAAGAGCTTAGTGTAGGCAATCTCCTTAGCAGGTTTGTTACATTTTCCAAGTGTCCTGCCAATGAAACGCAGTCTTTGGTTAGCCTTCCCCAGAACATTTTCTATATGTTCCTTCCAATTTCAATTGTTCGTAATTGTAATACCTAGGTATTTAGTTGAATTTACGGCCTTTAGATTAGACGGATTTATCGTGTAATCGAAGTTTTACGTGTTCAATTTAGCACTCATGTGGATGACCTCACACTTTTCGTAATTTAAGGTCAACTGCCTCTTTTCGCACCATTCCGATATTTCTTCTAAATCGTTTTGCAGTTTGTTTTGATCTTCTGATGACTTTATTAGTCGATAAACGACAGCGTCATATGCAAACAACCGAAGAGAGGTGCTCAAATTGTCTCCCAAATCGTTTATATAGATAAGGAATAGCAAAGGGCCTATGACACTACCTTGGGGAACGCCAGAAATCACTTTTGTTTTACTCGATGACTTCCCGTCAATTACAACGAACTGTGACCTCTCTGACAGGAAATCACAGATCCAGTCACATAACTGAGACGATATTCAATAAGCACACAATTTCACTACGAGCCGCTTTTGTGGTACAGTGTCAAAAGCCTTCTGGAAATCCAGAAATACGGAATCGATCTGAAATCCCTTGTCAATAGCGCTCAGCACTTCATGTGAATAATAAGCTAGTTGTGTTTCACAGGAACGATGTTTTCTAAACCCATGTTGACTGTGTGTCTATAGACCGTTTTCTTCGAGGTAATTCATTACGTTCGAACACAATATATGTTCTAAAATCCTGCTGCATATCGACGTTAACGATATGGGCCTGTAATTTAGTGGATTACTCCTGCTACTTTTCTTGAATATTGGTGTGACCTGTGCAACTTTCCAGTCTTTGGGTACGGATCTTTCGTCGAGCGAACGGTTGTGTATGAATGTTAAGTATGGAGCTAATGCATCACCATACTCCGAAAGAAACCTGATTGGAATACACTCTGGACCAGAAGACTTGCTTTTATTAATGAAAATGTAGATACGATCATGCGTAGTACCTTCACAAAAAAAGCGGAAATCGAGTTAAGTAAAAAGTCAGCACCTCACACAGGGAAAGGTGTCTTATTTTTAAATGTTCTGACACATTTCATATAATAGCCATTTGTAGCACGTATGATCCATAGAACGTGCAAATAACTAACGTCTGCATCAGTGTAGGTGACATCTTCCAGTAAGAATAAAAGCGAGCAGTTGACGACGAGCAGACACATGAGCTGTTGATTGCTGTCCGTAGCACGAACATCTGCGTCCTGCATGTTCTGAGTGGCGCGACGCAGTGCGTGAGTGCGAGGTGAGGTGGGGGTACTTCTCTTGCTGTTTCCATCGTCCTTAGCGACCAGGACTGTCCACCCTTAAGAGCTCCACAGAGACGGCAGCTACAGTTATCTCGAGTGCAACAGCCGACGACTGGTTCCTCAAGAGACCACTCCTGCTGCACGCCCCCTGTCTCCTGCTCTGCTGGAAGACCTCTGCCACAGCGTCATAAGAAGCATGCCTTCATCTACATCTACATCTACATCTACATGGATACTCTGCAAATCACATTTAAGTACCTGGCAGAGGCGTCATCGAACCACCTTCACATTTCTCTATCATCCCAATCTTGTGTAGCGCGCGGAAAGACTGAACACCTGTATCTTTCCGTACGAGCTCTGATTTCCCTTATTTTATCGTGGTGATCGTTCCGCCCTATGTAGGTCGGTATCAACAAAATATTTTCGCATCCGGAGGAGAAAGTTGGTGATTGGAATTTCGTGAGAAGATTCCGTCGCAACGAAAAACGCTTTCTTTTAATGATTTGAAGCGCAAATCCTGTATCATTTCTGTGACACTCTCTCCCATATTTCGCGATAATACAAAACGTGCTGCCTTAACCTCTGTCAAACGGCGTGAATAAAACAATCAACTTTCCCTGGTGTCACTCGCTCGTACAGCAACACAGCTAATCATTAAATCTTAGTTTTATTTTTATTTTTTGGTTACAAGTCTTCTGACTAGTTTGATGCTGCCCACCACCAATTCGTCTTCTGCGCTAATCTCTTCATATCCGAGCAGCACTTTTACCCAATTTCCTCAATCATTTCTTGAATAATAATTATATCTTGGAACTCTTCCATTTGGTGCGTGTTTGCATAGAAAAACAACAATATCAGAAATTGCGTTCGCCTTGATGCAAAACACGTTATTACTCGTTTATTTCTATATTTTCCCAAACTAGTTTCGGCAACAAATATCACCATCATCAGTGGGTTTATAATCTAAAACATGCAGAAAATAGCATGGTTATAGAAACACAGTGGCACATTATTACATTTTTACTATTCGTTTTTTTAAATATAGTTTTTATGGACACTTTTATACTACCTTATTTATTGTAGGTTACAGCGTGTTTTTGAGAATTATTGTAGCTGTTTTCGACATACACTCCTGGAAATGGAAAAAAGAACACATTGACACCGGTGTGTCAGACCCACCATACTTGCTCCGGACACTGCGAGAGGGCTGTACAAGCAATGATCACACGCACGGCACAGCGGACACATCAGGAACCGCGGTGTTGGCCGTCGAATGGCGCTAGCTGCGCAGCATTTGTGCACCGCCGCCGTCAGTGTCAGCCAGTTTGCCGTGGCATACGAAGCTCCATCGCAGTCTTTAACACTGGTAGCATGCCGCGACAGCGTGGACGTGAACCGTATGTGCAGTTGACGGACTTTGAGCGAGGGCGTATAGTGGGCATGCGGGAGGCCGGGTGGACGTACCGCCGAATTGCTCAACACGTGGGGCGTGAGGTCTCCACAGTACATCGATGTTGTCGCCAGTGGTCGGAGGAAGGTGCACGTGCCCGTCGACCTGAGACCGGACCGCAGCGACACACGGATGCACGCCAAGACCGTAGGATCCTACGCAGTGCCGTAGGGGACCGCACCGCCACTTCCCAGCAAATTAGGGACACTGTTGCTCCTGGGGTATCGGCGAGGACCATTCGCAACCGTCTCCATGAAGCTGGGCTACGGTCCCGCACACCGTTAGGCCGTCTTCCGCTCACGCCCCAACATCGTGCAGCCCGCCTCCAGTGGTGTCGCGACAGGCGTGAATGGAGGGACGAATGGAGACGTGTCGTCTTCAGCGATGAGAGTCGCTTCTGCCTTGGTGCCAATGATGGTCGTATGCGTGTTTGGCGCCGTGCAGGTGAGCGCCACAATCAGGACTGCATACGACCGAGGCACACAGGGCCAACACCCGGCATCATGGTGTGGGGAGCGATCTCCTACACTGGCCGTACACCACTGGTGATCGTTGAGGGGACACTGAATAGTGCACGGTACATCCAAACCGTCATCGAACCCAACGTTCTACCATTCCTAGACCGGCAAGGGAACTTGCTGTTCCAACAGGACAATGCACGTCCGCATGTATCCCGTGCCACCCAACGTGCTCTAGAAGGTGTAAGTCAACTACCCTGGCCAGCAAGATCTCCGGATCTGTCCCCCATTGAGCATGTTTGGGACTGGATGAAGCGTCGTCTCACGCGGTCTGCACGTCCAGCACGAACGCTGGTCCAACTGAGGCGCCAGGTGGAAATGGCATGGCAAGCCGTTCCACAGGACTACATCCAGCATCTCTACGATCGTCTCCATGGGAGAATAGCAGCCTGCATTGCTGCGAAAGGTGGATATACACTGTACTAGTGCCGACATTGTGCATGCTCTGTTGCCTGTGTCTATGTGCCTGTGGTTCTGTCAGTGTGATCATGTGATGTATCTGACCCCAGGAATGTGTCAATAAAGTTTCCCCTTCCTGGGACAATGAATTCACGGTGTTCTTATTTCAATTTCCAGGAGTGTATTTTCTGTGCGCTTTTTTTTGCCCAGCGAACATCGTGCCATCTGCAACTGTGTGAGCGCCTGTTAGTAAGCAAAATTCTAAAAGGTGAACTTCGTATGTCAGCAATATACACTTGGGGTTGCGGTAGTGTTGTGGAATCCAGTTATTTGGTGTGTGCTGAGCTGTTGCTTAGCTATTCGTGTACTCACGTTCATTGGATGGTATAGTGTATAGAATCAGCTACATACCATCCAACAAATGTGAGTACACGAATAGCTAAGTAACAGCTCAGCACACACCAAATAACTGGATTCCGCAACACTAACGCAACCGCAAGTGTATATTGGTGACGTAGGAAGTTCACCTTTTAGTATTTTTCTTACTAACAGCCGCTCACGCAGTTGCAGATGACATGATGTTCGCTGAGTAAAAACGGCAAAAAAAAAAGCGCACAGAAAATATTTCGCAAACAGCGACAATAATTCTCAAAAACATGCTGCAACATACAAGGAATAAGGTAGTATAAAAGTATCCATAGAAAACTATATTTCAAAAAAACGAGTAGTAAAAATGTCATAATGTGCCACTGTGTTTGTATGATGATGAAGTCCCATACTCCGTGACAAAGCGTAGGGGAACGATGCGGGAGACCCGCACCGCCGTACTAGGCGAGGTCCTAGTGGAGGTGGTTTGCCATTGCCTTCCTCCGACCGTAATGGGGATGAATGATGATGATAAAGGCGACACAACAATACCTAGTCATCACAGGTAGGTGAAAATCACTGACACGGCCGGGAATCGAGCCCGGGACCCCGTGCTCGGGAAGCGAGAACGCTACCGCGAGACCACGAGCTGCGGATTGTGTTTGTATAACCATGCTATTTTCTGCATGTTTTAGATTAAAAAACCCACTGATGATGGTGATATTTGTCTCCGAAACTAGTTTGGGAAAATAAAGAAATAAACGAATCACAAGGTGTTTTGCATCAGTTTATGATGTTGTTGCATTTCTTGAATATATTGTAGTCCCTGTCTCCCCTTACAGTTTTTATCCTCTACAGCGCCCGCAGGTGGCAAGGGAATTATTCCTTGAAGTCGCAACACATGTTATATCATCCTGTCCCTTTTCTTGCCCTCGTTTCCCCTTGGTCTTTTCCTTGCCTATTCTGCGGACAGCATCCTCATTTTTTATCTCATTATTCCATCCAATTTTCTGCTTCGTTCTCTAGAACAACTCAAACGCTTCTGTTCTGTTACTTTCCGGTTTTCCGCACACCACTATTCATTTCCTTAAGATGCTGTGCTCCAAAACGTACATTCTCAAAAATTTTGCCATTTTCGGTTTATTCTCAATCAATAGTATTTCCTCTTTACCGTGCCTTCCACTCAACAGTTCCTGTAATTCTTCCTCATTTTCCTTGAAAGCAGCAATATAATCAGCAAATCTTACAGTTGATATACTTTCATACTGAATTTTAGACCTCAATCTTTCTTTTAGTTTTCCTATACCCTTTTCAATCAGAGTATTTCGTTCTTGGTACTTTCATGTTAACATGTGCTCTATTTTGCATTTAGAAGAAACGGTGCATTTTATCTCTTGCGCTGATCCACTATACGGTACTGGTGACCGGGCAGTTTGTTACCATCTCTTTCTCCTTCTTTCCCGTTCCAGTACTTTTAATGTACTTCAGATGCCTAGGATTTTAATCAAATGTTGCAAAAGCAAAATTTTAATGTCATAATAACGACAATAATTGGTTTGCATCAGTATTTAGTACGCCGCTTCAGCATAACTTCCAAAAACTGCGTTTCAGAGAAATACATCATTTTAAAAGCCTTCGTACGACAATTTGAGAGGGACATGAGTCATGCTATTGATTTAAGAACAACAACAGCTTCCACAGCGTCATAGTTTACAACATATACTATTATCAGTATCTTACTAAGCATTAAGACTGAAAAGACAGGTCTGCACAATTTGACTAAGCGAGCGTCTAAGTGTGAGTGATACTTCCATCTTCAGTCTTTTACGCCGCTGTTCTGGAACGTCCGTCTATTTTACTTTTTTTCTTACTGGAAGTCTCTCTCTTTCTATGTTACTTTATTCAATTGCCTTTGGTTTGCTGGCGCTACCTGTGGATAACGTGTCGGGTTTGTTGCTGGCCACAGATCCGGGCAGCCTTATGGACAGCTACCGTTTCCTGTGTGGAATGTTTTCTGTTGCCTCTCAGACCGCAAGCCCAACCACTCTGGCAGGTCGTCATCCGAAAAGTACTCTGCGTTAAAAGTAGCTTGTAATTTTCCAGAATTCCTCGCAATTTTAGAGACTCTCAGTCTTCATGCTAGATTTTTTTCTGAAAGTTAACTGAAAAATTCCGAAGTTAATACGAGTAAAAAAGTAAACGAGTTGTCATATCTCCTCTTTCGATCCGCGGCTGTATCAACTACAACTCTATTCATTTCATATGAAATCACGGGCAAAAAATACGTTATCACCACAGCTGACACAGAATATAGAACTGGATGATGCTACTACGAGCGACGCTACATTTCTTTTTCTTTTCATTCACACGTCGATCTTCACCCGAGTGGACGCAGCACGGCGTTGTACAGCTTACGTTTAGGGTGCAGAGTCCGTCATCTTCATATTCTCTGGTTTTTATCGTTGCGTTCTTATTCCAGAGCGCCGGCCGCGGTGGCCGAGCGGTTCTAAGCGCTTCAGTTGGGAACTGCGCGACTGCTACGGTCACAGTTTCGAATTCTGCCTCGGGCATGGATGTGTGTGATGTCCTTAGGTTAGTTAGGTTTAAGTAGTTCTAAGTTCTAGGGGGCTGATGACCTCAGATGTTAAGTCCCATAGTGCTCAGAGCCATTCTTTCCAGAGTGGTGAGGTTAAATGCTGTGACGATCATCTGATCACATTCAGATATCATGAAATTGTTTATAACAGTCTGGCTGGCAACGTTCTTACTGTGGCGTCAAATAAAATAAAAGCTGTCTTGCATGACTGCCCTTAATAGTAAAGTGCAACATACATTGAACAGTAATGGGTCAGGACACTTTACTGTTGAAAGTATAATGAATTTTTTATTGGCGGCAGTGACGCAAAATGGCTTTTATTTTATTTGACGCCACAGTATGAGTTTGTAAACCTGGCCCTATTGGAAACGTCTAAGAATTTACACTGACGTCCGACCATGTCTTCTGGGCGCTTTACTTTTTTTTTATCAGGCGGTGTATTTCTCATATATTCCTTCCTTCGCCCGTCCTATGTAACCCTGCCTTCTAAATAGGGGAATACCTTCACTTCTTCACTACTGTCATCACCAGTTTTGGTGTTGAGCATTAGTTATTCTTCCTTCTACTCCCTTCATCACTTTCGCCATTACTCTAGCTATCCTTAAGCCATAACCTGTGCTACGTGCTCTCCATTCCCTTCAACAAGTCTTTGAAGTCTATTTTAGATCCGACAAGAAGATTATGTGGCCTGTGAACGTTAATACCAGTATCTGTTGCCTTTGTATTTGGGTCCTCTTCCGAAATTTTATTTCACTTTCCTCGTTGCTTCTTCGATGTACAAGGTGAGCACCAATATTGATAACATCGTTCTTTACTTGAACTTGTATTTCTGGAACTTTTATTTCTTGATCTTCTACATCGGTATTGTAGATAAAGTAGATTATTGGTCTGCCCTTGTAATTCAACCTTGTAACGATTGTGAACATCTTATTCCATTTTGCATCGTCTAAGTTTCTCTCTAAATCCACAAATACTGATTTTTGTGAGCTCTACCTTCCATCGGCAAGAGTAACGTAAGAATTTCTTCTCTCGTATTTTCTACATCTACACTCCAAAAGCCACCTTCCGGTGTGTGGCGGAGGGTACTTTGTGTACCATTACCACTTCCCCGTTGCCTGTTCCAGCTGCGAATGTTTCGTGGGAAAAACAATTGTTGGTGACCCTACGAGTGAGCTTGAATCTCTCTAATTTTCCCTTCATGATCTTTTCACGAGGTACACGTAGGAGAAAGCAATGTTTTGGTTGGCTCTTCTAGGTAAGTATGCTATAGGAACCTTAACTGTAAGCCACACCATGAGATGTAGCACGCCTCGTTTGCAGCGTCTCCTACTGGAACTGACTGAGCATCTGCGTGGCGCTTTCTTTCTTACTACACGAACTTGCAGCGAACCGTGCTGCTCTTATTGGGATTTTCTCTGTTTCATTTATGAAATCCATTTGATACGGGTCCCAGTCTGACGTGTAATACTCAATTATTGGTCGAATTCATTTGATGCGTGTCCCAGTCTGACGGGCAATATTCAGTTATTGGTTGCGAGTGGATTTTGTAAGCTACCTCCTTTGTGGGTGAACTACCATTACTGAGGATTCTTCTAGTGAATTCCAGTCCGACGTCTGCAGTACCTGCGATTATTTTTATGTGGTCGTTCCCTTTTAAACATCTCCATATGAATAAACCGAAATATTTAATCGATGTGACTGCTTCTAGCAATTGTTCTGCCACTGTGTAATCGTAGAGTAATGGGTCGTTCTGTCTACGTATGCCTAATACGTTACGTTAATGTTGAGGGTAAATTGCCACTCTCCACGCCTAGCGTCGATCCTTTGCGGTCTTCTTGAACTCCGCTACAACTTTCTAGCTTCGGGATCTTCCGCTAAAAGCCTCATTCAACATACGTTATCCACTAGGAGAAGTAATGGTCTTGCAACACTCCCTTGACATATCACTGACGTTACTTTTACTTCTGAAGCATCATCTCCATTTGAAATTACATTTTATCTTCTGTTTGCTAGAAACTCTTCAATCCAATCAGACACCTGGTCTGATAATACGCACGCTCGTACTTTGATCACTAGGCTGCATCGCGGAGCTGTATCAAACGCCTCCCAGAATTAAAAGAAGACGGTATCAACCTGGGCGCCAATATCCACTGCTTTCTGGGTCTCGTGGACGGACAGAGCGAGTCTGGTTCGCAAGATCGTTGTTTTCGAAACCCTTGTTGATGCCTACAGAGAAGATTTCCGGTCTCCCGAAATGTCATAATACGCAAGCATGAAATAGGTCTGCCTCATCCCTTGAAACCAAACGGATGTTGCTGCAGTAACGCTTAAACCTTTCCTTTCATTCTTTTGTATATCGCTGTGGCCATCAGTTTTCAGTTGTGACTTGTTGGTTCAAATGGCTCTGAGCACTGTGGGACTTAACATCTGAGGTCATCAGTTCCCTAGAAGTTAGAACTACTTAAACGTAACTAACCCAAGGACATCACACACATCCATGCCCGAGGCAGGATTCGAACCTGCGACCGTCGGAGTCGCGCGGTTTCGGACTGAAGCGCCTAGAACCGCTCGGCGTGACTTATAAGACTAGTTGTCCGATAGCTTTCGTACTTAACCGTAAGTGTCTTGTCTAGCAATGTGATAGTATATTGGTTTCCTGATACACTGATGGTAAGTCAACTGTGTACAGATTTTGACACCTACTCAGACAAGTTTGTTTGCTACAGATTTCAGTAGCACCGAATGTAATAGTACCACCGACTCAGGTTGATTCGAGATTCAACATGCTGAGTGAAGATCCATTCTGGAGACAGTTCCCACGGGTGTGGCTAATGCATTTCACTGCAGTATCATTTTTTCTACGATTGATAGTCTCGCCACGTATGTAGGAGAACTTTTGTCGAGTTTGAAAAGTAGGAGAAAATTCTGGCGTGCGAGCTGCTCGTGAGTTGAACTCGGATCACTCATTGGGCAGAGAATTAGCCAACGAAAGGTAAAGGTACAGGGTTCGCATCCCGTTCCAGCACACGGTATTTATGTGCAAGGAAGTTCCAGCAGACATGTTTGAGCTCAGTCATTCAGTGTCAGTCTGTTATAGACATCAGCGAAAGAGACCATGTTGCAGTGAGACGGTAGAAAACTAAACTCCATCCCGTTGACTTCAGTTAAGTACCAGTTCCTAAATCTGCATTCCTTCCTCTACAAAGGGCATGTGGTGCACCCAGTTCGTAAGTATTTGAAAAAAATGTTGGACTCGCCCTCTGAGGGTTCAGTACAATTTTAATTTGTATATCGACAGCTCCTGCATCCCTGGAGTGGAGATTGACGATTTAGTTTGCTGTCGACACTGATAATGGTACGACATCGGCCCAGGGAATGTATTAAGTTTCAAGTCGGATAGCAGATGACAAAAGAAACACTGTTTCGTGTGATATAAGTACAAATTCACAATTTTTGGATTTTTATCCTTTACTTGTACTGTGAAACCTTGCTTCCTTCCAAATTTCATAAGTCTAGATCAAAGGAAAGTACCTTATACGTTTTGATGAGTGAGTTTTCAAGTGTTAAAGCATGCGACATAAATTGTCGTATCTTTTGCTTGCGTTGACTTAGAAGCTTGTATTTGTTACAGCGCAAAGGGACTATATACCCTAGTATGTGACATAAATTTACACTTGATACGTCTACCTATTCATGAGGAAAAGGGATCTTAATAGTCGAACGAATAACAGACAGTCGGAAAGTAAATGACAATTTTTTTTTCTTATGATATTATTACAGATTAACAATTTTCCTAGTTCTTTCCGTTAGTTTTACTGTGAAACGCTGCTTCATGTCAAATTTCATGGTTCTTTATTAATGGGAAGTACCCTGTAGATTTTGATGAATAAGTTTGTGAGTATCAAAGTATGTGACAAAAATGACCGTATTTTTGATGACACTGTCTTAGAAGCTTCAGTATTTGACACCACAAAGGGACGGAAGACCTTAGTATGTGACATAAATTTAAACTAGATACTCCAACTTATTCCTGATAAAAAGCTTTTTTAACAGACGGAGAGGGAGATCAGACAAACATACAACAAAGTGATCCTATAAGGGGTCTGTTTTTACCGATTGAGGAACTGAAACCTAAAAAGCAGTGTTTGCGTACTGACTAGAGCTGCCGATAGAATAAAAATTAATTAAATATCGGTTTCAGTCGCCTGAGCATCTTCAGGTTTAATATTTTGTCCACTTTTCGTTGGACGCAAAGCATACGCAACTGTCACTAATATTTTTATTGAACGTAGCATTTGTTGCACCAACATTACACCACGACCGTATTTGGTCCTTAGGCCATTTTCAAGCGTTCACAACTGGACAACACGACCCCCTCTGTTAGCTGGATTACACCAGACATCAACTTGCTGCACTGCAGCTGTTGTTCCGTTGTGAACGTTGAAAATGACATAAGGATCGAAACCGATCGTGGAGAAAGTTTGCTGCACGTGGTGCTGCGACTGAATAAAAATATTATAAAGTTATTTACGGTAGCTCGTATGTAACAAAACCGCTCGTTTTAAAAAAGTCAAAGCAGTCTAGACAGCAAACAAAATATGTTGTACAACAAGCGAATTGTTTCAAAAGACTGTTTTTGCAATAACAATCTATTTGAAACTTCGTGGCAGATTGAAATTGTGTGCAAGACCTGAACTTGAACACAGAACCTTAGCGTCCGTGGGTATATGTGTTATCCAGGCACAGGTACTGCTTTCCTCCCGCCTGTAGCTCCCTCTTACCTTCCAAATAAAACAACGCACACTCCGTTGCAGATAGAAATATTTATTCTGGAAAGATGAATTTATCAGTAGCTCTTGGAGGTTGTGAAATATCACATTCTTTAAAGGGAAAACGGATAAAAAAACAGAAATCGACAGAAAGTGGACCTGGCCCTTACATATTTTCAGTGGTAAATTTAATGTAAAGAATGGTAAAACGGAGTAGCCTAGCAGATCAGAATCAGCAACATAAATCATACCTGTAGAGTGATATATTTTACTGCGTGTTCCCGTCTGATGTGGAGGACAATGTGGAAGCACTACCGAAGGCCTTGTCTGTTGCGGGAGAGCAAAGCAAGATGTAGAGGAGGAGGGACACGCTGGTATTGTCTCGGCAGGGTATCCGGGAGGAATCTTCGAGTGGTCACGGTCGGTGGCCGGACCATTATGCTAGCCAGCGAAACAAAAGAGTCGTCCGCGTGCACGTTTCCTTATTCGAGCGCGTTGATACGATCCGGCGCCGTCGATTCCAGATTTGTGGCCAGTGGATCATCGCGATAGCGGGCGGCGTCCCGCGGGAGGCGGCGGATGAAGCCGTACTGCCGCAGATCCTATCGCCGACCGTCAGCCGGGGCTCCCGGTCAAAGCCTGCAGGCCGGCAGGGCGATCTGCCGCGCACCGACTGCCCGTCGCAGCCAATCGCGTCATCTCGTGCGTTTGTGCCGCCGCGAGGGAACCGACCAGAGTACACCTAGAAGCACTCACTGCACTGCTTTCCATCAGCGGTTCTCTTCAAAGGTGGAGAACATACTAGTAACATCAATAGCTCGAAAAATATACCGAGATGATTAAAGTGAAGGGATAGCGATATGCACATATCGGGAGTTTCCATAAGAGCGTGCAAAAATTTAACAGCACATAGAGGAAGCTCCACTGAAGAATTTGAGGTAGGAAACCTGGGGTCGGAGGAGCTCCCTTCAGGAGATAACAGCAACAAAATCACATTACTGTCTACCTTTTTATTTACATTAGTTACAATAGATTTGTTTATATAAATAAATCTTCTGCTACCATTCACGATTTTTCTTTATTTTACTTTTCGCACGACGCGTTTCGGGAAATGATTCCCATTTTCAAGTGCGTTTTTTGTGTGTATTAAGCCATTTCTATTGATGTTGTCAATGTGTGAGAGTCTGCTTCATTTCGTTGACTTTTAAGTTTTCTAACGGTCCATTTGCGCAGAGTCTCACAAATTGGCTGTAAGCACTTTGGGACTTAAAATCTGAGGTCATCAGTCCCCTAGACCTAGAAATACTTAAACCTAACTAACCTAAGTACATCACACACATTCATGCCCGAGGCAGAATTCGAACCTGCGACCGTAGCAGCAGCGCGGTTCCGGACTAAAGCGCCTATAACCGCTCGGCCACAGAGCCGGCGCAGAGCATCACACACACTCAACATCACACGCAACTTGTTGTATACTTTACACATCGAAAATATACAGGATTTGCCAGTGAAACGGGCAGATTGGAGATGGCCTTTATAGCTGGAATGTGAGTGGTGGGGGTAATGGTGGCCGGCTCCATTCTACGTGCATGTCCCGCCATGGATCGTTGGACGGGTGAACATAGCGGCTATGAGGTTAAAGCGTGTAATACGAATGGTGAGAGTTTGGTGAAAACGCGACGTGCTTTTCGACGCCATTTCAACATACCGCGCAACAGGCCTGTTCCCTCGGATAACGGAATTCGTTCGTGGATAAACAACCTTGAACAAACAGGCCTCGTCTAAAAAACGAGGTGGGGGTTCAAAAACCGTTCGAACCCCTCAAAACATCGATGCTGTTCAACAGGCAATGCTCAGAAGTACACGCCGATCTGCCAATTAACAGTGGAATAAGTAACACTTCGCCAAGATTTACATTTTCACCCATACAAAATACAGATTGTGCAATCTCTCAAACCAAGTGACTATCGGAAACGATCACAATTTTGTGAGGAAATGGCCAGAAGACTTGAAGAAAATGATGACCAAGTAAACCACTTGTGGAGGAGCGTTGAGGCGCATTTCCACCTCTGTGGTTTTGTTAATAAACAAAACTTCAGATACTGGTCGGAGGAAAACCCTGGCGCACTTCATGAAACGACTCTTCATGCTCAAAAAGTGACGGTTTGGTGCGGAATGTCGGCAAGAGGAATCTTAGGCCCATTTTTCTTCGAGGAAATCAATGGCTGTGACTGTTAACTCTGTGTGTTACGTTGCAATGATCCACAACTTTCTTACGCCAGAACTCTCCCGTTTTTCAGTGAATGAACACGCAATGCTCCAACAAGATGGGCCAACAAGCCACACTGCAAGAGTTGCCATGAATGCTCTGAATGCTTTGTTTCCAGGCGGTGTCATTTCCCGAAACGGGGTTATGCCTTGGCCTCCTCGCTTTCCAGATTTGACAGCCTGCGACTTTTTTCTATAGGGTTACTTAAAAACAAGAGTTTTTCAGAACGATCCACTCAGAACTATCAGAGCCCTAAAACAACGAATTCGGGACGAAATTGAAGGAATACCAGTCAATATGCTGCAAAATGTCATGAGAAACTTGCAGGCCCGGCTGCAGAAGTGCACAGATTCCAATGGAGGACATTTGGCAGATGTTATATTCAAAAAATAATTTTTTCCCTTATTGTACAGTAAATGGCTACCTTTGTACTATATATTTATAACCATTAAATCAAAAAAATAAATTTTCTTAAAGAATTAGTTACGTATTTAAATCTTCCCATTTCACTGGCTAACCCTGTATAAAGAAATTTGTTTTCCTTATATAAGATATTTTCTGTTTGTAAAGTATACAACAAGTTGTGTGTGATGTTTAGTGTGTGTGAGAATCTGCACAAATGGACCATTATAAAACTTAAAAGTCAACGAAATGAAGCAGACTCTCACACATTGACAACACCAATATAAATGGCTTAATAAACAAAAAAAACGCACATGTTTTGTGTTCTCGTATTATGACGTTCTTAGATAATACAAATCTCCTTCATCATAACCAACATGGATTCCGCAAACAGAGATCATGTGAAACTCAGCTCGCCCTATTTGCCCAAGAAATTCACAGTGCCGTAGACACTGGCGAGCAGATTGATGCCGTATTCCTGGACTTCAGGAAGGCATTTGATACGGTTCCGCACTTACGTTTAGTGAAAAAAATACGAGCCTACGGAATATCGGACCAGGTTTGTGACTGGATTCAGGATTTCCTAGAAGAAAGAACACAACATGTCATTCTTAACGGTTCAAAATCTGCAGATGTAGAGGTAATTTCGGGAGTACCGCAGGGAAGCGTGATAGGACCTTTATTGTTTACAATATACATAAATGACTTAGTTGACAACATCGGTAGCTCCGTGAGGCTATTTGCAGATGACACGGTTGTCTACAAGAAAGTAGCAACATCAGAAGACTCGTACGTACTCCAGGAGGACCTGCAGAGGATTAATGCATGGTGCGACAGCTGGCAGCTTTCCCTAAACGTAGATAAATGTAATATAATGCGCATACATAGGGGCAGAAATCCATTCCAGTACGATTATGCCATAGGTGGTAAATCATTGGAAGCGGTAACGACCGTAAAATACTTAGGAGTTACTATCCGGAGCGATCTGAAGTGGAATGATCACATAAAACAAATAGTGGGAAAAGCAGGCGCCAGGTTGAGATTCATAGGAAGAATTCTAAGAAAATGTGACTCATCGACGAAAGAAGTAGCTTACAAAACGCTTGTTCGTCCGATTCTTGAGTATTGCTCATCAGTATGGGACCCTTACCAGGTTGGATTAATAGAAGAGATAGACATGATCCAGCGAAAAGCAGCGCGATTCGTCATAGGGACATTTAGTCAGCGCGAGAGCGTTACGGAGATGCTGAACAAGCTCCAGTGGCGGACACTTCAAGAAAGGCGTTACGCAATACGGAGAGGTTTATTATCGAAATTACGAGAGAGCACATTCCGGGAAGAGATGGGCAACATATTACTACCGCCCACATATATCTCGCGTAATGATCACAACGAAAAGATCCGAGAAATTAGAGCAAATACGGAGACTTACAAGCAGTCGTTCTTTCCACGCACAATTCGTGAATGGAACAGGGAAGGGGGGATCAGATAGTGGTACAATAAGTACCCTCCGCCACACACCGTAAGGTGGCTCGCGGAGTATAGATGTAGATGTAGTAGATGTAGAAAATGGGAATTATTTCCCGAAACGCGTCGTGCGAAAAGTAAAATAAAGAAAAATCGTGAATGGTAGCAGAAGATTTATTTGTAAACAAACCTCTTGTTTTCACAGTCGCAGGCTTTCAAAAACCATTTATAATGGATCAAATCATTCATTAGTTACAGTTAACTGCGAATATCCTCATCGACACAATCAACGTGCCATTTGTACTGTATCTTAAAAAATGTGCTGAAACTGACGGCCATCAAACTCAATGCAAGTATGACATCGGCGAACAAGATTCTGACACACACTGACAAATATGCCGGGTGTGTTTCGAGTCACATCACAGGCAGTTACAATACTGGCAATTAATTCCATCTCTGTATCCACTGGAGTCTCATACACAACTGACTTTAGATACGCCCACAGGAAATAATAACCTAACTAACCTAAGGACATCACACACATCCATGCCCAAAGCAGGATTCGAACCTGCGAGCGTAGCGGTCGCTCGGTTCCAGACTGTAGCGCCTAGAACCGCACGGCCACTCCGGCCGGCTATCGTAGCTCAGTTCCACTTTACTTACGTTTTTTCAGGTGCGGAAAAAGAAGTGACAGCCAACAATATCTTTTTAAGTTTTCTGTTGCACATATTCATGGTGTCGAATCTCCGTTCTAATTAATTACGTCACAATGACACTGTATTGGGCGCCGATGCATCTCAGGAATGGGGGCGGGGAAACGCATTTGTAGCAGTGATATTGTTACTGTAACTAAGCAATTTACACCACCTCTAAAAAGCAACTGCTCCTCCTTTCAAGTACTTCTCTTTACATTCGTAGCAACAACAATATTGCACCATGGCTGTTCTTACTACTAAAACGCGTAGAAACGTATGTAAAAACAGGTGAATGTAAAATTGCCACCTTCTGAAGAAGACATTTGTCGAAACCTAGGTAAAGAATTCTTTATCCATTGCAACTGGTCGGCTATTTATAATTTTATTACGTGGAACCGTTGCTGTTGTGCAGCTATGTTTAAAATACAGGTGAATACGTTTGATATTAAAGTTTCGCTGTTACCACAAATTTCAGACAAGCAGCAACGTCCCATTACCACGCGACTAGCCCGGTTCGATGTTGAGAACATGCGCAGTAGGGTATGCTCATTCCATAGCTACTTATACTCTGTGGTTGTCACACCTTACAGAGGTTTGTATTTTTCGTCGTATCGATCGAGACCGCAATGATCGAGATGCAGCAACGGTGACCTCACAGTTTCCAGCAAACGTATCTGGTTTATTCGTTGAGCGAATTTCGGTTTGTAAATAATAAAATTTATGATTCGGTACCATAAGTCAAAAGCAGCGCTTATCTACATCGCGCACATAAGTGAATAACAAGAACTACAATCTAATTTCTATGTTGTATTTTAACTGAAGCATATAATGTTAGCAAGCGATTGTTAGAGCTCGGTAATATTACGCAGCAAAAGGAAACAGAAGTACTGACGAGACGTTGATTATTAAGATTGTAAGTAGGCTGTTTAGGTTTTTATGTTAGTGACGCCATGTAGCGCTTTGTATGAAAATCGCTAACAGCGCTGTGTGCGGTCTGTGGCTGGTTGGACTCATTGTTAGAATATTCGCTTGTGTAGCGTTGGACTGTTGGATGTGAACGGCCCGTAGCGTTGGGCAGTTGGAGATGAGCCGCCAGCAGTGGTGGATGTGGGGAGATGGCAGAGTTTTGAGATGTTAATATGAGCGGACGATCTGGACGTGTGTCCGTCATAAAAAGGAAATTTTTCAAACTGGATGTAGCGAATGTATATGATAGAGAACAAACAATGTATTTACCTTAATAGTGTTCAAAAGCCAATATATATATAATAACTTTTGAACTCTATTAAGGTAAATACATTGTTTGTTCTCTATCAAACTCTTTCATTTGCTAACTATATGCCTATCAGTAGTTAGTGCTTTTAGTAGTTAGAATCTTTTCTTTAGCTGGCAGTATTGGCGCTCGCTGTATTGCAGTAGTGCGAGTAACGAAGATTTTAGTGAGGAAGTGATTCATGAAGAATAGGTTATTGTTAGTCAGGGCTATTCTTTTGTAGGGATTATTAAAAGTCAGATTGCGTTGCACTAAAATATTGTGTGTCAGTTTAGAAATGATGAGAATAAGTGAAGAGAAAACTGGTGAGTATGTTCAGCTTTACTAAGCTGTTTAAGTATCAAATAACTTAGAAGTTTACCAGCACAGTCATTCTTTCCATTCAAAGGGGAAGTTTCAAGACGACTGACAGAAAACAAAATTATGGTCTCTTATTTCGAGTTAGCAGATAGCAGCTATATACAGAATAAGAAGCAAACTGTAGTGGAGGAGTTGTTACGGAAATGAATTCGCGTTATTGCTGAGGACCGGGATTCGAAATCCTGTCCAGCCATTCCGAAATAGGGATGAATCACTATCGGTGAATTCTTTCTTTCCGTTTTCTTATCCAGCTGACCAAGGACTCCCTATTTAACGATTTTGCTTCTTTAAAAAATAAACCGTTCCTCTTTTTTCTTCTTACCTACCTCAAAACGTTTTGAGTTACCATGTCTCCTGGGACGGTTACACGAACATATTACGGCGATTTCACCTTGTTTCGGATTAGGAGTTGAGTTCTCTGGTGTTTTTTGTGCTGTCATTTGCCTGCTCAATAAATCTGATAATGAAAGGCAGTGAAAATAGCCGCCACCCTCCCACCGTCCGCCCCTTTCCTTCTCCCTACTCTCTCCCCTTCTCTTTCTCTGATTCCGCCGGTGCCGAGTGAGCCACGGGGAAGCAGAGGGCGGTGGCTGCAGGCTCTTGGCTGGCGGAGTGTTGCCTGTCTCGCCTCCGAGACGCGACATTTTTTCACTTATCTCAAGGGCCAGTCCCGAGATCCTTCTCCCTCGACAAGTTCTTTATGTCTGGGTGCCGGGCCTGGAGCGCAAGATAGCTGCCTATCTTATCGCACTAAGTGCACCGGGACCAGCCTCGGACCATGAAATATGGCGAATCAGTTTTTGTCGCCTCTTATGGAAATCTCTTGCCGAACAGGGCCCAAACGATAAATGGAGAACCGCGATCGCCACACTCTGGTCTGCATCAATCACGTTTTCTCAGCTGTATAGCATTTAGCTAACGAATATATCTCTCCGACAGCCCCTTTATGGCAGTCGTTATACGTAAGGTACTTAAAGACTGCTGCTAGTAGTTACTCGTTCCTTCGACTCTTTCTCTGTGAGCCAGCGACGTGGATAGAAGTGTAAGGCGCCCGGAATACACACGCTTCTAACGGCATGCGGAGCAGCTGATAAAGAAGCTATTAATTCCAAAATAGCACGAGTCAACCTTTTGGCACTATATGAATTATTGTTATCAGTGTATTCATTCCACCCTAGAAGTATTTTATAGAAGGAATGATATTTATACAGTATAGGCCCATGGAGTAGTTCTGCTCATACCGACCTAGTTGCTATGATTTCACCCTTATAAAGCTGAAAAAAAGAAGGCAAGGTATTGTCTACATACAAAATGATTGGGTCAAGAAACTCCGGGAAGGTTCTAGTAACATGTTGTTGATGTTGAGCACTCCATGATCAGAGATTACAAAATTGTCTTCTCCAGTTTGAAAGAACCTGTTTCTCTATCATATAATCGAGGGAAGTAGAAAGTGACAACATATGAAATCAATGAGGACCATAAAAGCCATGTAGCTGTTAGAAGTACAGCTAGTGGTTGGTCTAACTGGTGCATTTGAGCGCCAACAGAAATGGATTCTTAGTCATCGGTTGCTTAATTGTGCTTCTGAGGATGACATACCAATAAAAACTCCTAAGGTAAAGGAGACTGAGAAACATGTGGCATCCACTTATCGCTATCGTCACCGATACTTTGAAGGAGTGCTGCAGAAATACAGAACGCAAAAGCAGAAACTAGCTAATTCAGAAAGTGAAGTCTGGGACACAAATCAAAAGTGTGAATGTACTAGTTACACAACTGTAAACGTTTTCAAGTGAAATAAATACTATTTCTGTTTTGGTAATATGGACTCAAACTGGAACACAATGACTTCCAAAACAATACAAAAACAACGTACTCCAAACAATTCTTGAAGCTGGTGCACTTGTAAATAAGGTTCACTAGGATCGGATTGACCCGCGAGAAAGGAGTAGTTATTGCTTCATTATTAGTAATAAATGATTTGCAGCACTCTAAAAAAAAATTCCAGGGTTCGAGCATGTAATACCATTTACTCTAAAAATATACCACTTCTTTGCTTTAGGTAATTGACTATGCACTTTATTACTCGTATTTTTAACAAAATTGTGAATACTTTTAACAGAAATGTTATTTCCATAATGTGATGTATCTGTAGAGCAGGACTACTTCATATGAATGTCTTTGGAAATGGGAAGCCCATGTGAGTAGTATTTGTACATCAGTTTATTGTGACAATATGTGTGTCCTAAAAAAACTGAAACTGAGCAGAAAAAATTCATTACAGAAAAATATTAAGAAGATTTGAAAATAAAAGAATTAAATAGCCATGTAGTTTCTTCATTCATATTGTATGTCTTCTTCATTAATTTTATCACCATAATCCCCCCACCTCTTCAAGAGACGAATGCTTCATCAGACCCATGGATTAAATCTGTTAATCCTGGAGATGAAATTTTTGCTCTTAAATACTTTTAGAACAATAATATACCGACAGGCAGCCGAACGACTTTTGTTAATAAAAACATGTGGTGTGAACTTACTTCGTTTGTAAAGTTTTTATAAAAGTATACTTATATTAAAAATTTTTTGGAGGCTAGTGAATATCTGACAATGAAAATTACTCCTTGAAACAAATCACGTTATAAAACGACCTAACAGTTGTCTGCTGTCCTTTTTCTAACGATTAGGCATGTAAGTACAACAAAGACTTTCTTTGAAACTTTCAGGCAGATTAAGTTTCATATCAGCGCACACTCCGCTGCAGAGTGAAAATCTCATTCTGGGAACGATTTTCTTTGTTTTTGTCTGTGTCTGTTTTCGACATACTGACTTTTTATATATTTGACACTAGATTTTAAGTCGTGGTAAACGCCATTTGTATTTCTACTTCAAAAACCAATTATATTTTAACGTAACATACAATGTGTACCGGTGCAGTGCCTAGGCCTACATATGATTTGCACGCTTTCCTTCTAGACAGAGAACCTGACACCCATAAATGCACGATAACACGTCATTCTAATGGAATACATGACACGATATTTGTATTTTCTGTTGTTTAGTGCGAGTTGACAACACATAAATGTACGATAATACGCCATTCTATTGGAATGAATGGTATGCTATTTGTATTTTCTGTTATTTAGTGCGAGTTAATAATTTTCAAGAGTGTGCTCCTATATGGCTGTGAGTGCTGAACACTTTTGAAGACAGACAAAAAGCGACTAGACTTTGGAGAAGGTTTAAGGAGGACTGGTTAGACAGAAATAACATCAGATGAAGATTCCTTGTGAGTAATGACGAGAGGAAACACAGAAACTACACAAAAAAGAAAACAAAACTTTTTGGACGTTTATTTTGACACAATTAGTTTTTAACAAGCATA
Organism: Schistocerca serialis cubense; assembly: GCF_023864345.2. Classification (NCBI taxonomy): domain Eukaryota; kingdom Metazoa; phylum Arthropoda; class Insecta; order Orthoptera; family Acrididae; genus Schistocerca; species Schistocerca serialis. The sequence goes on along the minus strand of NC_064641.1, from coordinate 663,994,464 downwards.
ATGGAACTAAAAATTTTGGGGAAGAACCAAACGGAGACCATGAAAAAAAGTAGTCGAATATCATTTGGAATTAACAAAGAGAGAAAACTATCAAGAAGTGAAGAGAACAGCGCAAAATCTTTTTGAAGAAAACGGTAAAATGTTTTGTGAAATGATTCGTCTAAAAGTAAGAAATAAAGTAGAGTGACGTAGTGTTCGGCACGCTTTCGAATAATGCTCGTAATTATGAACAGCCAATGAGACTGCACGGTCTTCATGATCTCCCAGACAAATATCCTCTAGCAGTCTATAAAACTCTAACATTCTAAGTTAAACATATAACTTTAAATTCTCAATCGGCACCTCATTTGCTGTACATGATTTGGAGCATTATTCAGAGGCGCGTCAAATGTATCTCTAATCTATTTTATTTATTTCTGTTCGACAAATTGACCGTTTTTTTCAAATCTTTATACAAAAAATTTTTATATTTGACGTTTAAATATCACACCAATGTAATGTTCTATGTCCAAAATTGCTATGCATTGAAGAGATGAACTTCATGACACTTCATTTACATAGCTAGCAGTAGCTATTTGTAAAATGTTTCCGTTTTTCTTCAATTCACTAACTATGTTTTCATTAACTACTCTCCTACTTTCAACCACTGAGACTTTATTTTTTCTTTCTTTTTTTTCAAACCTAGGCGTCACTTTGAACAATTTAATACCCTATTTGTCTATTTCCCACTCTTCGGTTGACTATGAAAATTCTGACAATAATCTGTTGTGTAATTTTCCCCCAGATCACAAAGTTTTTCTTAGTTATCACGATTACTTTCAAGCTGTTTAATCTTTATTCGCAGAACTACTCCGGTCATTTTGATATCTCATCTGTCCATTTCCCACTCTTCGTTTGGCCATGAAAACACAGACAAAAATCCATTGTGAAATTTCGAGACAGTTTTATTTTCTCTCCGCTCGAACATTCGGCCAGAATATCGGAAAGAGTGGCAGTAGCAGAAAGAAACTTTCTGGCAGACTAAAGCTGAGTGCCGCACTGAGACTGTAGTAGTAAAAAGGCTTGATCTTTCGAAGAAAACGAAGAAGAAGATGATCTTAATGGTGGTTCTAATGAGTGCCAATTACGTCAAGTATTACACACGGATTGTGCAGATATCTGCTACGCTTGTTATCAGGAACGCAGCTAAATGTCTGATCTGTTCCACACTGCTGGATGGATCATGACGAACTGTAGCCGATAGTATATTTTTGTGTATAGTAAGTACCTAAGAGAAGGGTTTTGTTTTCTTGTTCGTCCAAAATATGCGTGAGAATACCCAAGGGATCGATATTGGCCGGCCGCGGTGGTCTCGCGGTTCTAGGCGCGCAGTCCGGAACCGTGCGACTGCTACGGTCGAAGGTTCGAATCCTGCCTCGGGCATGGATGTGTGTGATGTCCTTAGGTTAGTTAGGTTTAAGTAGTTCTAAGTTCTAGGGGACTGATAACCACAGCAGTTGAGTCCCATAGTGCTCAGAGCCATTTGAACCATTTTTTTGGATCGATATTAGCTACTCGCCAGTCAAATGGCGTGATCATTTCCAACAAAGAACAGCCTATGCACGATTTCGAACACGTATTAGAATTAAAAGTACGAGGGTAATCCCAAACGTAAGGTCTCCTATTATTTTATAAGTAAAGAACTCTGTTGGTGTGGCAGTTGGTCACACTGTTATCATGAGTGCTTCACGCGCTGTGTGTAAACATGCGCACTCCGTGCTGAGGCGCTCAGTTTTGGCTTGGCAGCCGTTGAGAATGTAGCTCCCGTTGGATGTTACCGCAGTTACTCGGCTTTTGAACGCAAAGTGCACTGCGCCGATTGAGATCCATCGCCAATTGGCGGAAGTGTATAGTGAGTCGTGTATGGATGTCAAAAATGTTCGTTAGTGGTGTAGAGAGTCTGCAGCTGGTCGGGCCGAAATTCACGACGAACAAAGGAGCGGGAGACCGTCAATTTCAGAGGAGACAGTGTTGAAGGTTGAGCAAAGCATGCGTGAAGATCGGCGGATCACCCTGGATGATCTCTTCACGTTGGTTCCTGAGGTTTCCCGAAGCACCGCTCACAGAATTTTAACGGAAACATTGAACTATCGAAAGGTGTGCGCAAGATAAGTGCCACGCATGCTGACTGAGGACCACATGCGGTAACGAGTTGATGCTTCCCGCGCATTTCGTCGCCGCCTTGCAGCCGAACAGGACAACTTTCTGGACTCAATTGCCACGGGTGACGAAACCTGGGCATACCAATTTACACCTGAGACCAAGCAACAATCACGCCAGTGGCGACATCCTTCTTTGCCAAAGCCGCGGAAATTCAAACACAGTCTGCCGGTAAACCTGTTTTTGGAATCGTAAAGGGGTATTGTTGGTCAACTTTATGTCCACTGGGACCACAATTTACGCTGACAGGTACTGTGAGACTCTGAAAAAACTCAAATAGGCAATTCAGAACCGGAGAAGAGGAATGTTGAGCAAGGGCGTACCCATTCTCCTTCACAACGCTCGCCCACACATCGCTCGGCAAACCGATTCTCTCCTGCAACAGTTTCAGTGGAACATAATCACCCACCCACCCTATAGTCCTGACATGGCGCCCAGTGACAATCACCTGTTCCCTAAGTTAAAAGAAAATTTGTCCGGAAAGCGATTCAGCTCCGACGACGAGGTGAAAGAATAGGTTCATAGCTTTCTGAAGAGCATGGCGGCGAACTGGTATGACATGGGCATACAAAAACTGCCACAGTGTCTACAAAAATGCATCGACAGAAATGGTGATTACGTCGAAAAATAGCTAAATGTTCAAGCTGTAAATTGATGTAAACCATTGTACTTATAAAAAAATAGGAGACCTTACTTCTGGGATTACCCTCGTAGTTTAAAATTTTATTATTTCAAAATTAGATTAGCTGAAAACACAGCAAATTGTACAATTTTAACTGTTCGCCATCGATCGAAACCTGGGTGTAGGAAGCTCTCCTTCATGAGAATCTCCTGGCTTGTCTGATACACGCCCCATACGGTAGATCGACAGTAAGGATGTAGCAAGGGACCGCAGGATTGTGACAAGCGCTAGTCACGCGTGCTAAAGGAGGCAAGAGGCGGCGTGCTTTTGTTTCCTTTTTTTTAATGGTACACACTCTTGCCGCCGTGTCACCTATCGTTCGTCGTCGGCGTAGACAAGCGAACTGTTACCACCAGCCGTGCCACTTTTAAGTCGAGAGGGTTCGTCTCAGGTTTCGGTGTTGTGAAAGTACCTGTAGGTGTCGTTGTCGCCTCTGTTATCGGTCTGGAAATTCTCGTCATTCAGCGTCGACGAACCGAGCGAAGACCGAAGCCGGCAGTGCCTTTGCCAGTGAGTGAGTGTGTGTACGTGTGGCTGTTACCGAACCGAGTGACGCGCGCCTACAAGTGGAAACGGAGAGGCACGCGCCCGAGTGGAGACTAGGGACCGGCAGACGCATGGAGACGGCCCGTGGCATCTGTCTACCAGCGTCTTCTGGAGCGGGCCGCGGCGGGCAGCGTACAGGGTCCGTTTGTGTCGACACGCTTGGCTGTCAAAACGACTCAGTGCGCGTCTAATCGCGTATAGCTTGTACTGCCCAGCCACTTGCACTTGGTCTCCTGTAGCCGTTATCGGAAACACGTGGTGATCTTACCATAAACAAATACAATGGTGACCAAGGAAAACGCATCGTACTGGTAATGCTTTCGGGTCAGTTGTGAAATCGTTGAACGTGTCCTCACTCGTGAAATATCGTCCGCAGTGCAGATATCGGTCATAACATATACCCACGAGAGTGGAAAACAGAGAAAGACGTAGCGAAAATGGACACATTCAGGCGATACAATTTTTCCAGGAAGAAAAAAAAAAAGCAGTATCAAGTAATGATACCTCTTCATGATAAAGGATGACAGCCAAAACAGTTGCAGGATAAAGATTTATTAAAATTCTTGACCAAGGTTTCGGTATATATAAATATACCTTCATCAGAAGTAAAAAATCCTGAACAGAAAGACACTTTCATTAGCAAATCCTTAGCATCGGAAATGAGAAACACTAAAGCTTAAGTAACAGTGAAATTACCAGAGTAATACAGGCACAAAATCTTTTAGTTACTTACTAAAATTACATCATGCAATGGAGATTAATAAAACAATTGTACCAAAGGCGTCGTCAATAAGTAAGTCATCTTCTCCATTTGTACAACATGACTATGGGCACAGGGTCAATGCGAACAGTTTAGCACCAGTACTTCGCCTATGAACTATCGAGACAAGAGTGTGAAAGCACTAGGGCAGATGGTTTCGCCGAGAGAGGGCAGTTTATATATATATATATATATATATATATATATATATATATTTTTTGTCATCAGTCTTCCGACTGGTTTGGTGCGGCCCACCACGAATTCCTCTCCTGTGCCAACCTCTTAATTTCAGAGTAGCTCTTGAAACCTACCTCCTCAGTTATCTGCTGGATGTATTCCAATCTCTGTATTCCTCTATTGTTTTGCCCTACGGTATAACCGAAAACCGATCGTTTCATCGATAACCGCCATTCCTAGTTGAGGTTGGTCAGTCCGCTCTCGTCTTTAGGCGCTGCAGTACGCCGGCAAGTGGCAAGTAGCGTGTGCTGCTCAAGTCGTTTACTTATATGAAAGTGATGATATTCATTTATCGATTTTTAATCATAACTCTACGCAGAGCTCCGTAAACAAAGCTATTGCTACGGCAGACAAATCGTACGGCCGTAAATACTTAGAGTTACCTATGCGAAGCTAGGGCGGATCGCCAATTATGTATAAATTACTATTGAAGGAAGACGAGGAAAATAAATTACTTTTTCCGTTATACGTCTCGTGCTCTAAGCATTATGCTGAGATTAAAGAGAACGGTGCTTTTACGGAGACTATACGACGGTCTCGTACTTCACTCACACCACCTGCAAATGAGCAGGAAGGTGAAAAGGAAGAGTAGAATGATGTTACCTGATATTAACAACAACAATATTGGCGTCTCATTTCAAAACCAAAATCTCCTCTGCAGGTGGGTTCTACTGAAGCAAACACTAAAACCAGTATGCCCCCCTACTCATCCAACCTTCTACCATCCGCTGTGGGAAGTGACGTCAAACCGATGTGATATCGGTACGACATTCGCAATATTGGTTTCGAGGCGTTTTGTTTTTTTGTACTATAACTTGCAGTACGCTTCTTCAAGGGAATGGCGCAGTGAAGATTTGTCACAAATACGTCACCCTTCGACCCAATTCTTCTATTCAGTTATCAATTAATGTCACATTGACAGAAAAAGCCTTCAGGACGTCTTAAAATAATGTTAATTATTTCTTTTACTGTCTGTAGCTGTGTGGGTAAAGATTTCGAATTACGGTGCCAAAGAAATCAGGTTCGCGTTCAACTGTATCCTAACTTTTTTCATCTTAGAGTTTTGTAGCAGTTTCTAGGACCTACAATCACTTTTTATCCGCCCTTGTGCGTACTTAAAATACCATATTTGCTGTTTTCCATAAAATAAACAGTTTTACTAACATGCTGCGTTAAAGGTGTCTCCAAAACGCATCATTTTTGGTACGGTTTGTTCTGCTAGATTGTTTGGGAATGTACGTAAACCTGAAGTGTGTGGAGGCAGTGCATTGAGCACTTAACTGAAGACCTTAGCATTGATCACATGTACTTGATACTTTTTGCTAGCTTCTCATTACAAGCGAACAGGAAATTTAAAAACAGAAGCCCGATTATTGACGACCAACGTAACCTGAAGAAAAACTGGTGTTAACATTCTGATTATTAGCAACCAGAGACATTTACGTTAGTGATTGTTTTGCATTTCAGTAGCTGCTCTACATGAGGTAGTTTCTGGTATCTGCAGTGACGCATGCGAAGCAATTCAAGGGTTTTATTAATGTAACTTATATATCAAGAGGATAATGTCAATATAATATCATTAATGAAATGTGAAACAGACATACAACCTTTCAGATAGGTTACTTGATAAAACCTGCAATATAGTTTGTCAGCGTTACTCACACGAAGTGTTGAGGGTTACCGACAAGGGGTTTCAGTTTGATTCCGTATTTCTAGATTTCCAGAAGGGTTCTGACACCGTACCTCATAAGCGGATTGTAATCAAACTGCGTGCTTATGGAATATCGTCTTAGTTACGCTATGGATTCGTGACTTCCGGTCAGAGGGTTCCAAATGATTCAAATGACTCTGAGCACTGTGGGACTTAACTTCTGAGGTCATCAGTCCCCTAGAACTTAGAACTACTTAAACCTAACTAACCTAAGGACATCACACACATCCAAGCCCGAGGCAGGATTCGAACCTGCGAAAGTAGCGGTCGCGCGGTTCCAGACTGTAGCGCCTAGAACCGCTCGGCCACTCCGGCCGGCTACAGTTCGTAGTAACTGACGGACAGTCATCGAGTAAAACATAAGTGATTTCTGGCGTTCTCAAGGTAATGTTATATGCCCTCTGCTGTTCCTTATCTCTATAAATGATTTAGGAGACAATCTGAGTAGCCGTCTTAGGATGTTTGCAAATGATGCTGTCGTTTATCGTCTAGTAAAGCCATCAGAAGGCCGGTTGCAAAATGATTTAGATAAGATATGCGGTGCGAAAATTGCCTATTGACGCTATATAATGAAAAGTGTGAGGTGATCCACGTGAGTGCTAAAAGGAATCAGTTAAACCTCGGTTACACGATAAATCAAACAAGTCTAAAGGCCGTAAGCTCAGCTAAATACCTAGGAATTACCGTTACGAACAACTGAAATTGGAAAGAACGCATAGAACATGTTATAGGGAAGGCGAAACAAAGACTGTGTTGTACTGGCAGCAAACCTACAAGATGCACCAGATCTACTAAAAGAGACTGCCTATACTAAGCTTGTCCGTCCTCTTTTTGAGTACCACTGCGAAGTGTGGGATCCCTAAGAGATAGGATTAACGGAGTACATAGCGACAGTTCGAAGAAGGGCAACACGTTTTATATTATCGAGAGGGGAGAGAGTGTCACCAACATGATACCGGATTTAGGGTGGAAATCATTAAAATAAAGATGTTTTTCGTTGTTGCGGGATCTTCTCACGAAATTTCAATCTCCAACTTCCTCCTGCGAATGTGAAAAAACTTTGTTGCCGCCGACCTACACAGGGAGAAACGATCATCATAGTAAAATAATGGAAATCAGAACTCGCATGGAAAGATATAGGTGTTCTTTTTTCAGCGCGCTGTTAGAGAGTGGAATAATAGAGAATTAGTGTGAAGGTGTTCTATGAACGCCCTGCCAGGCAGTTAAGTGTGATTTGCAGAGTGGCCATGCCCTTGTAGATGTGCAGTCCGGATACTGTGGTCATGGGTAAACTATTTTTATTTATCACCAAAAATCTTTATCATAACAGAGACGCATCAGCCTTGTAATTACACATAGTATGATCGTATGCAACGAGATTTATTTGGTCTTTCATATATATTTAATGTGAGCCGGCTTAATACATACAATTCGCGCGTGTTTACTTTCACCGAAATTTATTGTGCGTTTCCTTTTTAATAAAAGCCTGTGCTTATTTACTTCGTTTCTGCCAGATGCAATAATCCATCATGAAAATTATCGTCTTCCTTACATCCCCAGTTGTACCAAATTGCTGCGAGTGAAATGGTTAGCTGTAGCTTCTGCGATTTCCGAGGGACCACTCATGCACGGGACAAGGTGATGTCGGTGCCGCGCTTAACTTACTCGAAATGCGCTGCTGGCTGGACACGTGTACGTCATTTTGACATGACTTCCGGGTATTCGGAGCCAAGCAGGCCTTACGCTCATGTGTCTACTGAACGCAGACCGCATGCATTTTGTTGGCTGCAGAGGGCGTAAGAAGTCTGTGAAGAAGTGTTTTGAAACACGAGCGCGGGTCGCTACAGAACAAGCGCACGTGCGCCACAACCTCCCTAATGGCACTCTGGAACTAATTCCGTCACGTCAGATTCACAGCGGGCGCGGCCTCGTATGCTTCTCGCGTGACGAACGGTTCTTAGGGAAAGGTATATGTGTGTTTCCTAGCACTTAATTAGTCATATCACGCTGCGACTTCATATACTCAAAGGGAAACGTGTCACTGCTGTTCCAGCCGTGGAAACATCACTTCCTGTATGACAGTCCGCCGCGCGGGATTAGCCGAGCGGTCTTAGGCGCTGCAGTCATACACTGTGCGGCTGGTCCCGGCGGAGGTTCGAGCCCTCCCCCGGGCATGGGTGTGTGTGTGTGTTTGTCCTTAGGATAATTTAGGTTAAGTAGTGTGTAAGCTTAGGGACTGATGACCTTAGCAGTTACGTCCCATAAGATTTCACACACATTTGAACATTTTTATGACAGACCAATGATATCTCACACGAATAGTTTTTGCGTGGTCGGTGACTTGTAAGACTCATTTACGATACTCTGAATCGAATTTTCTCCTGCCCATGTGGTTCTAAATTTCATGAGTATTTTCCGAGTTACGAATTTTGTCCTTTATACCCCAGTAACTACGCAAGAAACAAAAAAATTACTGTATTCTTCAGTGCGAGTTGATGCTAAGTCTATCTTGGTAAAATCTTTGCATGTCTACTTAGCAGGTGGAAACTACATCCATTTGAGCCTGACTGCCTCATTCAAGCCTTGGTCTAAAAAAATGGCTCTGAGTAATATGGGACTTAACATCTGAGGTCATCAGTCCCCTAGAAATTAGAACTACTTAAACCGAACAAACCTAAGGACATCACACACATCCATGCCCGAGGCAGGATTCGAACCTGTGACCGTAGCGGTCGCGCGGTTCCAGACTAAAGCGCCTAGAACCGCTCGGCCACACTGGCCGGTAACCCTTCGTCTCCAGCCACCGTTTTAACTCCAGTTGTCCCTTCGTTATAAAATTAAATATTCTGTGATGCCTCAGGCTATGGCTGTACTACACTCATGGGATCGGAATGTTATGTACCATGAGCGCCTTGAACGAACGCATTCATAGGAAAAGGAAGTAATTACTGTAGAACTATAGTATTGATGACAAACAACTGGAAACAGTATCTACCGTAAAATTCCTAGGCGCAACTGTCTGGAATGACTACATAAAACAAATAGTAGGAAAAGAAAATTCCAGACTGAGATTCATAGGGAGAATCTTCAGGAAATGTAACTTATTCATGGAGGAAGTGGCTTATAAGGCGCTTGTTCGACCGATTCTCGAGTATTTTTCATCAGTACGGGATCCTTACCAGGTAGGAGTGACAGAGGAAATCCAGCGAAGAGCAACGTGTTACGTTTTATCGACATTAGAACGTTACCGAGACGATCAACAAACTCCACTGGCAGTCGTTACAAGAGAGGCGTTGTGCATCACGGAGAGGTTTACTGTTGAAATTTGGAGACAGCACTTTCCGGGAAAAGTGGGACGACTTATTACTTCCTCCCATATACATCTCACGTAATGGCCACGAAAAGAAAATTCGAGAATTTAGAACCAATACAGAGGCTTAATGACAATCATTCATCCCACACGCTGTCCGTGAGTGGAACAGGGCAGGGGGAGATCAGTTAGCCGTACCAGAAGTAACCTCCACCTCTCCCTATTAGGTGGCTTGTGGAGGATAATGTAGATGTAGGTGGAGAGCGGCGCCAAGTTGATACTTCAGCACTTCCATGCCTGTCGGTTATATTGATTAAAATATCATTTTTATTCAAGCTTATTTTCAAGATAGGAGAAAAGCCATTTCTACCTATTACGGATAGTGTGTTCACATGATGGCTATTGGGTGTCTCTAACGTTACTGGAACTTTTAAGGTGGTCGCAACGTTGCATCCCCACGGGGGGTGCACCTGCAACTTATTGTAAGTTATCGACTTTTGAGAACGGTCGAATCATTGACATGACTGTCATAGGAGCATCTCACTGATGGATCCGAGATGACAACAGAACATATGGTGAAGAAATGAACTGACAACATGTCGCAAAAAAAGGACTGTGTCATGAGGAGATCGTGGGATTGTTCTACTGGCTCTGACGAATAAACAGATGACAACAGCTGACATCCGGACAGAGGATACAAGCAATGTGTCACCACAAACCGTCGGGAATAGATTTCCGGAAAATTGGTTTAATGTGGAGCTGCCATTGGCGATTTACCATTAAAACCGTACCACAGATAACGGACTTTAATGGTGCAGAGCTAGAGCCAACTTAAAAATTAAGTGACATTCTGTGTTCAGCGAAGTTTTCGTTTCTAGTGATCAGATCGACGCGAACCTATCCCTAGAAGACCAAATGTGAGGTCACAGGATCCCGCCATTCTGGCGACTCACCCCTCTCGAGCTCCTGGAATCACGATCTAGAGAGCTATTGGTTACGAGGGGGGGGGGGGGGGGGGGGGAGGGGGCGCAAAATGCTGGGCAATATATGCCAAACATCGAAAACACTGTTGTCACACCCTTCACGACTAGGCGTGGCATGTTCCAATAAGATAACACGAGAATCTGCACTGTATTTCACAACACAATCGCGTTGAGGAATGTAAGGATCCTTAAATGACCTGTCCGGTTTCCTGATCAGGGAACATCTTTTCATACCAGACTTCAACCAGCAGTCCTAACGATCTGCCACAGCTTGTGTTTCAGTCATGGCAAGAAATTCTTCATGACGTGCTACCGTGTCACAATGAGTGGAGGTCACACCTCATGCTATGTTGATAATGGGCACCAATCTCGAATGGAATTAAAGTTTATTTATTTAATACCCGTTATGGGATAAATATCCACTCAGTGTTTGATAAATATCGGACTGTTGTTTCATGGTGTATCACTTTTAATTTCCGTCAGTGTAACTACTCGTTCCATCATACTTATGATTTTTGTCGGCGTCGGAATAGTCACTACTTCAATCATTCCTCAAAGGTCAAAGCGAGGATGGTGACCGTCTCTTTTTTTATAAGTGTAGCAGTCAAGTCCACGTTGTAAGGTTGCTAGTTTATTTGTGGTATTCAATAAAAGGGATGTGAGCTCTCAGTTTATTTGATGTGTCATACTTCACATTTGCACACTCGATATATTTCAAACAGAAGTCATCAATAGTTGATATACAGGGTGTTACAAAAAGGTACGGCCAACCTTTCAGGAAACATTCCTCACACACAAATAAAGAACAGATGTTATGTGGACATGAGTCCGGAAACGCGTCTTAGGGAGCACGGAACATTCCAGCCTATGACTCGCGACTGGGGAAGACCTAGAACGAGGAGGACACCTGCAATGGACGAGGCAATTCTTCGTGCAGTTGACGATAACCCTAATGTCAGCGTCAGAGAAGTTGCTGCTGTACAAGGTAACGTTGACCACGTCACTGTATGGAGAGTGCTACGGGAGAACCAGTTGTTTCCGTACCATGTACAGCGTGTGCAGGCACTATCAGCAGCTGATTGGCCTCCACGGTTACACTTCTGCGAATGGTTCATCCAACAATGTGTCAATCCTCATTTCAGTGCAAATGTTCTCTTTGCGGATGAGGCTTCATTCCAACGTGATCAAATTGTAAATTTTCACAATCAACATGTGTGGACTGACGAGAATCCGCACGCAATTGTGCAATCACGTCATCAACACTGATTTTCTGTGAACGTTTGGGCAGGCATTCTTGGTGATGTCTTGATTGGGCCCCATGTTCTTCCACCTACGCTCAATGGAGCACGTTATCATGATTTCATATGGGATGTCTTCCTGTGCTCCTAGAACATGTGCCTTTACAAGTACGACACAACATGTGGTTCATGCACGATGGAGCTCCTGCACATTTCAGTCGAAGTGTTCGTACGCTTCTCAACAACAGATTCGGTGACCGATGGATTGGTAGAGGCGGACCCCTTCCATGGCCTCCACGCTCTCCTGACCCCAACCCTCTTGACTTTCTTTTATGGGGGCATTTGAAAGCTCTTGTCTACGCAACCCCGGTACCAAATGTAGAGACTCTTCGTGCTCGTATTGTGGGCGGCTGTGATACAACACGCCATTCTCCAGGGCTGCATCAGCGCATCAGGGATTCCATGCGACGAAGGGTGGATGCATGTATCCTCGCTAACGGAGGACATTTTGAACATTTCCTGTAACAAAGTGTTTGAAGTCACACTGGTACGTTCTGTTGCTGTGTGTTTCCATTCCATGATTAATGTGATTTGAAGAGAAGTAATAAAATGAGCTCTAACATGGAAAGTAAGCGTTTCCGGACACATGTCCACAAAACATATTTTCTTTCTTTGTGTGTGAGGTATGTTTCCTGAAAGTTTGGTCGTACCTTTTTGTAACACCCTGTATAACGTCACTGAGGTTCTGAGTAGAAGCAATGTGATATTTTGTCAGTAGCATTGTTGTTGCTAGTAGAGCATTTTGTTTGAAATAGAGTGTCAGGTGCTGACCACACTACTGAGCGGTATGGAAAGGACTAGCAGAACACAGAGATACAGATGCAGAGGATGTTGCTTTTTGGAAATATGATTTGGTAAAGATTGATTTACGAAATGTTAAAAGTATTCATACAACGTTGTCACTGTGTTGCTTCTTCTCGCGTAATTTATGAGTCTGACAACGACACATTTTTAGCAATAATTTTCTTTATTGATTCGGGTTAGTCAGTTAGACTGTCGAGACGAGATTAAGCAAAATTATGTGCCTGCTTTCATAGTTACAGATTCACCACTCGTTTACCATTTTTAACTAATTTCGTGGCAGAGTTATATACTTCTAACAAGAAGTGAATTTTGTAGAGATTGTTGTAATGTTAAACAATCAGAGTTTCACAATACAATTTTCGGTCGTGCAATGGATTCAGTTACTTCCACCTTCTCGTCATGAAACTTTTCTAAATGTCCGCATTCCGCTTAGCGAAACATAGCCGCTCAAAGCTTCTGGCAAAGCACGATGTGCTTAGCATTGCTGCGTTTCCTTGCATTGCGCTTGGGCAAAGTTTATTTTCTTTAGCTGGTTTGCTGCTGCGCTGCTTGTTGATATTAACCACTTTCGACCAGTACCAAGTTCCCGCTACTGCAAAGTAACTCACAAAACTTTGTTAGGGCCAGCTCAACGTCACAGTGAGGACGCAGTAATCTCATTTACAGTTAAGCATTGCATTATACACTGAAGAGCCATAGAAACTGGTACATCTGCCTAATATCGTGTAGACCCCCGCGAGCACGGAGAAGTGCCGCAACACGACGTGTCATGGACTCGATTAATGTCTGAAGTAGTGCTGGAGGGAACTGACACCTCGAATCCTGTAGGGCTGTCCGAAAATCCGTAAGAGTACAAGGGGATGGAGATCTGTTCTGAACAGCACGTTGCAAGGCATCCCAGATATGCTCAATAATGTTCATATCTGGATAGTTTGGTGGGCAGCGGAAGTGTTTAAACTCAGAAGAGTGTTCCTGGAGCCACTCTGTATCAATTCTGGAAATGTTGGGTGTCGCATTGTCCTGCTGGAGCTGCTCAAGTCCGTCGGAATGCACAATTGACATGAATGGATGCAGGTGATCAAACAGGCTGCATACGTACGTGTCACCTGTCAGAGTCGTATCTAGACGCATCAGGCGTCCTCCCGTCCCATACCACTCTAATTGCACACGCCCCACGCCATTACAGAGCCTCCACCAATTTGAACAGTCTCCTGCTGACATACAGGGTCCATGGATTCATGAGGTTGTCTCCATACCCGTACACGTCCAACCGCTCGATACGATTTGAACGAGACTCGTCCGACCAGGCAACATGTTTCCAGTCGTCGACAATCCAAAGTTGGTGTTGACGGGCCCAGGCGACGCGTAAAGCTTAAGCCCGTCTCACACGGAGCAAGGTTCGCCGCAAGTTTGCGAGATGGCGTGCATGCTCGCCGGCTTGCAGGGAAGGGCGCCGGCTATCTTCCATGCCAAAGCTCTCCCACGGTGCAAGATCGGCAGCTAGTTGTGTTGTGATCGGCTGCATGTTGTATCGGACGAAAATGGCTGCTTCAGGTACAGATGTTCAGAGCAAACTGCCATTATTAGTTGTTTTGGTGCTAAACGATGCAGAAATGCATGCTAATGAGAGAAGAAGAAAGAAAGAATTGACGAAAAACTGTATGAAGAAGAGAAACGCTGGAAAAGGTGTGCTCTCCATGCTTCATAAAGAGTTGAGGTTAGTTCGCATAACACCTACTTTTGTTTGAAAAGTATCACCATTTCATTACTGTTTGACTTTATAAATAAACCAATAATGACTGTTATATACGACTTTATTTTATAGGATAGAAGATCGCACGTCCTTTGCAAATTTTATACGTATGGATATGGTCGAAGAAGACACACGTCACTTGCAACTCTTCCGAGTGCTTCTGCACGCAAGTGTTTATTATAGTAGTTTGCGCTTTTCATGACGTACGGACACTGTTCTTCCCTATAAGTACATATCAATGCTTTAATCGCTTCCTTGGACCACTGCGGTGCCATTATTTAATAATTATACGAACTTCCTACCGCACCTCACAACAGCAGAAAAGCGACTATCAACAAAGGCTTCCCGCCCAAGCTTTCCGTGACTGACGTCACAAACGAAACGTCTCATGATTGGCCAACGCAGGTGGCACGCAGGGAACCTTACAAGAAAAATAGCACCGGACCTATCCTGGAAATCTTACAAGGTTCCCAGCAAGGTAGCTCGCTAGCAGACGACGGAGCCCGCAAGGCAGCCGTCGCGCGAGCCAGCAAGGAAACTTACAGCGAATCTTGCTCCGTGTGAGACGGGCTTTAGTGTCGTGCGGTCTTCAAGGGTACACGAGTGGGCCTTCGGCTCCGAAAGCCCATACCGAAGATGTTCCGTTGAATGGTTCACAAGCTGACAGTAGTTGATGGCCCAGCATTGAAATCTGCAGCAATTCGCGGAAGGGTTGCACTTCTGTCACGTTGGACCATTCTCTTCAGTCGTCGTTGTTCCCGTTCTTGCTGGATGATTTTCGGGCGACAGCGATGTCGGGGATTTGATGTTTGCAATCAATAGTTGTAGTGAAACTACAAAGTTGTGTTCATGTCGAACAATTCATCGACAAATACACATTCACAAACACCAATCTTCGTAATCTATCTTTACGGGCAGGGAATGAAAAATAACAAATAATTTTTAAAACATTGTTGCGTTTCCCGTATTGAATCGGATTTACTCATAAATACTGCATACATCTCCATTGCCGCATATCTCACCTAATATGTTGCATCCTGCGTACACCCCTAGGGTTCTGGTCGTGTACATGAGAGAGACTTCGTACGGCGACACGCCGTTTTAAATGACAAGGCAACGACACCAGTTTTCCGCGGCGATATCCTCCAGTAAAATAGTCTCTTCTGTGTTCATATTGCTTCAGAACGGAGTTAAAACTCAAGCTCCCGAAGATTGTCACAACCTTCTCCGTCAGGGGATGATCGTTTGCCTGGAGCGAAGTCTGCTTTCCTTATAGTGGCGTTAAAGCTTGTGATTAGTCGGGTTACTTCGCTTCGAATTCTACCGCCCGTGAGGTCACCTGGAGAGGGGGTTCACATGCAGAAATGCATGAAATCGGTAGTATGGATAACGGAACACCGTCTTACGAAAGGCACAAGCTGAACTTAACGAAGTCCTCTGCCATGCATCGACCTCCTGAGATTCCATAATAAAAGAAACGTGTTTAGTAACAACTTTAACAGAGACAGAAGTTATAATCTGAGTGGTGTATACAGAGGAGTTATTGAGACGGAGCATCTTCAAAGAAATACAACCAAAAATCGTAACTCCCTGTGGGTTGGTGAGGGTAGGGGTGGTGTTCGTTCCCCTTCTATGCCTCCATTGCTGTCCGGCGGGGGAGAGGGGCATACCGTCACATCACCGATTTCCAGCATTTGTGCATGTGAATTCATCCTCAAGGTGAAGTCACCGTCGATAGAAGTTAGAATTCCAAGCGAAGTCATCCGGTCAATTGCAAGCTTTAAGGCCACCATAGAGGAAGCAGATTTCGCTTCCAGCACTCAATCATTTTCTACCGAAGAGGATGGTGATAATCTTTGAAAGCTCGAGATGCTTGAGATTGAACTGCGATTTGACGCGGTCTGAACACCGATAAGATTTTACCAGCGGAAAAATGCTCCTATCGGAGTACAAAAAGTGTGAATATGTTCCTGTTTATTTAAAAGACTGACTGAAAAGTGTACCAGGTGCCTCATTCTACCTACCTCAGCACCTATAAAAATTTTGCCAAAAATTCTGGCATGCGAACATATTCGCGCTTTTTTAACATGCAACTCACTTCAAATGCCCACAAGCTCCCCTACCTGTGGTTCACTCACACCTACTGCTCCATCGCTGTACGTCACTCATACCCATCCACTCACAGCTGCCCTTTCTCAGTCACTCATTCAGTTCACCTCATTGTCATTATCTCTTTGCGCCTCTCTGTCATTGTCTCTTGTGTCACAGCCACAGTCCCCTTTGTTCTGTTTTATTATGGCAGTCCCCTCTCACTGTCAGTGTCTCTCTCTTACTGCTAGTATCTCATTGCTTCCTTCATACTGCTTCTATTTCTTCTCTCTGTCACTGTCTCTCCCCTCATCGTTGTCACTGACATGTACTTTGTCTCTCATTATGGCTGGCTCTCACCCACATCTACATTATCTTTCTCTTTATTTCTTCCTCCCGGCAGTGTCCCCTTCACTTTTTTCCTAGCACTGTTCTCTCACTGTCAACTATCTACCACTACCGCTGTGTCCCTCTCTTTCTCTCACACTGACATTGTCTTCTTCGCTCTATCAGCGACTGTCTACTGTTGTCCAGTATTTGTTAGTTTTCCATCTTTCTGCCACTGCCACTGTCTTCTCTCTTAGCATAAAAAAACGAGAATATGTTCGCATGCCAAAATCTTTGGGAAAAATTTTAGAGGTTTTGAGGAAGGTAGAATGAGGGGCCTGTTACCAGAAATAAACAGGACATGTGCCTTTTTTGTGCTCCAGTAGAATAATTTTTCCGCTGGTTCCATTCTTTTCCCTGCTGCAACAGGAGATGTAACTCACACACAAAAAAATGTACTGGTCAGTAAAATTTAGACAGGTATGTGAAACTGAAATAATGCAAAACTAATTTTACACTTCAGCCTGGGTTTTTTAAGCAAAAAAAAAAAAAAAAAGGTGTGCTTCAATTCTACAACATGGGGTGCCCGAATGATAATGGAGACATTTCACATCATATTTTCCGTGGTACGCCACTTTGCAACGCGCGTTTTCGCTTGACGCCAAATTTTACGTGTACAGTTAGGGTAATTTTGATCTTCTGTAACTCGTAAATGGTTAAAGATATGAAGTAAATTTTCAAAGCTGTTCGAGATCAGGACCTTAGGAATATATAGGGAAAATTACAGCCATTTACTGTGCGTAACAGTATCGGAAACAGCTCAGGGTTTTGGTACCGAAAAAATATGGTTTTGAGCTGTTCCTCGATAACAGATAAAGGTTTTTTAAAATGAGGAGGTAGCTCTTCTAGATAAATGCGCAGAGAACGTACCGTTAAAATTTGAGCAATATGCTGCGGTTATTTATTATTTAGATTTTGCCTCACACCGGATTTTATGTGTAGAAATAGGGTAACTTTGAATCTTAGTATCTTAGAGACGGATAAAGATATCAAGAACATTTTTAGGCAAATCAGCCGTCTTGGAATCAGCTGGGTATGGCCCGGTGATGATGGTAAAAATATAGTAAAAGAACGCTTTCTGTGGGGTTTTCCGAGCACTCGTCAATGAACTAATGGTGCATACGTATAAGTCCCTCTCACGCAAAAAAAAAAAAATAAAAAAAAACCAACCGATTTGCTCAATTTCTCTAAGCAGGAGGAAGTATGTGATATTTGTACTATGACTTAGTAGTGTAGCATAGTGATATTAGATAGTGTCCTTCTGTTGGGTATAAAAATGGTGTATCCAAAACATTTGACCATACCTCTTTGTCGCCAACAGAACCCGAGATACGAGCACCGGAAAATCCATTTTCTATGCGCGCCGTTTTGAAACATACGTACGCATGCCGTCGAATTTATACCGATTCGAGTGAGAGGAAAGTTTCAGTATTTGCTCGGGATCAGTATTACAAGACGCGTATACAGTGAAGCCGCTCTGTGTGATAGCGGGAAGAAAGCCGCCCTGTGTTGGAGCTGGTCCGCGGCTGCAGCCCTCGCGGGAGAGTCATCCGCCAGGGGAGGGCATTTTTTACGCGCGCCGCCCTGCCCCGTTACATTTTCCAGTCGAGGGCTCTCGCGCTTGCCTGACAGCAGTCGGGTCGTTGTTGGTACGAATATTGCCGCCGCGCTGCCTGAGGGAAGACAAGCGGTCGCCCTTGTCCTCCGTCCCTTAACGTTCGGCCGGCTGGCGGCTGCGGCCAACCAAAGACGCCGGCCACCGCTGCGCTGCGCCGCTCGGCGTTTTTTTTTTTTTTTTATCGCTGCTTGCGCGTCCGTAGGGGTGTGTTACCCCACACCCCTACCCCCGACCTTCCCTGACAACTCCCATTCACATTTGTTTTCCTTCACGCTCTCTCCATTCAGTTCCCCCTCTGAAAAATGGGTGGCAGACTTGAGGGAAAGGCTTACACCTGCTATACCGATCTACAGTTACGATGCAACCGTTGGTTTATTAATAAGATTGTGAGTAACCGCTGTTATCACTGGACACTTTCTTCCCTGCTGTTGAGTATCGTATGTATCTTCTGCACCTATGCAACTGCGTTCCAAAGGTAGACCAATATATAAAGGATGTTCAATAAGTAATGCAACACATTTTTTTAACGTCCAATTTCGGTTGAAAAAATGCGGAACTGATTGTGAGGCGTAGTAGAATATTTCCGCATCAGCCCCTATAGTTCCGTGAAGTTCCAATAGGTAGCGACACTATACGTAGCCTTAAAATGGTTCAAATGGCTCTGAGCACCATGGGACTTAACATTTCAGGTCATCAGTTCCCTATAACTTAAGAACTACTTAAACGCTTCTTTGACATCCATTTGTTGTAGAATCTTAGACTGTATTCTTAGCTCAAACGTGAAGAAGTATTTCTAACAGAATGACTTCCTTCATGGCAACTAAAATCGATTCCTAAAACATCGCTCACTTGAATCTCAACTTACATTTATCTCACATGTCACGTTGGAAGCCATGAATAAAGGCAGTCAAGTAGGTGTAGTATCTCTCGATTTCCGAAAAGCATTTGACTCAATCCCACATCTACGCTAATTATAAAAGTAAAAACAAAATGTGACTGGATTGTGGGCTTTTTGGTAGGTAAGTCGCAGCAAGTTACCTCGGATAGACAGCCATCGACAGATCTGTCTGCTATTTCAGTTTTGCCACAGGGAACTGTGTGGGACCCTTGCTGTTCACGTTGTATATTAATGACCTTGCGCAATATAAGGGTGATATTGTGGAATACACGACAGTTCCTCCAGAGACATTGTAATTTGCGGATATGCAAACAGCTGGTGCAGCGACGCCATATGAATAAGACTACATCAGAAAATACAGATGACGAGGATCATCTGTTTATGTGCATTCAGGGGAATAGTTTGATAACGTGTTTAATTCTTATTTACTCGACTAAAGTGTTAAAGTGTACGGAAATAACACTGAAACTGCTTATTTGTTCGTTTCAAAAGCTGGAATTATTTATTGCAGAAATACACAACAACACTACCTACTGATCCTCTGCAAAACGACATCTTAATCTTTTCAAGTGTATAGATCGCTTCCAGAATCGTGAAAGTGAAATCCAACGGGCATAAAAGAGTGCCCTTTCTGTGTAGTCGGCCTCTGTGACCGAGCGGTCCTAGGCGCTTCAGTCCGGAACCGCGCTGCTGCTACAGTCACAGATTCGAATCCTGCCTTGGGCACGGATGTGTGTGACGTCCTTGGGTTAGTTAGGTTTAAGTAGTTCTAAGTCTAGGGGACCGATGAGTTCAGATGTCAAGTCCCATAGTGCTTAGAGCCATTTGAACCTTCTGTGTACACAAGGTGTCACGAAGTTCATAAATCCATTGAGGATTCCTCGTTCTTCCTTAAAAAATTTCAATAATCATCTGGCTCTACTGCACGTTCTCTCAGCGTGTCAGTATGGCCGTATGTAGTACGTCATCCAAGCCACTTTTTCGCTCACCACTTTTGCGCCAACATATTCCCTACGAAGCGAGGGTTTTAACTGACGCGTCGTGGGCATAAATATTACTCAGTAACATTGTGACATTCTTGGCCTTGCTCTTTCGCTGAACATATTTGCATAGCTGCGCAATAAATATTGCGTGTGTGGAGCCCCTTTAGGAGTATAATCGTGTGAAGTGTAATTGCTAGACGTGCTGAGAAGTAATGCCTCCGAATTTTTTATTTTCTTCTCAATATCGGTTGCAGTATTACATGTCATACATGTTACTAGGCCAGCTTTCCGCTTCGCTGACGCAAGTTGCAACACTCTGTCGCTACAGGGCTCCGAAGTTAGCGTGTAAATGGCGGTGTGTAACGGTACTATGTCGATGCGTGAGAAACAGTATGTTTAAATCGAGATTCTAACCGCAGAAAACGTGCCTTCGCTTGAAATCCATAGAAGACTATATATTTTCTAGTGGGCAGTGTTCACTTATGTAAATATACTCCCTCATTTTCACTGCCTCTTGCTTGTCTTGTACATTTTTCAGTTTTATGAAGTTTGTTCTGCTTGGCTGATTATGAATGATGTCAGATTATTTTACCCATACGTTCTGTATGAACGTTGTTTTTTTAAAAAAGACTGTAGCGATGTGTTATACTATTATGGCAATTGCACTAATCAAGACTGTTTTAACGGTATGTATCCTCTAATTACTTTTTCTTATATACTTGACATTGACTGTAATTTTATGTGCAATTTTGTATCTCGAATCTGTGATTTTGGTTCCTACATCCTGTTGGATGCTGCTGTATTCTTGTGTGCAATTTTATATCGTAGATCTGAAGAGGGCTCATGTTTAGCTGAAACAAGTAATCAAAATAAAAATTGTGGTCTCGACTTCGAGGATTTTTTAATCCTTATTAAAAAATTAAATAAAATTTGCTTTATTTAAAAAAAATTAAGAGGTTTCATATTAAAATTTCAGAGGCATCACGTTTCAGCGCGCCCTTGTACACAGCCCACCAGTCGTGTACCGACCGTTACTACAATATTCATTAGACCAACGAACGACAGCGAACCACTACATTGGCCGAGATTTGCTTTGGATGTGTGGGTGGCAAATCGGAGCCAACGAAGCGGTTGGCCTTGGTTGCTGCTTGATCTGCTGACAGTAACATCAAAGCGTCGGCGGTTGGTTGACCTTGGGCTCCTAGTGTAGATGCAGGGTCAAATGTTCGTTGGTCCGATAACTATTTTTGTGTCTCTAGAACGGGAGTTTATTTAACTTTTTTTAACGACAGCCAGAAGTCGCACTTAGCACATTTTATTGACCAGTTTCCCTGTTTAATTGGAATTTGTTGTTGTGGTTGTGGTCTGGTTTGATGCAGCTCTCCATGCTACCCTATCCTGTGCAAGCTTCTTCATCTCCCAGTACTTACTGCAACCTACATCCTTCTAAATCTGCATATTGTATTCATCTCTTGGCCTCCCTCTACGATTTTTACCCTCTACGCTGCCCTCTAAAACTAAATTTGTGATCCCTTGATGCCTCAGAACATGTTCTACCAACCGGCCCCTTCTTCTTGTCAAGTTGTGCCACAAAATCCTCTTCTCCCCAATTCTATTCAATACCTCCTCATTAGTTATGTGATCTACCCATCTAATCTTTAGCATTCTTCTGTAGCACCACATTTCGAAAGCTTCTATTCTCTTCTTGTCCAAACTATTTATCGTCCATGTTTCACTTCCATACATGGCTACACTCCGTAAAAATACTTCCAGAAACGACTTCCTGACATTTAAATCTATACTCGATTTTAACAAATTTCTCTTCTTCAGAAACGCTTTCCTTGTCATTGCCAGGCTACATTTTATATCCTCTCTACTTCGACCATCATCAGTTATTTTGCTCCCCAAACAGCAAAACTCCTTTACTACTTTAAGTGTCTCATTTCCTAATCTAATTCCCTCAGAATCGCCAGACTTAATTCGACTACATTACATTATCCTCGTTTTGCTTTTGTTGATGTTCATCTTATATCCTCCTTTCAAGACACTGTCCATTCCGTTCAACTGCTCTTCCAATCCTTTGCCGTCTCTGACAGAATTACAATGTCAACGGCGAACCTCAAAGTTTTTATTTCTTCTCTATGGATTTTAATACCTACTCCAAATTTTTCTTTTGTTTCCTTTACTGCTTGCTCAATATACAGATTGAATAACATCGGGTAGATGCTACAACCCTGTCTCACTTCCTTCCCAACCACTGCTTCCCTTTCATGCCCCTTGACTCTTATAACTGCCATCTGGTTTCTGTACAAATTGTAAATAGTCTTTCGCTCCCTGTATTTTACCCTTTCCACCTTCAGAATTTGAAAGAGAGTATGCCAGTCAACATTGTCAAAAGCTTTCTCTAAGTCTACAAATGCTAGGAACGTAGGTTTGCCTTTCCTTAATCTTTCTTCTAAGGTGAGGGAATACTGACCAGTATTGCCTCACGTGTTCCAACATTTCTACGGAATCCAAACTGATCTTCCCCGAGGTCGGCTTGTACCAGTTTTTCCATTCGCCTGTAAAAAATTCGCGTTAGTATTTTGCAGCTGTTACTTATTAAACTCATAGTTCGGCAATTTTCACATCTGTCAACACCTGCTTTCTATGGGATTGGAATTATTATATTCTTCTTGAAGTCTGACGGTGTTTCGCCGGTCTCATACATCTTGCTTACCAGATGGTAGTTCTGTCAGGACTGGCTCTCCCAAGGCTGTCAGTAGTTCTAATGGAATGTTGTCTACTCCCGGGTCTTGTTTCGACTCAGGTCTTTCAGTGCTCTGTCAAACTCTTCACGCAGTATCATATCTCCCATTTCATCTTCATCTACATCCTCTTCCGTTTCCATAATACTGTCCTCAAGTACGTCGCCCTTGTATAGACCCTCTACATACTTCGACCTTTCTGCTTTCCCTTCTTTGCTTAGAATTGGATTTCCATCTGAGCTCTTGATATTCATACAAGTGGTTCTCTTTTCTCCAAAGGTCTCTTTAATTTTCCTGTAGGCAGTATCTACCTTACCTCTAGTGAGATAAGCCTCTACATCCTTACATTTCTCCTCTAGCCATCCCTGCTTAGCCATTTTGCACTTCCTGTCGATCTCATTTTTGAGGCGTTTGTATTCCTTTTTGCCTGCTTCATTTACTGCATTTTTATATTTTCTCCTTTCATCAATTAAATTCAATATTTCTTCTGTTACCCAAGGATTTCTACCAGCCCTCGTCTTTTTACCTACTTGATCCTCTGCTGCCTTCACTACTTCATCCCTCAAAGCTACCCATTCATCTTCTACTGTATTTCTTTCCCCCCTCCTTGTCAATTGTTCCCTTATGATCTCCCTGAAACTCTGTACAACCTCTGGTTTAGTCAGTTTATCCAGGTCCCATCCCCTTAAATTACCACCTTTTTGTAGTTTCTTCAGTTGTAATCTACAGTTAATAATCATTAGATTGTGGTCAGAGTCCACATCTGCCCCTGGAAATGTCTTACAATTTAAAACCTGGTTCCTAAATCTCTGTCTTACCATTATATAATCTATCTGAAATCTGCCAGTATCTCCAGGCTTCTTCCATGTATACTTCTTTCATGTATACTTACTTTTTAAAATACAGTAGTTGCCTGTTTAATTAAAGAGCAAAACCAGTCAATAAAACATACTGAGTGCGACTTGTGACTGTCCTGAAAAACTTAATTTCAACAGTAGCAGTTTCGCCTGCAGGCAGTGTCTGCTCCTGCTAAGAGCGTCGCCGGCCAGGATGGCCGAGCGGTTCTAGGCGCTACAGTCTGGAACCGCGCGACCGCTACGGTCGCAGGTTCAAATCCTGCCCCGGGCATGGATGTGTGTGATGTCCTTAGGTTAGTTAGGTTTAAGTAGTTCTAAGTTCTAGGGGACTGATGACCTCAGAAGTTAAGTCCCATAGTGCTCAGAGACATTTGCTAAGAGCGTACATTTATTGTGTTTAGAAGTACTGGAGTATGAAGTGGAATACGGAGAGAGAGCATTCAAGGTGATAGTATTATTGTGAATGGGAATGTTTATGGGACCCTACGAACTGTCATTATAAAAACAAACTGGAAAGGCTAGATGCTTGGGGGAAAACAAGTGAGCTACTGCAAAGCGTTATGCATAATGTATAAATGAAGTAGTGTCTTTATTCACATCTTATAGTCGTGAACGACAAAGACAAGCAAACAAAACTGGGAGTGACTCTTAACTTTCTGCTGTAGTTACAGATCTCCTAAAACACTTGTTGTTCTCACGTAACCACAACCGCCGTAACGAAGGTGAAGAACACCAGAGAAGAGAAGGCGGTGAAACGACGTCGGCGAATGGTGTGCTGATTAGGACTGCACCACGACAGGACCGGCCTCTACAAGAGGAGAACATAAGGCCGCTCGTGACAGCCTCGGCCGCTGAGTATTTGCAGAGTATTAGGACAGTATACGGACAGGCCTAGCAGAGGTCGCTACGGTAACTGTTATTAGTGATCCAAAAACTGTGGGTCAAACTTGCATGAACACTGTATATAGCATCGGAGTGATTTATGTTGCATGTCACCCATCGCTTGCGACACCGTTTTAAATTGGAAGTTAAGTATTGTCAGTTTTCTTATTTGTAATAAAAAACTATTAACGTGACTTTGCTTGAATTGTTGTATAGCGTTCCGAGAACGCAGCATCCTTAAGGCGCCCTATACGAGATGAGTGGGCAAAACCCTACACTGGTTACCTTTGGAAATTTTAGGACCTACACAACTCAATAACAATTCGAAATCTGTAGCTTTCAACAGGTAAAAAATTATTAAATAGCACATATTCTAATTCAGCTGTAAAGTCAGACAATTTTGTCTCGTCACACTGCTCCCTACTTTTTAAAAGAGATAGCGTCCACCAGTGTCCTTTCTCTTCTTCTTTTTCTGATGAGCAGCTTCTTGCAGTAAAATAAATGCAGCGTATGCCACGTCAGCTAAATCCTCTTCTTCTCTCATAATGCCGGCCAATGAAAATGTAATTAAATCGCTATTTTTAACAATAAGGAAACGGGAGGAACGTCAGCAAATTATCAGAGCCAACTGCGATTCCACATGGCGGAATTCCTTGGCCCCAAGCCCTTCGTTTGGTGTGGATGAAGAGCCGGACGCCATTGCATTGGCGCTGCAGTCATGGACTGTGCGGCTGGTCCCGTCGGAGGTTCGAGTCCTCCCTCGGGCATGAGTGTGTGTGTGTTTGTCCTTACAATAATTTCGGTTAAGTAGTGTGTAAGCTTAGGGACTGATGACCTTAGCAGTTAAGTCCCATACGATTTCACACACATTTTTTAAACATTGCATTGGCGACCAACGTTTGGCCGAATCCAGTCTCTGTTGTTCGTTGGCCTAGTGTGTACGTACTTTATCATCACTGTCATCTACCAACATTAGAAATATTCATTTTTGCTACTATAACAACGAAAACGTTGGTTCGTGTAGGGAGCGCGGTGTGCGCAGAATCAGTGCAGGAACAGCGTCCTGGAGTAGGTCGGGGTGGCGAGAGTGGCAGCTGCGGCCGAGGGTCGGCCTGGGCCGCGATGGGCCGCACTTCCGCACCCAGCCCAGCCCAGCCCAGCCCAGGCACCTGCTGGCCATTAGCACAGCTGGCGAGGGCGGGCCGCAGCTCCCCGCAGCGCTACGGCTGCCCCCCACAGCTGGCCAGGCAAACACTTGTTACCCGCCTTCACAGCTCGCCCCATTCATAAAGCCCAGCCTCTACAGCCGACACTGGCCGCCTCTGTGGGTCACGTCGCTACATCGTGCTGGACTGCTAGTGCTGCTGCGTTCAGTTCAAAGGCAGATCAGATCCAGCAAACGGCAAAAAATGACCTATTCGCATACGCGCTGTCACAATCCATTCTTATCTTTAATTTCGTTGTAGTTTGTAAGGTGTCAGGCAAATACAGCACCTTCCTTGAAAACCCTGACATGATAGCAAATCCGGCAGTATGTCACATAGCTCCGAATAAATCCTGACATTAAAGTAACCAAAGTAATACGATCAACGAGTGAACAAATGGAATACCACAGACTAACACAAGAACGCCTAAATGCATGTCATACCTTCCTACCGTGAAACAGACGCAGTTCCGAGGGAAGAAACGAGAACAGAAGCCGAGAGCAGAACCGTGTTAAGCTAGAAGGCTCTACGATAAGGGACGAACACCCACATCGCCGGCTGACCGCCAGGTCCACCCCTCCAGCCCATGTTAAATGATAGAGCCCTCCAGAAGAACAGTATAGATCTTAATAACACTAAAAGGGCCACACCAGCTGCAAGTTTTAGCGTGAGACTTTTTCGCGTCTCTGTTGCGTTGCAAACGTTAAAAACATTGCCCCACCACGAAAAGTATAACGTTTCTCACTGGATAGGCGGAATTTTTGTAGGCGGAGCTTAAGGTTAACATTGAGACCCTGATTGGTCAGTTGAAAACACAGCCAGATAGCTTTTTTTAAACCAACTTCGGTAAATTGTAGTGAGGAGAAGTTAGGAGAGAGTTGCTTCCGAGATGGCGAGGTGCGTGTAGCTGTGCCGCCCGCCGCCCCCTGACGCTGCCTAAACACCAACAAGGTAATGAACGCACGCGATGCCGCATTTTTGAGTGCATAAGGCTTCACTCAGAACTGCAGAAGTCTCATCTGTTACATCCCCTTTTTACGTAATACTAGTGTCGATCGTCAATTAAATCTCATGGTGTTCACATTTGCTACTTGAAGAAAAAATCTGAAACGCGATGATTTTTCTGTTATATAATTATTGAGAAGCCACATCAGCCACTGTAATTTACGACAAGTTAGATAAGTAATTAAAGAGAATTGAGGGTCACTTTAGACCATTTTGATAATTTTCTCTTTTATGAAACTTAACTTAAATCTAGATTATAAATGTGATATGGCACAGGCCATCCTTCGATCCATTGTAGAACTTGGAAACCCACTCAGGGAATATTCGTTCACATTTTTGTTGAATGCAGTTGGTTTTTATCATCCTGTATTAAAACATTTCCTTTTATCAATAGTGCAATTTATAAACAATGTTTTGCGAGTAGAATAAAATTTCCAATGGTAAACTTAACCGCTTTTTCGACGTTATTTTACCAGCTAACTAAAAATAGGAAAGCCTTGAACTCCTTCCACTAAATTTAGGTAGTATTAAGATTCTTTTACAGGGAGTGCAGTGGAGCTGACGCTGAAATCATTAAGTGTTTGGTTATATCATCGCTAGTCTCACTGAACTCTTCTGAACTCTACATGTCATGCGTGGTCTGGCGTCTCCTTACCAGCAACAGGTCCCAGGTTCAAACTAGTCAATTCCCTAAAAAACACGCTCAGAGCGTCGTTGCGCGAAAGTGGTAGGAAGACACGACTTACAGCAAACAGACACCACGCAGAATGTTAGAAGTTGCCTACATTACTTTTTATAGTATACACCATTTCGATTTGACTGTGTAACAGACACCTCGCACTCAGTAGATCTGCATGGGAATAGATGACTTATGAAGTAAGTTCAGCTACGCGTGGTTTTTGCTTACTCTAACCCTTTACGTGAGTGATACTTTGCGGGACTCCTCTAGGTCTGGACGGCTTAGCATTTGCTCTCGCGCTATTGCGGTTTTCTCTTTACGTCGTGTTGCTTCGTTAATTAAAGCTATAGATTATTTTTAAAATTTTTGATTATTGCTGTAATTTCCTCACTTTACAATAAGCAAACAGTATTTTATAGGATTTTATAAGGAGCGTAACTCCACAATAGTTTTAAAAGAGCGGTCAGTTGGCATTCCTTATTGTTGTATCGGTCATTTTGAAAAATCCACCTTTATTTTTGGCGCACTTCTGTTCATTGCATGTAACCACAGCACGTGATCATTTAATTTGTAGCACTTACGCCATCCAATGGCGAGATAGGTATCCTCGTAGCGGATCTGCCGTGTCTACGTTAGCACGCCGCCTGTAGCGTAGTGCTGTGCGACAAGCTTGTCACAGACATGTCCGACGTCGATATGCTTGGGTGGTATGAGGATGTCATCAGCTGTGTGCATTTTATCAACTGTCTGCTTTTTATCAATTTATGTGGAGTGCTTCTAGTCCTTTGACTCTATCTAATGTAACAGGGCACCTTCACAACAAGGTACGTGGAATTTTGTATTTTATATAATCGGTGAAATTAATTGTAGTATCCCCCCCTCATTATTTTCATGTTCTCACCTTAGAGCACATGATGGCAACATAAGGCTGTTGGGACTGGTCATCTTGGAAGAATAAAAATTCCTGTACTGCGATCGCAACGTACGATGTACCGTACAGCACAACATGAGTAATTTGCAAAAAATTTCTTCGTCGGAACAGTGTGTTCTGGGAGCGTATAGTGACCGATCACTAATCCTATCGCCGATCTTTTATCTCCTCTTGTCTCAAGTATACAACCGACTACTCAAAATTCTCCCTGCTGTGTACCTGCAACATCATGCTGACAAGGTCACCTTCACAATCCATCCCCACTATTTATCCCTCTGACACTTTGTAGCCTACATCAGGTTTCATTCACTCCTGTATGCAATGGTACCTCTCTAACGAAGTGGCAGAAATTGAGGGGAAAAAGGGGAAATGACTGCAGACATCCCATGTCACGAAGCGAAACACAACTTACTAGAAAGGATTCAATATGTCAGACTTCAATATGTCCTTCGTCAAAGAATTTTTTTTCTTAACAAATGAAGCAACTGCATCATTACCTTCCATCCATAAAATAGAACTGTGGCGGAACAAGACACTGGGAGAACGTACTCAAAACCTAAAGTAAGAATCTGCTGCTGGTTTCCAGCTATCTTACAAGCCCTGACAATCCCTGAATAGACAGCGAACTGGAGTGAAACGGTGGAAATAGAGTTTAAAGCGGCGCGGATACATTAATCGAAAAGTAACCTGTGAATGTGGCGAACTTAAAAGATGTACAACACCCCCTCATGTGCCTGAAGCTATCAGTAACCTGCATGCTGGATGACCTAGTTTCAGAAAATGCCCGAGGAATCAACCCTGCCGAGTTCTGGGCTTCAAAAGCCGTATTATGTATATTTATGTACATCTCGTAAAAATGTTGTGGATCCACTGAAATTTTGCAAATAACTGTATTGTACTGTTGTGGATTCGAAAGTAATAATAACTGCACAAGGGCGTATCGTACAATTTTATGTACAGGTGTAACCAGTGGACAGTTCCCATCAATCCTCTGCGAGTCCAGCTTTACAATTCCATCTATTGATGTAACCAATGATGCCTTCCCAACAACTGCGGAAAATCTTGCACAATAATTACTGGAAAAATTCCGGCCCTGAGACCATTACCTAACAATCCACAATTTTCCAATTCGCCTGAGTAAAATACCAAAATACCTCTAATTAAGACTCAGTCAAAAACTTAGAATTCCCACCTACTAATCATCCAAAAAAATGACGTCAGTGGATAAATAAGGGCATCACCCTTATTCATCCAAGAACCTCATCACAGCAGACAGATGCTTGTTATTAATATTTCTAGGTTAGAAGCATGTCAGCTACATTGGCTTGTGTTGCAAATGTGGTGTTTCCATTTACGAAATAAACATACAAAAATGTGACTGCGTTTCATAACATTAGTGACATAATATGCAATAAATCAAGGTTTGAGCCCCTGGTCGGGCACAAATTTTCGTGTGTCACCAGGAGGTATTATTTCCATACTTAACACAGCTTATGTCAAAAATATTCTCAAAATTTGGTAATTTTACTACAGCTTCAGATCGACACCAATGTCTGTTCCTCCAGAAATGCATACATACCTGAGAGTTGTCGAAGTCCAGGTTCAAACATAAATTACTAGTGAATGCTAGTATGCTTATCTTTGTCACCAATACAGTCTTTTATTTATGATCTCATTAAGCGTATCGGGATAACCCCATTATCAGTCTGTCAAGATCAATACAAAGTACCGTGTCGCCTTCCACTCAGTTCCGAAGCACCATCAGAGCCCAGTTTGTTGCTACGAAATAGAGTAGGAGGCTGTACGGTATTTCGTATTGACTTTGGCAGACCTCCCGCCCGTATCCTATAGCAGCTAATGAAGTTTCCTCCCCTCAACGAACACCTATAACACCCTTGTCTGTCGTTGTCCACTACACCTTAGCCAAACGCACTGTTGTATGCTCAGTCCTTGAGAACCTTTTCCCATCTTCATTTCATCTCTAATGACCTTTTTTCTCAAGGGAATTTTAACCGCTCCCTGTCTCACACCATAATTCCTGAGACCAACCCATTATACCAAACGTAAGTTACCAAAAGTAGCCAATCTGAACAGACTCCTACCCACATTTTTCCTGCCTTACTGAAAACCTACCACCCCATAATTCATACATTCCATAATTCATAAATTTCTTACCCCATATAAATCCCACATTCTTTTTCAAACAAAACCCATCATACAATTACTAGGGGCTCCCACGTTCGCTATTATCGTCACTGCTTTATGGTTATATTTTTTTTAATCTCTTATTTTTAAAGCAAAAGCTGAACAACGCCGTCAGTCCTCCGCCAGTAAGTGGCATGCCAATAACAAATAAATCAAAAACTCAAAGGCGAAATTTCTTTGGGTTTAAATACAAATTTCTATGTAGGACCAAAGTGACGGAAGAAAATACTGACAGTGATTGTCAATAATATGCTCGACGACTTTTTGTACAACTGTACACTATGTGCAAGCACATGGTACAAACTCCTGTTATTATTCCATTCCCAAATATAAAACCATAAATACACTCCTGGAAATTGAAATAAGAACACCGTGAATTCATTGTCCCAGGAAGGGGAAACTTTATTGACACATTCCTGGGGTCAGATACATCACATGATCACACTGACAGAACCACAGGAACATAGACACAGGCAACAGAGCATGCACAATGTCGGCACTAGTACAGTGTATATCCACCTTTCGCAGCAATGCAGGCTGCTATTCTCCCATGGAGACGATCGTAGAGATGCTGGATGTAGTCCTGTGGAACGGCTTGCCATGCCATTTCCACCTGGCGCCTCAGTTGGACCAGCGTTCGTGCTGGACGTGCAGACCGCGTGAGACGACGCTTCATCCAGTCCCAAACATGCTCAATGGGGGACAGATCCGGAGATCTTGCTGGCCAGGGTAGTTGACTTACACCTTCTAGAGCACGTTGGGTGGCACGGGATACATGCGGACGTGCATTGTCCTATTGGAACAGCAAGTTCCCTTGACGGTCTAGGAATGGCAGAACGATGGGTTCGATGACGGTTTGGATGTACCGTGCACTATTCAGTGTCCCCTCGACGATCACCGGTGGTGTACGGCCAGTGTAGGAGATCGCTCCCCACACCATGATGCCGGGTGTTGGCCCTGTGTGCCTCGGTCGTATGCAGTCCTGATTGTGGCGCTCACCTGCACGGCGCCAAACACGCATACGACCATCATTGGCACCAAGGCAGAAGCGACTCTCATCGCTGAAGACGACACGTCTCCATTCGTCCCTCCATTCACGCCTGTCGCGACACCACTGGAGGCGGGCTGCACGATGTTGGGACGTGAGCGGAAGACGGCCTAACGGTGTGCGGGACCGTAGCCCAGCTTCATGGAGACGGTTGCGAATGATCCTCGCCGATACCCCAGGAGCAACAGTGTCCCTAATTTGCTGGGAAGTGGCGGTGCGGTCCCCTACGGCACTGCGTAGGATCCTACGGTCATGGCGTGCATCCGTGCGTCGCTGCGGTCCGGTCCCAGGTCGACGGGCACGTGCACCTTCCGCCGCCCACTGGCGACAACATCGATGTACTGTGGAGACCTCACGCCCCACGTGTTGAGCAATTCGGCGGTACGTCCACCCGGCCTCCCGCATGCCCACTATACGCCCTCGCTCAAAGTCCGTCAACTGCACATACGGTTCACGTCCACGCTGTCGCGGCATGCTACCAGTGTTAAAGACTGCGATGGAGCTCCGTATGCCACGGCAAACTGGCTGACACTGACGGCGGCGGTGCACAAATGCTGCGCAGCTAGCGCCATTCGACGGCCAACACCGCGGTTCCTGGTGTGTCCGCTGTGCCGTGCGTGTGATCATTGCTTGTACAGCCCTCTCGCAGTGTCCGGAGCAAGTATGGTGGGTCTGACACACCGGTGTCAATGTGTTCTTTTTTCCATTTTCAGGAGTGTACGTTACGCATCATAATCACTCACTCCTCTGTAGTAGTCACCACGGATTTTCTAAGCACTGACAATGTGACAGCTTATTCTGTATGTTCATCAAGTCTAGAAGGCTACAGATAGCTGCAAGCAGATGGAAGTCATGTTGAATTCCTGGACGTCCCCTAGTAACCAAAATATCTGGGTGAGTAATTCCGAAACGGTTTTGCCATTAGACGGAAGATTTCGTAGAAAACAGAAGACAGTACGTCGTTCTTAATGGCACAGACTTCTTGAGAATCAGAGACAGCGTGTTACGTGTGGCTGCTATTTCTCGCTGTAACGACGCGGACTAGCCGATGGCAGTGGTAGCAACGATCGTGTGTTTTAGTGTCAACACTTACGATGGGCTAAATCGACCTCAACAGTTCGTAACATTTAATAAAATGTGATCTAGACTGCTTTGTTCATTTAAGAAAACATTTTTTTAAAATTTAACAACGCTGATAAAAGTTAAATAACAGAAGTCATGAAAATAACGGAATAAATCCACTGTCACGGTCTAATGTGAACTTTTGCAAGCAAACAATGTGTTATAGAGGACATAAACGTTGAACAGTTGTCTTTTTAATCTCGTTTAATTAATTAATGAAGTAATATGGCATTTTTTGATTTTTTGCTATCCCACAGATTGTTATCTCTTTCGAATTTTTAATTGTGAGCGTAAACACTAACATTATTGGTATGGTATACGAACAAAATACTTTTTGTGAGAACCTTGGATTTAACCTTAAGAAGAATGAAATTCCAGATGATTGAATAATTTTCGTATCAATAATACAAAAAGGTGAAAATAACATGTAATAGTGAAATACGCTTCCCGTTTAGGAACTTAAAAAAATATTAATTGAATTCATATCAATCACGAAAAGAGGCCATTTGGTACTGATAAGGAAATCTCTGTTTGGGATTAGATTATATAGGTCCTTGTTTTGGTCTATGGATCTAAATATGACAAAAAATCTGTTTGCTCTATTGAAGTCTTCGGTTGCTCATTGAAGTAAGTTTGAGTCGAATAAGTATGGTACTTTATTAAAATTGATAACAGGTTTCAGCTTTTCAGCCATAATTAGATGTAAAAATTGGAGCAGTAATACGTAAGAGTTTAGTCTAAATCTACAAGATTACTCTGCAATTCACACTTAAGTGCTTCGCAGGGAGTTCATTGATTGACTTTTAGACTATCTGTCTAACATTCCAAATTGCGCATGGAAAAAAGGAACACTTAAATATCTCCGTGCGAGCCTTTGATTGCTCGTATTTTATTGCTATGATCATTTCTCCCTATGTTGGTGGGCGTCAATTTCGGGAGAAAATCTGGCTGCAAGAAAAACGCCTTTGTTTTAACGGTTGCCACCCCAACTCTCGCGCACGTAATAGTCTCTTCCCTTCTTTGAACTCCTCCGTCAATCCTATACGGTAACGGTCCCATACAGCTTACCAACGTTGCAGAACAGGACGGACAAATGTGATGAAAAAAAAAAAGAATTTGTTTTAGTCTACAGCCACATTTTTTTTTATTTTACCTACTGTTTAGTAAACAATAACATTCTCAGTCTGTCTCCTGGTACGCAGATGTCGTGGTCACTTCCCAAGTAAGTGAGTCAGTCTGACTTTCCGACTTAGAAGCCAGCTTGAGGACTGATTGTGAGGGCATGACTTGATGAAACTGATAGACAGTAGGCAAAATAAAAAAATAAAAAATAAAAACAATGGGCCTACAGATTAAAACAAGTAATTTTTTTCTGTGTTGGTCGCTTTTCCGATAGACAGTATGTCAGGAAATATGTAAAACGTAGCGTAGGTAGTTAGTTTAATGGGTTTGTTGAATCTTGTTAGTGTTCTACCAATGAAACGCAGTCTTTGATTCAGTTATATACAAATTATGTGCCTACGTGTCGCTGCTGTAATTTTTAGATCTGCTTATACCTGCAAAGGCGTAATCGGCTAGGAATTGTAATAAATTAACATGTCAGCATGACACTGCATTTTGTAATCTAGTTCATATCATTTGTTTGAATTTCAATAACTTTTATGAGCTTCATGTAAAATTTCGTGGAGTACAGTACATTCTCAGCCTCACCAAATAAGGAGCATAGAAAATGGCAGTTTTAGAATCTTCTCACCTCTTGGATACACAGGGTGATTCAGTTGCCCCCACGGATGTCGTTTTATGCAAACCGCACTATGGAATCTATAGTAACGGGAATCGGACACGACTAGGATACACTGGCCGATTGACGGAAAAACAACAACAGCAGTGGATGGCAATACGGCAGAATGACAAGTCCGGAGAGTGAACCAAATCGACAGCCTAGACGTAGCAATGTCAAGAGCTAAACAGCGATGGATACGACGAACAATACGAGAGCACAGTCGGAATACGACAGAGGTCAGGACCCTTTTGATGGTAGCTTCATAGCGCGGGAGTGAGCAGCGATAAGCTCGCACGGTAGAGCATAGCCCGTGCAAATGGCTGAGGCGGCGACAGTAGCGCTCGCAGATTTTAGCAGCGTCGCCTAGCGTCAGTCGTCCAAGTCCATGCGTTGTGGCGGGCGTTCAAGACCGTCTAGCCGGAAAACTGGAAATTTGTGGTAAGGTCTTATGGAACCAAACTGCTGAGGTCATCGGTCCCTAAGCTTACGCACTACCTAATCTAACTTAAACTAACTTACGCTGAGGAGAACACACCCACCCACGACCGAGGGAGGACTCGAACCTCCGACGGGGGGAGGCGCGCGGACCGTCTAGTCGGGATACCAGAGTATCTAGCAGGCGACAGCTCTATAATCGATATAAGTTCCCCTTCAGAGCTTTGGGCGACTCTTAGCAAACGGAATCACATAGTAAAAAATACATCTGAAGACTGACAAAAAGCCGGCCGATGTGGCCGAACGGTTCTAGGCACTTCAGTCTGGAACCGCTCGACCGCTACGGTCGCAGGTTCGAATCCTGCCTCGGGCATGGATGTGTGTGATGTCCTTAGGTTAGTTAGGTTTAAGTAGTTCTAAGTTCTAGAGGACTGATGACCTCAGATGTTAAGTCCCATAGTGCTCAGAGCCATTTGAACCATTTGAACTGACCACGAACTACACGGAGTTTTCACAACAAAATATGCTTGAAAAAAAAAAAAAGTGTGTGTGAAATCTTATGCAACTTAACTGCTAAGGTCATCAGTCCCTAAGCCTACACACTACTTAACCTAATTATCCTAAAGACAAACACACTCACCCATGCCCGAGGGAGGGCTCGAACCTCCGCCGCGACCAGCCGCACAGTCCCTGATTGCAGCGCCCTAGAACGGTGGGCTAATCCCGCGCAAAATATGCCTGACTTCTGCCGTACTTTTCCAAGTGTCTCCATTCTTTCCTTGTGTAATTAGTGGTGTTATAATACAGGTTTTGGATGTCTCTGTAAGTTTATTCCTTTTACAGTATTTAATCATTGGTAAATGTTTCAGAAACATTGTCTTATAAAGTATGTTTCACCATCCGAACAATGAAAATAACAGGATATATCGAAATGGGAAGCATATAAATAACAACTTTTCCATATATAACCCAATGAAAAGATTAATATATAACTTACTGCATTAAGTAGTTTCATAAATAAAATATGTACCATAGGTCTAAGAGGTCATCGTGTACTTTACATACTTTACCAGTTATTCTGTGACATTTTGACAATGTGCTTCACGTCTGTAGAGCGAACTGGCCAACAACGCTATTAACTGTCGAGTGAGGTTGGAGTAAACGACATCGGTGGCGGCACCTGAATCATCCTGGTGTATTAACGTTTTCATTTGTTATATACCGGAAAGTTATTACTTCCACACTTCCATTTTTTATATCTCCTGTTAATTTCACTGTTTCTGATGGTGAAACACACTGTATAAGGCAACGTTTCTGAAAAAATTACGGAAGATGAGAAAAAGATATGATCGTATGCCATTTTTGGGTGGGATAACCGTTCTGGGATATTCATTTTATTTGACGCCGCTTAAGCGACTTGTGCGTCGATGATTATGAAATGATGATGAGGGTGATAACAGGCCCCGAGCCGATTAAATCTCTGACCCGGCTGGGAATCGAACCCGGCCCCATGCATGGCACTCAGCTGTACTGACGACTCAGTTATGGAGGCGCCCTACGAAAGATTAAGTACTATAAACGGAATAAACTTACAGAAACTCCAAAACCTGTGTGATGATGCAAAGAAAGATTGGGGATGGTTCAAATGGTTCAAATGGCTCTGAGCACTATGGGACTTAACAGCTGTGGTCATCAGTCCCCTAGAACTTAGAACTACTTAAACCTAACTAACCTAAGGACATCACACACATCCATGCCCGAGGCAGGATTCGAACCTGCGACCGTAGCAGTCGCGCGGTTCCGGACTGCCCGCCTAGAACCGCGAGACCACCGCGGCCGGCAAAGATTGGGGACACTTGGATAAGTATGGCAGAAGTTAAGTATATCTTGGACCAAAAATACCATGTAACTCACGGCCAATCCTCACTCGTATTTTTTACACTATGTTTCCGTTTGCTAACAGTCACCCAAAGCTCTAAGAGGGAACTTATATCGATTACGTGTGTGTCTCTTGTCTGGATACCGTTCCTGATACAGATATAGTACGACTGCGTAAAACGGCATCGGTAGGGGCACCTAAATCACTGTGTATCTCTGCAGATGCCCATGTTGGTGACATTTAGAGACAGCAGAAGACGAATGCGTCACGAAAGACACAGATGCGCTGTGTCAGATTCCTTCTCACGCGTCTAAATCAGCGTATTGTCCCACTAGCTCACTCAGGTGGAGTTCCGCATTTACCGCGCAGGCCTACAGAACCTCAGTGTCGCCGGGCCGGGCTCGGGCGGCGTGCACTGGCCGCTCTATTTCGGTTCGGTTTACGGCGGACGGAGTAAATCGGAGGCGACACGTGCGGCGCAGGTTGCGAGTCGTAGGCTGGTAGCTGGTGGCGGCTTCTGAGGCGACGGCGGCTTCCTTCCGGCCGGCGGCGGCGGCGGCGGCGGCGGCGGCAGCCAGCAGTAGCAGGCAAACAGGAAGTGCCGCGCCGCGCCGCGCCGCACCGGGGTCGCCTGCGACACCCACATCGTGCCGGCTGTCCGACAGATGTCGCGGCTAAACCACAGACCACAGCGTAGCGGAGTGCTGGCTGCCAAGGAGCCTCATTCCTCTTTACTGCAGGGGGAAAAAATATGGCAGGCCCTGCACGTCCGCACGTAAAGGAATGTAGTGTAACTGGACACGAAGTAATTGTTGGAAATACACGATAAGACGAAAGAAAAGGCACACCACAAAAGAATTATCCGAACGAAACGGAAATCGGTAGACTGATGTACATGTACAGCCAACTGATGACAATTTCAGAGAAATTAGATGATTTATTCAAGAAAAAGAGCTTCACGAATTGAGCAAGTTAATAACGCGTTGGTCCACATCTGGGCCCTATGCGAGCGGTTATTTGTCTTGGCACTGATTGACAGAGTTGTTGGATGTCATCCTGAGGGATACCATGCTAAATTCTGTCCAACTGGTGCGTTAGATCTCCAAAATCCCGAGATGATTTGAGGACCCTGCTCACAATGCTCCAAACGTTCTCTATTGGGGAGAGATCCGGTGACCGTGCTAACCGAGGCAGGGTTTGACAAGCAGTAGAAACTCTAGCCGTGTGCGGGCGGGCATTTTCCTACTGAAGTGTAAGTCCAGGATGGATTGTCACGAAGGACGAATGGTTCAAATGGCTCTGATCACTATGGGACTTAACATCTGAGGTCATCAGTCCCCTAGAACTCAGAACTAGTTAAACCTAACTTAAGCACATCACACACATCCATGCCTGAGGCAGGATTCGAACCTGCGACCGTAGCGGTCGCGCGGTTCCAGACTCAAGCGCCTAGAACCGTTCGGCCACACCGGCCGTCACGAAGGACATCAAGACGTAGCGTAGAATACAGTCGACATACGCCTGTGAAGATGACACCCAAAGGGTCCTGCTATGAAAAGCAAAAAGGTCACCCCAGAACATCACTCCTGGTTGTCGATCGTATGGCCGTTGACAATCCTGTTGGTATCCCACTGCCGTCCGGGATGTCTCAAGACCCTTCTGCGCTGGTCATCGGG
Organism: Schistocerca serialis cubense; assembly: GCF_023864345.2. Lineage (NCBI taxonomy): Eukaryota > Metazoa > Arthropoda > Insecta > Orthoptera > Acrididae > Schistocerca > Schistocerca serialis. The sequence goes on along the minus strand of NC_064641.1, from coordinate 663,955,753 downwards.
ATTCAGTTCGAAGCGGGACTCATCACTGAAGACATATTACGTCTTCAAGTTCTTTTCCCCTTCATAGATCGTCCGGCATTGGAATAGCACCTCAGCGTTGGACGTAATGGGAAAACCTGTACCTCAGGTTTAGGTGATCTATAAATCTGATAATTAAATTTTTCCTCGAGACATTCGAGAGTCATCTTTATCTACGATAATGATGGAGCTGAACAAGTGAGTTAAAATTTATGCCATACCTGGTCTTCTTGTCTGCTAGGCTTGCTACCTAATTCTATTACAATGAGATTGCAGGCCGATGACGTGTCTGGAGACACCCTGGACAGCGGCAGGGACAGAATTTGGAACGACATCCTTCAGGAGGACATCCAACAACTCTGTCAATCAATGCCAAGCCGAATAATTCCTCACATAAGGACCAGAGACGAAGTAATTGATGAAACTATTTCTCTTGAATAAATCATCCAACATTTCTAAAACTGTAATCATTTGTTTGTCTTTATAAGTGCATCACATCTACCGATTTCTGTCCCTTTAGGATAATTCCTTCGTAGTCCGTGGTTTTTTATGGTCTTAGAAAGTATTTTTTTTAAATGCTCTACAGGGGCGACATAAAGAACGATTCACACTGTACGTCAACGGACTGTAACGGGGCGTTTGTGGGAAATGGAGTGGATTTCATAGTATACCCCTTCAGACCAAAAAGTTTCGAGACTGGATTAATAAAAACTAGACAAAAGTGAAAATGGAGATTTTAATGCTTCGTGTGTTGTAAGTAGTCCCCCCACTTTAGTACAACGCACAGAACGTTCATGCAACAATGTGAAAGTGTATATATACATAAAAAACCTCCTTCTGTGGGATGTTATTCAACAAGCGCGTCACTGACGTGTATGTGGATTATATCGCCAAAGCGTTTGCCCTCCTTGTTAATTTCTGCACTTTGTCGTTTTGTGACATGTTCTTACTGATAACAAGTCTCGTCACCTGTGATGATTTTTCCAGAAAAGAATTATCCTCCATTTGGCATCTGAATCAAGTCGCGGTCAGCGTCCACGAGTCGTCGTTTTTGTTCGTGAGTCAAGGTGTGGAGGACAAACTTTGCACTCACTTTTCTCTTCTTCCCAACATTCTGGTGAATTTTGTGAGCGGTTGGTTTGGAGGTGCTGCTCTATTGTGATTTGTGACACAACAACGCTGACATACTACGGCCGTACGTTCACCATTTAACGCTGCTTGCTCACTGGCTCGCTGAATGCATATCTGTTGTTAGTTCAAACTGCCTCCGCGGTTACTGCTCTGACGTCGCCTGAACGCCAAGAGTAAAATTAGTCTCGCAGTTTTTGGACGGATGGTGCACGTAACGTCATCATAACCTCTCGTCCCTCCGTCCAGTAATGGTTATCAGAGACATCCGTCTTACAAACTTCGGATTGCAGTAACAGTGTTGACGAAGCAGCAGTGATATGGGAGTTTATTAATGGTCGAAGCAAAATTCATAGCGCATGCGATGGTGGTGTTGATGGTACCCAATAACAGGAATTTTTTTTTCAATCATGTAAAAGCATAATATGATCGAGAGAATATGTACATACAAACAATAGACATACTGATATTTGGTTGGCTGTTTCTGTATCTGTTTGTGTAAAATATAAATGCATGATGTAATCAGTCACTATACGTCAAGCTTTTAATTTACGACGTTCCACCACCAGATGGCAAATCATCTCTTTAGTTTAGGTGCATTACTCGTGGGAAATCAAAGATGTCGAAATATTTGGTGTGTTTTAAGTTTACCGTTTTGACTGTAGAACTATTTTGTCTAATAAGGATAAATATTATAAAGGTAGAGCAAGCTGTTGAGAAATTGCCCATTGACGAGTCAGGGACTTTTTAATCAAATAGCAGGCGAACTGGTAGCGGGTCAGAGGGAGTCACAACTGGGAACGTTTGGGGGGGGGGGGGGGGGGGGAGGAACTCGTAGTTCCTGCATTTGCCTTCGAACCAAGAGAAACATCCCGAGAAACGTTGGTCAGAACGGTAGGTTGGCAACTACATTCAATTTAGTTCTCGGACGATGGTCCCAGACAAAAAGTATGGAGCCTATTATATGTGAATGTGTATTTGTTGACCGAGTAAAGTCGATGACTTTCCAGATGTGTAAAGCGCACGATGCTTTGAGTGCTCCGAGAGTAGACATCTACATAAACCAGCTCTTATAGCTTAATGATGAGCCCGCTAGTTGCGAGACCGCTAGGTGAGTCCGATTCGGATCAAATCCGCTCGCCGAGTCGACGGCCAGCCAGTATGTGGTTTTGAGGCGGTTCTCACTCTTAATTCGGTCAGTTGTGTCCATGTCTTCCATCTCCGCCTCAAAACTATACAGTAACAGTTTAAATACCATAACACGAAGAACAAAGTTCACACGATTCGTAGACAGTGAGGCTATGAGACACCATTCGTTATACAAAAAGAATATGCTACCAGAATTAAGGAACTAGCAAAGACAGTAGCATTTATTGAACCATTAGTTATTTTTACTGCTTAATTATTTATTCTTAACTATTGTAATTGACAAAGGCTGTACGGTAAATTCTCCACATTGCTGCGGAGTCAAAGAATAGTTTTAGTGTGGTCCAAACAGTTTACAACAACGACCTGTTTTTTGTTCGAGAAAACACACACACACACACACACACACACACACATACACACACAACAAAACGTAGTTATTTAACTTATCCGCTTAAACGCAAAAAAAACTGAATTTTCCCTCCTTCAACAGAGCCAACTATTTTAACTGTTATAGCGTCCCCAGTGCCATATTACGAAAAGACAATATTTATAAAGAAGACATTCATAATTTGTAAGAGATTTTTTTTTTCTCATGTAGCCTTAAAATAATAATTTCTCTGTGTAGGTTTAGATTGCAAAGAAATAATTTATGACAGAATGATCTAAAGAGACGCCCAGTTACACTCTTTTGTTAATTTTTTAGTCGAACTTACTTCTTCGCTTGTCTTGAATGTGTCTAGAGGGACATCTTGTGTGTGCTGACAAATGTAAGCATATTTGTATGAGTTAAACATATAATATAACTATTCAATATTATTGTGCACTTTTAATTTGTAAGAGGTGATCCCGATTTCATGTCCGCCTTCCTTGAATTAACCTGCATTCAAGTAATTTACAGCTCAACAATCGCAGCGGCCGATGCAGCCAACGACGCCATTACGTGGCGATATTAACTTGTGAAAAATTAGCGGAAGCGGAAAACTCGCCGGCTATTAGCATAATATTAATTTTTCTCCACAGCCGCACGAAGTTGCAGAAATACTTAGGTTTAAGATTCTTATTTTCAGTAGCATAGCCGAGACCCAGAGCCAGGACTCGGACTACAATACAATGGTTAATGGAGATAAGAAAAATACTCTCGCGCGTGTGTGGGCCGCAATTTTAATTAATAACTAAAGATTTCTTGCTTTAAAGTTAACTGACTAGCCGAGGAAAGTAATATGAAAAGTTTATTACATTGTTCAACTTAAATATCATTTTTATGAAGGCCCGCCACGTAAGTCGGCAACAATCAAAAATAATAATAACATTAATAATATATACATTAAATTACGACGGCCGACGGACGCGAGACTGTGAAAAAGATTTTTCCAGTAAATATACAGTTTCTCTCCTTCAACAGAGCTGACTTTTTTAACTGTAGAAGAAGTACTTTCAATGACTTTTTAAAGACATGTACGAGTATTTTCTTATTTCTGCCAGTGAAGGTTTTGTATTTGTCTCGGTATTATACAGGGTGGTCAGAAACAGTCCGAAAAGCTTGTAATGGCGTTGCAGGGACATAACTGTCAATAAAAAAATTTCGATAGTCGCGCCCTTTCCGCATTATTTACCATTACAGTTATCCCAATCAGGTCATTGCGCGCGAAAATTCAATCACTTGCAGGTGCTAAAATGCGATAATGCACAGAAATATGTGGGACCGTGAATTGCTGTTTGTTGAAATTGTCATTATCAGTTAAAATGTGCCTTTTTAGGAAGTGATAAATTTCAGCTAGGTGAGCAAAAGCTACGTCATTCAATCTAAGGAAACCAAACGAAGAACAGTTTGGCGACACTGTCCGTGTCAGGCTGCTAGAATTTACGCGCGCGAAGACCTGATTGGCTAAGTTACATCCTAAATAACTCGGAAACTGTAAAACATATTGAATTTTTATCTTCAGAGTTATTTCTCAGCACAGCCTCCTCTGCACCACCCTTACAAGATTTTTCAGACTTTCTCTGACCATCCTGTATAACCTAAACCATTTTTGGCTAACTCATGTTTGTCCTCTTTTGCGGAAGAGCACTCATAGGAAAACTGTCCAAGTCCTCTTGCAACTTTCGCAGTGTGTCATGAAAACAAACCAGACAATAAAATAAAGAGTCGGCAGATTCAAAATCACGAACATCTGTATTTTAACATTTTTGAGCGCGGCGAAAATAGGTTACTTCCCGCCTCCTCCCTCCCCCCCCGGCCCCCCTCCGTCCCCCCCCCCCCCAACCCCCTGCCAACCAACGACAAAACTCTCTTTCGGAGAATGCTTGACGCTGACGTTCTGTTTCCGTTCCGTCCCGTCTTTTTCCAATGGCAGTCTGTCTCAGTTCCGCCATTTGAAATGAACTGTTTAATGTTTTAGTCTTCTGTGGTGTTGCATGGCGTCGTACTTGAATCGACCTTAAACAAGGCCTGATGAGTCGTTACTTCCACAACATCAAGATCAGAATTTCTTACACTTCCTAAATGAGTTACTAAAGATAAACGTCTGTATCGTCTAGTTACAGAGGATTATTTTGGACGGTGTAATAATTTTTATCTGCTACATACGAAAAAGCACCGCGTTGTGCAAACATCGCTGCGTGGCTTGTTAACAAGATCACAAGGAGGGAAAAAACGGTGCAATTCGATTACCGAAGAATGCTGAACACACAACAGAAGTTCTCTTCAAAGGAAGCCGGCGCGTGTCGCGGCTTAGAACAACGCTACCTTTGCAGGAGAGGCGAAGCTGCTTACTGCTCCGAGGAAGCCGTAAATTAACGCGTTATTTCTGTCCCGGATCTTTATACATAGCTGCAAAACAGAAGATATATGTGGCCGGAGCGTCGTATACCTGCTACCCGTTTGAGTATCGCCGAATAAAAGGCGCCACATTTGTAATAACTCTAATGAATGGCCTTGCGCGCCGCTCTTAGAATTTATTGTCCTGCGTTTGGTGTCGGCATGTTACCTCGTACGTATGCAACCCGTTCTGCAGCCGCGTTGAGGACGAGTATACTTATCAGGTGCGCACATTGAAGACGGCGGATATATTTGAGGATGTCATTCCGTTTAACAAATAATTTTAACCGTAAAAGTTCAGCCCAAGTTACGTTTAACGGTTACTGGTTCGTTATAGACATGCCTGTATCCTCAGTTAGAGTTTTGCTATTGTTTCGCAGGAGAACTGAGACAGCAGAAGATCCGTGTTTCTGTGGTGCAATGCCAATGATCTCGCTAAAAATAAAGAAAAATGAGTCAGCCATACGGAAATGAATGGAAGAACTTCATCGGTGGGTAACTATTTCTGACGTACCTCACGATACGTTGTTCACGACACGATACGAGGTGTGGCTATAAAATAAGGGGAGTACTGCCGTAAAACATGTTGTTTCAAGAACATACACATTTAGTTATTGTCCCCCTCAGTCCGTACAACACTCCATGAGAATTTTACATAGATGGAAACAGCGCTGGAAGTCGTTCTCTGCGAGCTCCTTGATGACGCTTGCCGCTTTTTCTTTCACTTCTTCTACGGAATCAAATCTTGTGATTTTTAACGGAGATTTGACCTTGGGGATGGATAAGTCACATAGAGCTAGGCCAGACGAATAAGGTGGTTGGTCTAACACTGGGATGCTGTACTTCGCTATAAACCTCTTAACAGACAATGCGGTACGAACCGGTGTGTTGTCTTGACGCAGAACCCATGACTTGTTCTTCCACAATTCGGGTCGTCTTTCTCTTATTTTCTCACAGATTTGAGCAATAACGTCGAGGTAGTAAAGTTCGTAAACAGTTTGACTTTCAGCAAACCAGTGAAGACACACAATTCCATGAATATCGAAAAAAATTCTACAGCGCTTTGAAAATGATTTGCTCATTCGAGCTTTTTTTTTTTTTTTTTTTTTTGCTGTCGATGAAGTTGAGCTCTTACAGTGCATGGATAGACGCTTGGTTTCGGGATCATAAATGAAAAACCAAGATTCATCATATGTTATCACTATTTCCAAGAAATTAGAACCATTTTCATTAGTGTTCAAAGTGACAGTACAAACATTTTCACTAGCTTCTTTTTGTTCGCTCGTGAAAATTTTCGGCAACAGTTTCGCACACACTTTTCTCGTGTTAAACTGGTAACGTAAAATTTGCCTTACGCATTCTTTGTCAATTCCTAAATTTTCAGCAATCGACCGAATACTCAGTAGCGGGAGATCGAATCAGATTACCTACTTTTTCGATGTTTTATCGTTTCTGATGTTAAAGGGCGTCCCGGGCGTGAGCAATTTTCAACGTCTTCTCGACCTTCTTGGAAACGCTTGAACCACTCAAAAACAAGCATATGTGATAAGCAGTCTTCTCCATACACTTCTTTTAGTAAAAGATAAATTTTAGTGGGAGGATTTTCAAGCTTCATATGAAACTTCACGTCAATTCGTTACTCTATTATTACAGTTATCATTCTTCCGGCAAAAAAAAATAACAGCTGTTACACAAACGAAGGCTACGGGCACACTGATTTGCGTACAGACACCAGAGATACCATATTCGGCTGAGAAGGCTTCACGCTTCACAGCTATTGGTCGTCCACCTTTGGCACATGCGTACTGACTCGGTTACAGAATCACTTCCGTTATTTTATAGCCACATTTCCTACACAGTGTTAAAATGGTTCGAATGTATTGAGAGATGATAGTATTCATCGAAACAAGAGAAACAAGCTGAATGAACATGGATCTGGAATGACAAAGGCTGAAAGAATAATTTTGATTGTAAATATGAGCACAGTTGTTGTACTGGCTATACGTCAATAGGGTCAACAACGTGCTTCGATGTCTTTCTCTGTCAGGGTACTCTAGGTACATGTTAGTCCGTGTATGAGATAGTCTGCAGTCAGCTGCTTGGTTATATTTAGACTGTATGTAATTTAATTTATATAAGGGGGTATTATTGTAGAATAAATTATTCGCAACTGTGTATATGTACCGTTGTGTCTTACCCACCTAAAAAAATGACTTCACTTTTGTGTTTACTGTTATTCTGCTGTTTTTACTTACGAAAGGTTAAATACTTTTTCTTTTATATTTTCCAACAGTTATTAGAAATGGAGGCCAAGTAACTAAGTGATATAGCGGATACGACTATCTGCTGTGGTTCAGGAAATGGAAGTGAACTGCGAGGCGACGTCTCCTGTCCTAAAATATATCTACGTGACATAGTACTACCTGATAAGTTGTTTAGCTTTCTCCAGTACATTATGAATTGGTGTTCCCTAGCATCCAAAAAGTAGTGGCCTCACTAATTCCAAATGTCTGAAAAGGAGGAACGTACGCTACATTTACTGAACGAAAGTACAGGACCCAGTACGCGATTAGCAGCACCGGAATGCATGAAATCAATCTCATGTCTGAGGCGCACTTCAGGAGCAGTCGCTCTGCTTGAAAGAATGTACTACTCCTTACGCTGAAGGCAGACGGATGTATTGCCATGGATCAACGTCACGTTGAGCTGTTCTTAAGAACAAGTGTTCAGACCTCAGAAAGAAACGTTTCCGGACCCACATTTTCATTGGACTTGTTTTCCCTATTTCGTTAAAAACGCCGCCTGGCATAAAAAATAAAGCACCATGAAGAGGAGTGGGAAAGGAAATGAAAATTCACGGGCTGAGAGTGTATGCGATGTTATTGCAGCGATTACAAAATTGAATCAAATTGACAAAGAACTTGGCAGTACGAATCCTCTTATCAGTGTGACAATACAACACATTTGGTCGGACGGGCGCTCTGATTCTATTGGAAAGAGTGTCACATAGCCGTTGGATCCTCTCCTGAGGCGAGTTGGGCTACAACTAACTGGCTCTTGGTTTCCTGGATACAGACACTGCAACGAAGTTGATAATGTTCTTAAAACAGCGCATGCTGTTTTGCTCCAGATTGTCAGAATTGTAATGAAACTAGACACTCTATTTACTTGGCGCTAACACTTTTACTTACATTTCGTATTATTGTTATTATTAATTTTATCGTTATCATTGTCATTACTATTATTATTATCGTTATTTTTGATCCACGAACTATTAATAATTTCTTCCCAACGTATATTGTGAATTTTTCTTGAACTTTTAAATTTGTATTAAATCGAAAAACTAACATCTGCTGCAAAGATGGACAAAATTTTAAGATTAGTATGTTAATAATTATACTCACCTGTAACCCGTACAGTACTATTCCAACATTGTCTCTCGTTTGTACATTTTACAAGAAGTTTAAAATACAATGAAGTGCCAAAGAAACTGGTATAGGCATACGTATTCAAATACAGAGATATGTAAACAGGCAGAATACGGCGCTGCGGTCGGTAACGCCTGTATTACACAAGTGTCTGGTGCAGTTGTTAGATCGGTTACAGCTGCTACAATGGCAGGTTATCAAGATTTAAGTGAGTTTGGACGTGGTGTTACAGTCGGTGCACGAGCGATGGGACATAGCATCTTTGAAGTAGTGATGAAGTGGGGATTTTCCAGTACGGCCATTCCACGAGTGTACCGTGAATATCAGGAAACCGGTAAAACATCGAATCTCCGACATCGCTGAGTTCAGAAAAAGATCCTGCAAGAATGGGACCAACGACCACTGAAGAGAATCGTTCAACGTGATGGAATTGCAGGGCCATCAACAAATGTCAGCGTGCGAACCATAGAACGAAACATCATCCATACGCGCTTTCGGAGCTGAAGGCCCACTCATGCACACTTGGTGACTGTACGACAGAAAGCTTTACGCCTCGCCCGGGCCTCTCAACACCGACACTGGACTGTTGATGACTGAAAACAAGTTGCCTGGTCGGACGAGTCTCGTTTCAAATTGTATCGAGTGGATGGACGTGGACGGGTATGGAGACAATGTCATGAATCCCTGGACCATGCCTGTCATCAGGGGACTGTTCAAGCTAGTGGAGGCTCTGTAATGGTGTGAGGCGTGTGCTGTTTGAGTGATAGTGAAGCTCTGATACGTCTAAATACGACTCTGACAAGTGACACGTACGTAAACATCCTGTCTGATCACCTGCATCCATTCATGCCCATTGTGCATTCCGACGGACTTGGGCAATTCCAGCAGGACAATGCAACACTCCACACGCACAGAATTGCTACAGAGTGGCTCCAGGAACACTCCCCAGACATGAACATTATTGAGCATATCTGGGATGCCTTGCAACGTGCTGTTCAGAAGAGATCTCTACCCCTCGTACTGTTACGGATGTATGGACAGCCCTGCAGGATTTATGGTGTCAGTTCCCTCCAGCATTACTTCGAACCTTAGTCGGGTCCATACTACGCCGTGTTGCGACATTTATGCGTGCTCGCGGGAGCCCTACAAAATATTAGGCAGGCGTACCAGTTTCTTTGGCTCTTCAGGGTAGAATAATTCGGAATAATTACAAAGAATAGCCTTATGGATAAAAGTTTGATTGGTAACAGAAGTACTTATAAATTGTCACTGTAAGTAATACAAAGTAAGTAAAAATCAAATAATTTCATAAATTACTCGTAAGAATATAGTCACAGGCGCGCAATAGTCAAAACTGTAATTAATGTGGTTCATATTCAAATTATTTGACTAAAAACTGGCCAGGTACGAGTAGGACTCGAGCATTAAGGGTTCCGTAAAATCCTAGTTATATATGTAGACAGTTCATCCATCCTGGAAATCGAGAGTGTCGACGATTTTTGGCTTTTCCCGATATCGATACTGACAAGATATCGGTCCCAGGGATTCGAATACTTTTGAGAATGTTCCAATTTTAAGTTGGAAGTCGGATAACAAATCACTAAGTATTTTTTCTTGTAATTTAATTACAAATCAACAACTTTCTGTTTCTTTACCTTTACTTGTACTGTGAAACTTCTCTTCTCGCCAAATTTCATGCTTCTGCGTCAAGAGGAAGTGCCCTATAGATTGCATTGACTTAGAAGCTTCATATTCTTACATCGCCAAGGCACCTTACACCTTAGTGACATCAATTTCAACTTCATACGTCTACTCCTTCGTGAGAAAAATGGTTTTGAATAGTCGGACAGACAGAAAGATGGATAACAATGTGATCCCATAAGGGTTCCGTCTTTACAAACTGAGGTACGGAAAGCTAAATATGTATCAATATTTTCTTAAAAACAAGGACATGAAAGAGTAAATTTCTTCGTAACAAATGTATGTGAATAACTGTAATTTTTTGCGAAGTTTAGTTCCAGACTTTGTATGTTGTGTACAGGATGAAATTTAGTGCAATAAATAATTTTAGCAATCGTTGAATCTAGTAGAAACTATTTCGTGAAGAAGAAAAATTAACGGTAACTTAATGAGAAAACTTGAAGCGTTGCATTTGTGACAACAAACTATCTCTTAAAATCCAATGAACCTTTGCATCAAGAAGTTATTCCCCAGACAGCTGATGATGATGATCAACACAGTGGATCTAGCCATTGTCACGAATGATGATGATGATGATGAAATGATGAGGACAACACAAACACCCAGTCCCCGTGCAGAGAAAATCCCAAACCCGGCCAGGAATCGAACTCGAGACCCGATGATCCAGAGACAGCAACGCTAGTCACTAGACCACGAGCTGCGGACCTAGATAACTGAAAGCAACAAAGACAACGACTGAAGAAGTAGTTTTTTTACTTGTCTTGATCCAAATATCTTTTATCTGTTCGAACTGCCCGTCGTATTCAAGATATATCTCACCTGTATTCGTTCACAGTAAGATTGCGAGACAAAGCAAATTGGTTTACTGATTAGCAACAAATAAAGAGAGTGAGGGAGGTTAGACAATGCAGAATCCACTGATGGCAGCATTTCTGTATCGCGCATTCGTCCCAGTGGCGGAGGGTGCGTCAAGATGAAAAGGAAGCACAGATTAGTAAGAACAGAACGACAGTAAAAAAGCAATAGATACACTGATAGGCGTGTAATAGCTTGCAGGTGGTACTCACTGGTGCGGCAGGGCGCGTACTCGGTGATGCGCCGGAACTCGTCCCTGGCCACGTAGCACGTGCCCACAGGGTCCTCGAAGGGCTCTGGCGCCGTCGGTGGGAAGAACACGTACCGCGGCGCGCACGCCTGCAACAAAACGAGGCATACCGTGACAGTTTACTGCACAAGTTGATACGTCAGACGCTCGCACACTTAGTCGGAAGATAGGGAAGATAGATCAATTCTACGCCTACATATGCAGGCTGTTTCGAAGTCTTTGCATGTAACTTCTAGGGGCGACAGATTACAACATGGGGAACAACTTCTGTTATAGGCAAAATGTTCGCTGACGCTTCCCGGCCACACCAGGCGTCGTTCTATTGAATTTACCGGTCCTGGAACGACAAGATTTGAACGAACCTGCAGGTTCTACTATCCAGGTGTGCTGCATCTGCATACTAGCTAAACCATTAAACTGATAAGGTGATTTTTCAACAAGAAAATCTTAAGAATGAGTGTCTCTCCGCGGAGAAAGATATTTTAGAAACTCGGCCTACCTCCTTCCACGCGGAACAGATGACTGGATGGTAGGCAACACACATTGCATACTAACAGTGCAGAATGCCTACGCCCTGCTGCCTTTCAGGTGCATAACCAATACATCACCCCTAGATATTTGATGCAAAGACTTTGAAACACCCGATATACTGTACAGTGCTTGGTGGAGAGTACATCATACCAACATTGTCGATTTTCTTTCCTGATCCATTCTCGTATTGAGCGAGGGAAATATGACCGTCTACATGCCTCTGTAGCTGCCCTAATCCTCTTATTCCTATGATCTAAACGCGAAATGTATGATAGTGGTAGGATAATGGGCACACAGTTCCCTTCGAACACAGCTTCTCTAAATTTAGCCAACGGGGTTTCTTCAGGACTAAGTCCTCCATTGACATTTACGTTCCCCGAGCAACACTGTTAGAGTTTCACACGGGCTATGCCTGTATTTTGTTAGCCTACATGTTAAGAACTCCAAACAATGGAACAAAACTCTACAATTGGTCGCTTCAGCATTTTGTATGAATAAATGCAAGCACAGCTCTGGAACACCATGAGCCATTTGTAACGAACTCGCTACGTTATAGTTTACTATTTGGAAAAAAAAGCAAATAGTGTTGGTAAAACGCTCGTAACAATTTTAGCAACCTTAGCAACGAACAATATTACTGTCGAATCCATTGTTTTCGCGGCAACTAGGCTGCTAAGGCTCTGAGCACTATGGGACTTAACTTCTGAGGTCATCAGTCCCCTAGAACTTAGAACCACTTAAACCTAACTAACCTAAGGACATCACACACATCCATGCCCGAGGCAAGATTCGAACCTGCAACCGTAGCGGTCACGCGGTTCCAGGCTGAAGCACCTAGGCTGCTAAGGATCAGTTGTGATGACATTTAGGCTCTTGGGTTGGGGGGCAGTAATAGCAACGTATGACATGTAAAGCATAATGCTGGAACGCAATCAACTTTGACAGACATACCACTTATCCTCTGAATAATCTGTAGGACCAGGACGTCACCGTCATTCCTAGGGATGGACGTTAGGTTGGAGACGGGGAGAGAATGAAATGCTGTTTAGCTTTATTTATCCTCAGACCGACTTCTAGCTGCTCCGCAGTATGAACCACATGTCCTCTTGGCTTGATACAGACCTTAAAACCCACGAGAGAGAGAGAGAGAGAGAGAGAGAGAGAGAGAGAGAGAGAGAGAGAGAGAAGGGCGGGTACTTTACTATTTCGTTCCTGCTCCACGGTCTCGACACGAAGCAATTCATCTAGGATCCCGTTAGTAATGTCCTGTTTGATTTCTGTACCGCCATATCACTTTAGAGACAATGAATTCGGAAGAATTTAAAACACCTGACACAAGATTAACACTTCTGAAGTTAATGCTTTAAAAAGTATGCAATAAAATAACGGTATTAATTATGTGTGTCGATTTTTTCAGTTCAACCTACATTGTTACGACTGACCGACGAGGACGAAATATTCCACATTCCGTCCTCATAGAAAAGACTTAGCCTGCAGGTGTGAAAACTGATGAAGGGGATGTGAAATTACGGAGTCTTATAGAGTGTCATCTTCCCTCACTCAAGACGTGACTGCAGAGCGGTAGCGAAGTGGTTCTGTGCCCCTGGAAGAACTGGAAAAACTCCGGCCCCCCTCCCCCTCCCGTAAAACTACCTTCTTGCAGTTCTTTCTAAGGAGAATGAACACATTTCATAATCTTATAAAGAGCTTTAATAAAATTTATTGAAAAGTATTACTTAAACGAGATTTATTGGTATAAAATATTGCATACAACAAATTAAATATATTATTGTAGTGAATAAATTACAAATTACATACACTTCCTGAACAAGTTGAAAATCAAATCAAATCTATATCTTATTGTTTTTGGCAGCTACTGTGATATGATTTTAGTACTATATATAATAAATAACAGATATTTCTAGTTCCTCACGAACTATTCATAATGCACAAATACTAATTAGAAAGAAAGAAAATGGACTATCTATTCGTATCTTATTAAACGACTATCCCGGAAGCCCGTAGCGACTGCAGGTTGTCTATCTCACAAAATTATGTCATTGTACGACGCATGGTTCAGGAGATATGATGTCTTAAATATTGATATGCCTGAAAAACCAGCTTTTTCTGAGAACTTAGTGCACATGGCTCTGACCATACTCATCCAGTGTTTGGTAATAAGAGAACTTAGCGACTCTAAACTAGCTTAAAGAATAATTTCAAACTTTTCTAACCTTTTTCTCGCTTACGTCCTTAACATCAAATATTTAACACTTTAACTCGTTAACTAAGGCAATCAGAGATTTGAATCTGTTCTAGGTGAGTTAAATTATTTAAGGAATCGGGGGTTTGCTTGTAATTAAGAATTGAGAAAATATCCCATCCCAGGAATTGCGTTTTTATTATAATTTTACACTGTCATTCCTTGCTTTGAACGAAGCGAACTCATGTTGCCACTGAAGTTTAGTTTAGCAACTGGGTCGTATTCTATCGACAAGATAGCAAAATTTGACATTCTGCTTTCTACGATACTCGTCCTGAAGTAGTATTTTTTTCAGCTTTAATTTGTTGAAAGTGCGTTCACAATATGCTGCAGTCACTGGCATATCCTCAAAACAATTTCGATATTTAGGTAAGGACTCTTAACCCATTATTTGAAAAAAGCTTCAAAATACAAAATAAGAAGCCGTGTCAGTACTCTTCATCATCTCTTTCCCTTTAACTTAGGAGCAGTTATTTCGTTGACTAGCTCCATCGTATAAATACGCTGACCGAAAGAAAATCCCAGCACAAAATGTAGAGCCAAGAAATTTCGGGAATACATTCGTACAGGCAACTTAAGTAATTAACATTGCAAAATCACAGGTTAATGTAAGCGCTAGATAAGCTATTGCAAATGTCAAATGCTAGCACATTAATAACCGGTGTAACCGGCAGAATGTTGCATGCAAGCATGCAAACGTGCATACATTGTGTTGCACAGGTGCCCGATGTCAATTTTTGGGATGGAGTTCCACGCCTGTTGCACTTAAGCGGTCAATACGTTTTTGGAGTTGTTGTCCGATGATGTCCCATATATGCTCGATTGGAGACAGATCTGCCGATCGAGCAGCCCATGGCCACATGTCGACGTTGTGTAGGGATACTCGGTTTCAACAGCGGTATGTGGGCGACAGTTATCCTGTTGGAAAAACGCTCCCTGGAATGATGTTCATGAATAGCAGCACAAAACGTCGAATCATCAGTTTTACGTACAAGTTTGCAGCCAGGGTGCGTGGATAACAACGAGAGCGCTCGTGCCGCCATACGAAAACGCCAGACCATAACTGCAGGTGAGGATCCAGTGTATCTGCACACAGACAGGACGGTTGCAGGCCCTCACCTGGCCTCGTCCTAAACAAAACAGGGCCATCCCTGACATCGAGGCAGAAGTAGGTTTCATCCGCACTGGCGTCCAATGAGCTCTCACAAATGGTGATGGTAACTGTAATGGCCGGCCGCGGTGGTCTAGCGGTTCTAGGCGCTCAGTCCGGAACCGCGCGACTGCTACGGTCACGGGTTCGAATCCTGCCTCGGGCATGGATGTGTGTGATGTCCTTAGGTTAGTTAGGTTTAAGTAGTTCTAAGTTCTAGGGGACTGATGACCACAGATGTTTAGTCCCATGGTGCTCAGAGCCATTTGAACCATTTTTTTGTAACTGTAATGGTTTGTGGTAAGTGGACTGCACGAAACAGAGTTTCTGGCTTGGAGTAGTCCTTGAAGTAACCGGACTGTAACAGTTCGTTTTGTCACTGTAGTACTAATTGCCGCTCAAATTGCTGCTGCAGATGCGCTACGATGTGACAGAGCCACACGCCCAATGCGATGGTCTTCCGTCTTGGTAGAACCACGCGGCCGTCCAGAGCCCGGGTTTCTTGCGACCGTACATTCTCCTGAACGCCGCTGCCAGCAATCATGTATAGTCGCTACATTCCTACCGAGTATTTCTGCAATATCGCAGAACAGACATCCAGCTTGTCGTATCCCTATTACATGACCTCGTTCAAACTCAATGAGGTGCTGATAATGGCGTCTTTCTTACCTTGAAGGCATTCTTGAGTAACATCAACTCACCCCGTCCAACTTCAACCACACTCACGACCGTTTTCAGGTGTAGAAACATGCCTATCAACTTTCGTTTATGCCGCGTAACTCCTCATTGGTGTCGCGATTTTTTTCCGTCATTGTACCTATGCCATATTTAGCACCAAAATCAGCTGTACATGTGTAAGTAGGCTGTTTAGGTTTTCTTACTGTATGAAAATCACTGGCTGTGCTGTGTGCAGTCTGTGGCTAGTTTGCATTGTTGTCTGCCATTGTAGTGTTGGGCAGCGGCAGCTGGATGTGAACAGCGCGTAGCGTTGCGCAGTTGGAGGTGAGCCGCCAGCAGTGGTGGATGTGGGGAGAGAGATGGCGGAGTTTTGTAATTTGTCATGAACTGCTATATATATATGCTGATATTAAGGTAGATACATTGTTTGTTCTCTATCAAAATCTTTCATTTGTTAACTATGCCTATCAGTAGTTAGTGCCTTCCATAGTTTGAATCTTTTATTTAGCTGGCAGTAGTGGCGCTTCTTTATTGCAGTAGTTCGAGTAACCAAGATTTTTGTGAGGTAAGCGATTTGTGAAATGCATAGATTAATGTTAGTCAGGGCCATTCTTTTGTAGGGATTTCTGAAAGTCAGATTGCGTTGCGCTAAAAATATTGTGTGTCAGGTTAAGCACAGTCCTGTACAATTGTTCAAAGGGGACGTTTCACATGTTTTTTTGCAGAGTTTTCATTTAAGGTGTTTGCTGATGGGTAGTTTTAGTGAAATGTGATAATATAATACACATGAGATTTGTTTTCCATTTCACTAATTATTCTATGAAATTTTTTGAGCTATAGCTCAAGCAGATTCCTCAATCGGCAGAAATTTGATTCCACACACTAGCCGACCTTTGAGATCCTATGGTCTCTTAGCGAAGCAACTGAAAGAACAGAATTGTCGAACACTGCGGGAGCTGTGTAGGCGACAGCTTTGTTAACCAAGCGCTCTGTTGCCACATTGCCCATATTAGCGATAAACGTTTGTTCGGTTGTAGTCGTTTCTTCATGTTGGTGCTTGGACGAAACAATACTATAAAAAAGAGTATTGTGGCAACACGAGGAGGAAGAAGAGGAGCAGGAGAAAGAGGAGGAAGAGATTAGTGTTTAACGTCCTGTCGACAATCATGTGATTAGAGACGGAGCACAATCTCTGATTAGGGAAGGATGAAGAAGGAAAGCGGCCCTGCCCCTTCGGAGGAGCCATTCCGGCATTTGCCTGAAGCGATTTAGGAAAGGACGGAAAACCTAAATCAGGATGGCCGACCGCGGGTTTCAACCGTCGTCCTCCCAAATGCGAGTCCGTTGTGCTAACCACTGCGCCACCCCACGTTTACAGTTGCGGGCCAAGTAGAAATGCTGCTTCTCATAGGCAGAATGCAGGAACACGTATGTCAGAAGAAATCAAAGTACTTTTCCGTCTCTGTTTCTGTTTGCTTTTTTCCATTTAGTTTTTTCGGCGCCTCCGCGGCTTCGCCCCTGGCGGGGGCCTACCTTGCCACCCCTCCGTATTGTCCTTTGTGGACTGAATGGTACAGGGCGGAGCAAGTATCGAAACAGCGTTCCCTCCGACACGCACTGTAGAGTGGCTCGCGCGATGTGCACGCAGATGCAGCTGCTGCTAGCGACTTCCCCTGGAGGAAGGCCGGAACCGAGTATCCGCGGGCGCAGCCTTTGAGATTGCAGTCGTGGCTCAGCAGCCAGCAGCCGCTTGTGGTGGACCGGAGATGTCCGCGCGTGGGCAGTGTGGAGCGTCCGCCCTCTGCAGTGATTCACGGATTCTCGACACATGACGCAGGGTACGCGCCCTGTTACCCGCGGCTGACGCAAGGCGGGTGCGATTCGAATTGCACGACACTCTTGTTCTGGAGGAGCGCAGAACCGAGGATGGATGTAGTGCGTGGGGGGGGGGGGGAGGAGAAGCAAAGCCACTGTTTCAAACACATATGTACAGAAAATTATTTTTATTTTCTTCCAAGGTCCGTCACAGCTGCGATAATAGTCATTTTGTATTGATGATAATGATGTTGCTTGGTTTATGGGGAGCTCAACTGCGTAGTTGTAAGGGCCCGTACAAATTCCGAATCTTTGCTAAAAAAAATAAAAAATAAAAAAAATGGTTCAAATGGCTCTGAGCACTATGTGACTTAACTTCTGAGGTCATCAGTCCCCTAGAACTTAGAACTACTTAAACTTAACTAACCTAAGGACATCACACACATCCATTCCCGAGGCAGGATTCGAACTGCGACCGTAGCAGTCGCGCGGTTCCAGACTGTAGCGCCTAGAACGGCTCGGCCACTACGGCCGGTAACCTTTGCTCAGTCCAATATCGCCACTTACATGAATGATGATGAAATGCTTAGAACAACACAAACACCCAGTCATCTCGAGGCAGGTGAAAAGGGGAAGCGAGAACGCGACCGCGAGACCACGAAGTCATTTTATATTATAGAGGAATTACTTGAATATTTGTCGTTATATGTTCATTTTCTGTGATGTGCTCACAAAGTACAGAGTTTTCGCCTCCATTAGGTGTTATTGTAATGGTGACGAGAACTCTGTGCTTGGTGAACAAATCGTAGAAAATGAACATATAACGACAAATGCTCAAGTCAAGAAGGTAGGAGACGAGATACTGGCAGAAGTAAAGCTGTGAGGACCGGGCGTGAGTCGTGCTTCGGTAGCTCAGATGGTAGAGCACTTGCCCGCGAAAAGCAAATGTCCCGAGTTCGAGTCTCGGTCGGGCACACAGTTTTAATCTGCCAGGGAGTTTCATATCAGCGCACACTCCGCTGCAGAGTGAAAATCTCATTCTGGAGATCTTATCTATATTACTAAATGGCTAACCCGGTTCATTGTTCATAGTTCAAGTCTCAGTTGCAGTGTGTCTGTCTAACGGCTTTCAGGGGTAACAAAAGGATGATGTTCAAACTTCCATGTACGCGTTGACCAAATTTAGAAGTCTGTCATAAGCCACCCATTAAGAGGTATAATACAATAAGAGAAGTTTTACAAATAGAGACCATATTGATGTCTTGAGGCAGCGAAACTCATCGAGAGCAAACATACAGGCTACACACATTCAGTATTTGAGAATGAGAGCACTTAGCGACTTGCAACAAACTTCACAATAATTTCAAAACTTTATGAAGCTTTTCCAAGCCGATGCTCTCCACAAAACGATAAGGAAAAAGATTTAGCGCCTACTACATTTTCGCTGTTCACGTTGCCGCACCACGCGTGACTCTTTAATTTACTACTCCTTTACTACTAACTGTCTTCGCAACTCATTTTGTACACTGTATCCACGGCTTGCAAAACTGGCGGTATATCATTGTACGACACGTAGTTCACGAGGTATGACATCATAAACATTTACAAGCGAGAAACACTAGCTTTTGCTTAAAATGGCACTCATGACTTTTTAATTTATTACTTCTTCACTACTAATTCTATTAGCAACACACTTTGCAGACAGCATCTACTTACATCAACGAATGCGCCTGCAAGATTATGTTATTCTACGACTCTCAATTAAGAAGATATAACTTCACAAAGATCGAAATGCGCGAAAAAGAAAAAAAAAATAATAATAAAAGTGCGCAAATTACCCAGACTATACTCACACAACGTTTAATAAAGGGAGCACTAAGTTTCTTCCAACAAATTTTGAACATAATTTCAAACATTTTCTAAAGATGTTCTCGCGCACACGCGTAATGTCAAATATCTATCTCATTAACTCATTTGTAAAGTAATTAGAAGTTCGAAAATGTTCTTCACATGCGAGGTCCGCTTTTTAAATGATCAGTGGTTTCGACTGGTATTATTGGCATCGTCAGTATGTGCAGAATGTTTTACAATTGCTGTTTCAGGTTTCAAGGTGTTGTAGAGGGGAAAGGCTTGATAAGCATCCAGGACCAAAAATGTTCTGTCGTAAAATAGGTTTGATCACTTCCAGATCTTTCGCTTCATGGTATGTGCTCAAACTGTGAAGAGTACAGTTATGATATCACATAGATTACGATTACGACGATCGCTGGTAGAAACTGTTTCATCTACAACTAGGAGGGTTGACTGCGGTGCCCCACAGACACACTGCATTTCCAACTTCGAAAAGGACGTCCTTCGTCACACAGAGCAGAAGCTGACGACGACTACTCGAAACACTGCCTACGCGATGGTCGCCTTTAGAGCACGTACACTACGTGACCAAAAGTATCCGGAAACCCCCAAAAACAACATAAATTTTTCATATTAGGTGCACTGTGCTGCCATTTACTGTCAGGTACTCCATATCAGCGACCACAGTAGTCATTGGACATCGTGAGAGAGCAGAACGGGGCGCTCCGCGGAACTCACGGACTTCGAAAGTGGTCAGGTGATCGTGTGTCACTTGTGTCATACGGCTGTAAGCGAGATTTCCACACCCCTAAACATCCCTAGGTCCACTGTTTCCGATGTGATACTGAAGTGAACACGTGCAGGGACACGTACAGCACAAAAGCGTACAGGCTAACGTCGTCTGTTGACTGACAGGGACCGCCGACAGTTGAAGATGGTCGTAATGTGTAATAGGCAGACATCACACAGGAATTCCAAACTGCATCATAGTCCACTGCAAGTACTATGACAGTTAGGCAGGAGGTGAGAAAACTTTGATTTCATGGTCGAGCGGCTGCTCATAAGCCACACATCACGCCGGTAAATGGCTAACGATGCCTCGCATTGTGCAAAGAGCGTAAAAATTGGACGATTGAACAGTGGAAAAACGTTGTGTGGAGTAACGAATCATGGTATACAATGTGGCGATCCGATGGCAGTGTGTGGGTAAGGCGAATGCCCGGTGAACGTTATCTGCCATCGTGTGTAGTGCCAACAGTAAAATTCGGAGGCGGTGGTATTATGGTGTGGTCGCGTTTTTCATGGAGGGGGCTTGTGGGAAACAATACCAAATCCTGTTAAAATAAAAATATAGACCTCTGGGTGTCCAAAGAATCAAAATAAATGTTGGTATAGAATTGGGTCTCCCCATCTCTTGCTGCTTTGCTTGGCACTATCACATCACAGGCCTATATTGACGTTTTAAGCACCTTCTTGCTTCCCACTGTTGAAGAGCAATTCGGGGATGGCGGTTGCATCTTTCAACACGATGGAGCCCTGTTCATAATGCACAGCCTGTGGCGGAGTGGTTACACGACAATAACATCCCTGTAACGAACTGGCCTGCACGGGGTCCTGACCTGAATCCTATAGAACACCTTTGGATAATTTTGGAACGCTGACTTCGTGTCAGGCCTCACCGACCGACATCGATACCTCTCCTCAGTGCAGCACTGCGTGAAGATTGTGCTGCCATTCCCCAAGGAACCTTTCAGCACCTGACTGAATGTATGCCTGCGATAGTGGAATCTGTCATCAAGACTAACGGTGGGCCAACACCATATTGAATTCCAGCATTACCGATGGAGGGCTCCACGAACTTGTAAATAGTTTTCAGCCAGGTGTCCGGATACTTTTGATAACAAAATGTAGGTCGGACCTGAACGGCTTCACTGTGGGCGTACTGTGATACAAGAGATTTGAAAGTGATTCAACCTTCAGCGATAGTTTGCATCCAAACCGTACATTTACCAACTAGAGTTCATTATCTCAAGCCGGCCGCTGGTGGCCGAGCGGTTCTGGCGCTACAGTCTGGAACCGCGCGACCGCTACGGTCGCAGGTTCGAATCCTGCCTCGGGCATGGATGTGTGTGTTGTCCTTAGGTTAGTTAGGTTTAAGTAGATCTAAGTTCTAGGGGACTTATGACCTCAGCAGTTGAGTCCCATAGTGCTCAGAGCCATTTTGAACCATTATCTCAACTTTGTTTACTATGTCCCACATATATATCGGTATTATTAAAATGTTTCGGGTATTTTACTGTCATCACTAGCCTCTTTCCCATGGCTTGACTTATGTATGCATTCGACATTCGACATAATGTCCTCTCTGTCCACCTTGTCCTCCCCCCCCCCCCTGTCTTACTATTCAACTCCTCCCCTCCCTCTCTCTGCACAGCTGTACCTATCTGCATGTGTAACCCCCGCAAGGCCTGCCGGTACTGCCCGCACAACATGTCTTCTCCCCTTTCTCTGGCCATCTCCTCCTTCCCATCTTTCTGTCCATTCCTCCTGCTCCTCTTTGTCAGTCTCCTTCTGGTCCCCACTGTCCTTATCCATCTCCTCCTCTCCCCTCTCTTTGTCCTCTATCCATCTCATCCTACCCCCAGCTGTGACGATCCACATCAGTAGCCCCTACGAAAGAGGTCGATAAAACACATTCGTTGTGTAGGGCAGCCTATGGGTCAGAGGGTGGAAAACAGTTCTTTTTTGCCAATATCTCTGCTCCTATTGGAGCTACAAGGTTTTAACTTCCACAGTGCTATACTTGCAAAGTGTTTTGTTTGTGTGCCAACTTTTGTTGAAATCGTTCCACGTGTTTGGGAGGAGGGGCTGCACCTACAGACACTACTATGTTATTAAAATCCTAGAACTCTGTGATACATTAAATGTGAGAGTGGACAACAAATTGTTTCTTTGGGAAATAGTGAAAACCTGTACTTCCTACCCACAGAACTGAACTCTACATCCACATCTGAGTGCACTTCAAATCAAAAATCGCCCAGCCACATTTATTCGCATTATAAATTTTATGTGATTTCGTGTCTTGTCTAAGTAAACCACTAGCCGATTGAATTACGATGGTTCAGTTTTTCGGGAAGTGCTTAATGTTTAAAGCCTGGTTTGCATCAATTCAAGTGGAGAGGTATTTTATCTCTGTTGCAAATTGTAGGCAAATGCGAGGGGGCATTCAGTGGTGTTTGCTTTTCGTTCACATGTGTTCACTCGTGTTTTATGGTTGTCTACCTTTAAGCAAAACATCAAGAGAAGCTCACGCACTCTCCGTTTCGGCGACCAGTATGCAGAGAGAATTGGTGTGCACGAACTACTGCTGTTACTGAGTATGAATTGCGCGAGCGATAGAGTGGTCAGATGTGAATGTAATGCTGTTGACCGAAGACTATACATGTCATAAGTGTCCGTGAAAACCTAGAGATCCACAGCACAAAATGCCCAATAAGCAAAAATATGATTAGCAGAAGATTTCCAAAGAGCTCAGTGGTCCAACTGGATACGTGACAAAGACGATATTTCATTGCTTGCTGGCAGGCGAGAATAGAGTGAAGAGGCACAAGATTTCAAAACCTGAAAGATCTAATCAGTCTCATCGTTTACATTAAAAGTAGCTACAGTTCAAATGGCTCTAAGCACTATGGGACTTAACATCTAAGGTCATCAGTCCCCTAGACTTAGAACTACTTAAACCTAATCTAAAGACACCACACACATCCATGTCCGAGGCAGGATTCGAACCTGCGACCGTAGCAGCAGCGCGATTCCGGACTGAAGCGCCTAGAACCGCTAGGCCACAGCGGCCGGCGTAGCTACAGTCAGATATCTGCTATTTTGGGAGTTCTTGATCTAACAACTGAAGAGGTAAATCTCGTTTCACTCCAATCACACTATCTCCCCTCCAACAAACTAAACAGTGTAGCGTATTTTATGTGACACGTCTACGGATATTTTAGATTACTTTAATTGTGCTTTATTAACATTATCTTACTTGGATGTACTTTAATACAACCACTAAGTACTTCGCATATGTTACTAACGTAACTGTCTTCAGCTACTAAGAACCACAGTGTAAACGCTAATCGTCCTTAGTTTATGTTACTAGCCAGTAATTAGTGATCTGCTATTAAACTTCTACCACCGTTACAATGAGAAGTCAGCGGAAAGCGGCACTCGACAGATTTTGAAAAAAAAAAGGTAAGAACGGCTGAAGCAGCAATTCAGTGTTAAGTGTACTGGCTCCACTTGTAGCCTCCTTGCGTAAAATTGCAGACATCTACATATTTTCTCTTGCTTGCTTCGTCAAAAAAAAAGCGCTTTCGTCATGCAAAATAATACTATGTGAATATCACAGTTTTATATCGCACAGTGGCCCAACTGGAGATGCGAGAAAGACGATAAATTCCTTGCTTGCTGCCTCCAGGCGATAATAGAGTGAAGAGGCACAAGATCTCAAAACCTGAAAAGTCTAGTAAGTCTCGTCGCTTACATTCAAGGTAGCTATCGAGTGAAAACTGTGTGCCGATTATCAGCGTCACAGTTGGCTCCGGTGTAAACGAGGCTTAAAGGTCGTTCAATTCACCATAGGAAAAGCGTGTAACGCAGTCAGTATTTAGCATACGACCACGAGAGTGCAGCGTAGCCGAGCTGGCCGTGTAGCGTGACTCCGCATAACGTGTGAATTTTCATATACAACTGCACTTGGTGCGAAAACTGTTTGTAAAGGCAGAGGAGTGTGATGGATATGCCCAAGCAAGTTTTCAGTTTTTGTGCAGAGAAGGTTTGACGACAAGCGAAAATTTTTCATCGACTGCAAGCCATGTGTGCTTGAAACGTAACACTGTGTTCACGCGGTGTGCTCAGTCTCGGAGTTGGTTCACCGAACATCCCTCGCCTTGGACAGGAAACTCAAACCGATCTCCCAATAATTTTTTGTGTCTACACATTTAGGAGGGAAGTCTCTGTCAAACTGGCTAAATGATAATACTCTCAGCGATTACCTGTTATTTCTTTCTAGACAACATCGCAATTGCGATTCTTTAGGCAATTTTAAGTCATTCATTATCATCGTAGGGTAATTACCCACACTGCGCTCTGTAACACGTCAAGAACAGCATACTAAACTTCCGACTTGACAGCAAACATCATGTCACCCTCACTTGCGTGGTAAACAAGACAGATCAGCAAAACGGTCAAAAATTCTGATGGCTTCAGCGTTCCGTAAAATGATCAAAATCAGAAAAAGAATACAAAAATCCTTGTAATAAATACCACATTTCTTTATAAATGCGTTTTACTTCACTCGAAAGTTTCCCGTCACAATAGCCTGGTTTGTTTTCATTACGGGATACTTAAATCCCTCCCTCAAAAAAGTGGTTCAAATGGCTCTGAGCACTATGGGACTTAATATCTGAGGTCATCAGTCCTCTAGAACTTAGAAGTACTTAAACCTAACTAACCTAAGGACATCACACACATCCATGCCCGAAGCAGGATTCGACCTTGCGACCGTAGCGCTCGCGCGGTTCCAGACTGATGTGCCTAGAACCGCTCGACCACACCGGCCGGCAATCTCTTCCTCAGGCACCTTCTACAGGCCGCCAACACTCGAACTCGTAAGCACAGTGTTAATCAAGACACAAGCCTGGGTGACCCGTGCGACCGCGACAACCAACGCCCAACAAACCTTGGCCTGAGGATAGAATTTAAGACTCCTGAATTTTATTGCATGGGAGTTAATAAATCGTCAAAGAATTAAGCTACATGTCAAGCGGACTGTCTAAAACAAAGTCAAATCTCTTTTCATCTTTTTGTGGGATCTGCAGCACAGTCCGAAAAAAAAGTCTTTGGATACGTTTTGAGTGTTTTTGTCTGCAAACAGTTTGAAATACCCGCCCTGAATCAGTTCCAGGAATCACTCGTTCAACGCTCCTTTCGCTCTGTGAAGGAGCGTGACGCTTGGAAACAGTTACTCGAATAAAGATATTGCTTTGATTTCTGAAATACACTCTTTGAAGTTCTGAAGAAAGCAGAGATAAAATATACGTAGCGAAAGATTACAAAAACTCGTCTGCAGTTAGTAGACTCGAAGGACATCAAAGGGAACAGTAGTTGAGAAACGAGTAAGGATCGTAAGAGAGGATGAACGTTTACAAAAGTAAAAGAATGTAATCGAATTAAATCAGGCGACGCTGAGGGAATTATATTAATAAATGAGACTCTGAAGGACGCAGATGAGTTTGGCTGTTTGGGCAGCAACACAACTGACAGTGGCCGAAATAGAGAGAATACAAAATTTAGAGTGGCAATAGCAATATAAATTGAAATGTTAAAAGCCTTTTCTAGAGATTTCGGTAGTGTAGCCTTGAGCAGAAGTGAAACGTGGACGATAAACAGTTCAGACAAGAAGAGAATAGAAGCTTTTGAAATGCGATTCTCATGAAGAATGCAATAATTACATGGTTAGCTTGAATAACTAATGAGCGAGTACTGAATTGAATTGGGGAAAAAAGAAATTTGTGACAAAACGGGCTAAAAGAAGAAGGCATCAAGGAATAGTTAACTTCGTAATGGAAGGGAGAATGGAGAGTAAGAATTGCAGAGGGAGACCGAAGGATGACTACTGTAAGCAGGTTCAAATGGATGTAGCGTGAAACAACTATATGCAGAGATGAGGCTTGGACATGGAGAGCTGCATTAAAGCAGTCTTCGTATTGAAGACCAGGACAACGACAAATAGCGACTGACTGCAGGCAGTCATCTCCGTGTCACATTAAGTAAGAGCGAGTGTAGGTGACAGAGTCGCATCAGTCACCTCCACGTCACTCGGAGCTCCCGAAATTACTTCACACGAGCGGCGGGCGGGGTATTATCAGAAGGCGAGGGGGAGCAGCTCTGATGCAGCTAGCAGCGCGCTTCCGGTTCCGGTCGCCGCACTTGCCGCCGTCACTCCGGAGGCCGAAACAAGCGGCGCGCCTCCCTCGTCTGATAGAGCCCCGACTGTCACCCTGGCGCCTTACTTGATGTCTGCCACTCACAAGCAACACGAAAGAATCAACGGTATGCCTAGCGTTTCTTTTTTTCTTGCACCTTTCACTTCGTGCGTGCGTAGAGACTGCAGTGCAAGATGTAGTTGTGGCCGTAATTAAACGAAATGGAGCTCTGCAGTACATGTAGCCACGCGAAAATACGGTAGATGACTCTTGGAAGTACTTCACTCTGATCCAAGAGATTATAGAATACCGAAGCGACTACTTAATAAAATACAGGCGGGTGAGTTTAGAGAACATGTAGGAGCGATATGAACGTGCATTGCTATAGACCCATGCAGTAAAGAAAAAATGTGGCTCTGAGCACTATGGGACTTAACTGCTGCGGTCATCAGTTCCCTAGAACTTAGAACTACTTTAACCTAACCTAAGGACATCACACACGTCCACGCCCGAGGCAGGATTCGAACTTGCGACCGTAGCGGTCGCGCGGTTCCAGACTGAAGCGCCTAGAACCACGTGGCCACACCGGCCGGCTGCAGTGAAGAGTTTTTATGCAGTGAATGATGACGAATGACGAGCAAGCAGTAAAGTAAACAAAAGAAAAACTTAGAGTACGAATTAAAATCCATGGAGAAGAAATAAAAACTTTGAGGTTCGCCGATGACAATGTAATTCTGTCAGAGACAACAAAGGGCCTCGAAGAGCAGCTGAACGGAATGGACATGATCTTGAAAGGAGGATATAAGATGAACATCAACAAAAGCAAAACGAGGATAATGGAATGTAGTCGAATTAAATCGGGTGATGCTGCGGGAATTAGATTAGGAAATGAGACGCTTAAAGTAGTAAATGAGTATTGCTATTTGGGGAGCAAAATAACTGATGATGGTCGAAGTAGAGAAGATATAAAATGTAGACTGGCAATGGGAAGGAAAGCATTTCTGAAGAAGAGAAATTTGGTAACATCGAGTATAGATTTTAATGTCGGAAAGTCGTTTCTGAAAGTAATTGTATGGAGTGTAGCCATGTATGGAAGTGAAACATGGACGATAAATAGTTTGGACAAGAAGAGAATAGAAGCTTTCGAAATGTGGTGCTACAGAAGAATGCTGAAGATTAGATGTTAGATCACATAACTAATGAGGAAGTATTGAATAGAATTGGAGTGAAGAAAAATTTGTGGCACAACTTGACTAGAAGAAGGGATCGGTTGGTAGGGCATATTCTGAGGCATCAAGGGATCACCAATTAAGTTTTGGAGGGCAACGTGAATGGTAAAAATTGCAGAGGGAGGCCAAGAGATGAATACACTAAACAGATTCAGAAGGATGTAGGTTGCAGTAGGTCCTGGGAGATAAAGAAGCTTGCAAAG
Organism: Schistocerca serialis cubense; assembly: GCF_023864345.2. Lineage (NCBI taxonomy): Eukaryota > Metazoa > Arthropoda > Insecta > Orthoptera > Acrididae > Schistocerca > Schistocerca serialis. Next base: position 663,927,706 of record NC_064641.1, on the reverse strand, counting down.
GATAGAGTAGCATGGAGAGCTGCATCAAACCAGTCTCCGGACTGAAGACCACAACAACATCATGATGAAGATCATGATGATGCATGTATCTAATGTGCAGGTTTTGAAAAAAAAATATACACAACTACATACACTAAAGTGAAAAAAGCCATGAGATACCTCTTAATATCGTATTGGACCTCCTTTTTCCCGGCGTGGTGTAGCAACTCGACCTGGTAGGTCTCAAGCCATTGGAAGTGCCCTGCAGAAATATTGAGCCAGGCTGCCTCTATAGCCGACCATAACTGCGCAAGTGCTGCTGTTGCAGGAGTTTGTGCACGAACTGACCTCTCGATTATGTCGCATAAATGTTCGATGGGATTCATGTCGGGCGATCTGGGTGGCCAAATAATTCGCTCGAATTGTCCAGACTGTTCTTCAAACCAGTCGCGAACAATTATAGCCCAGTTACAGGACATTGCTTGGGAACATGAAGTTCATGAACTACTGCAAATGGTCTCCACGTAGCCGAACATAAACATTTCCAGTCAATGATCTGTTCGGTTGGATCAGAGGACATAGTCCATTCCACGCAAACACAGTCCACACCATTATGGAGCCACCACCATCTTGCACAGTGTATTGTTGATTTGAGTCCTTGTCTTCGTGGGGTATGCGCCACAATCAAACGCTACCGTCAGTTCTTACTAACCTTAATCGGGATTCATCTGCCCAGGCTACGGTTTTACAGTCGTCTAGGGTCCAACCGATATGGTCACGACCCCAAGAGAGGCGCCGCAGGCGATGTCATTCTGTTAGGAAAGGCACTGGCGCCAGTCTGCTGCCATAGCCAATTAATGTCAAATTTCGCCGCATTGTCCTAACGGACACATTCGTCGTGGGCCCCGCATTAATTTCTACGGTTATTTCATGCAGTATTGCTTGTCTGTTAGCACCGACAACTCTACGCATACACCGCTGCTCTCGGTCGTTGAGTGAAGGTCGTCGGCCACAGAAGTGGGGCCTATCCGGAGAGACATTTTTTTTCTTTTTTTTTTTTTTTTTTTTTTTTTTTTTTTTTTTTTTTTTTGCAAGTGTGTTGCTGTGCTCACTAACAACCATCTAGTACAGTTTCTGCATCTCCGGCGACACGCAGCATGAGAGACCTGATGAGGCCGACATCTAATGCACTCGACGTGGCAAATTTCTAGTCAACCAAAGTATAAAATAACGTCGATGATCTGCTTACTTTTGTTTATTATATGCTTTGTACTCCTGGCACGATAATAAATAAATCTAAATGTATATTACCTGGCAAAGAGAACTGAAGATCTGGTCAGGGCTGCAGCACCTTAGTGTTTACGCAGAGAAACTGGGAGGGAAGTTAGTTTCCTCATACACTCCCGTATTATTAAGGCCGCCACTCACGAACGATCCAGCAGGCTAAATGGCCTCGCACCTGTACAAGTCTCATTCAACGTTTCAGATGTTTAATCCCTACTGTGCCGAACTTTTCTTTAGTTTGTTATTTACTGTGATCTTCTTCTTTCATTGATATTATCTACGCTACACGACATTCGTAAGTTTGTATATAAACTATCGTACCAAATGTTCCCGGTCACATCTGTATAATGCGAAATTGGCAACTAGATGTCATGAGAGAAGGCAAGCGGGGAGTATTGCGTAGAGTAGCAATAGCAACAGAATGCGTAGGTCAGGAATCTCGGTGAATTCGAATGTAGACTAGTTACTAGATTTTATATGACTCAGAGATCCACCAGAGACACTTCAACGCTTCTAAGGTTGCCCCAAGTCGTCTGTTGGTGATGTAATTATGAAGTGGAAATGCGAATGGACAATCACATATAAACGACGCCCACGCAGATCTCACGTACTGACGACAGAGACCATCGAGCGTTGCGGAGGGTGACTGTAGAAAGTCGCATCAAATCACTCATCATGAATCACTCATCACTCATCACTTAATCATGAATTCCAAGGTGCTACCAGTAGTCCATTGTCATCTCCTATTCCAAACTCTTCATCCCAGTGCCCTGAATTATTTATTTTACGCAGTGCGAACCCGAAATCCAACTACAAAACTTCGCACGTCCTTTAGTCACATTTTGGGAGTATTTTGCTATAAGGTGTCCAGCATCTCCTATGGCTCGTCACTGAGCAGTTGCATTTCGTTTCTCACCCCATTTGTCTTTTTGTATTTTAACGGGGAAAAAAGAAAGAAACGACGCACCACGATGGAATTATCCGAAAAGGGATGGAAACCAGTAGATCTACGGACAAACAAATGATTACAATTTCAGAAAAAATGGATTATTTATTCAACAGAGCTTCACAAACTGAGCACAATAACGCGCTGGCCCACATCTGGCCCTTACTTAAAAAGAATACGGTACTCGAGCGCGTCATAATCTACAGATTTCAGAGACGCCATATTTGGTATCTCTACGCGCTCACTGTGGGCTCAGAACTGTGCAAAGCTTCACCGGATTTACACTGCGATTTCCATTTCAGATCGACCTTACTTTCCGAAGAGCCCTCGTAGAATGGACTACAATAAAGCTATTACCTACAATGCACACTTTGCAGCTACGTAACCTTCATGTCATTAAAACAATACGGTAATCCTACATTGAATTTCACAGTCGGCCTCCCTACAGTTGGCGGATGCAGGCAAGCGCACGCCGTCCGCGAACAGCAACTTTCTCGGAACGTAGCCTCCGCACCATTTGTGGATCGCCGGAAGCGTCGTCATGCGCGGCGCATACCTGACCTACCTCTGCAAGGACTCTTGTCGGGAGGGGAACCGTGCCATGTGGAAGGAAGGCCAGGCCTGCGGAGGAACGAGTCTCTCAATATGCAGTGCTTGACACGGTTTAAAGCAATGCTGTACAGAAAGAGAGTTTGACATACACTCAGATCTGCGACGAGGCGATTTTGTAGCGCTCACATTAACTTTTTTGTTTTGTGATGTCATAAATCTTCTGACAAGTTTGGCGCGGTCCCTCGCATTCTCCTCTCCTATTCCAAACTCTTTATCCCAGTGTTCTGAATTATTTATTTTACGCAGCGCGTATCCGAAGTCCAACTACAGAATTTCGCACGTTCTTCATTGACGTTTTGGGAGTATTTTGCTACAAGGCGTCCAGCGTCTCCTATGGATCGTTACTGAGCAGTTGCATTTCGTTTGATATCTTACCCCATTTGACTTTTTCTATTTTAAGGGGAGAAAAAGAAAAGCGACGCACCACGATGGAATTATCCGAAAGGGTTGGAAATCAGTAGATCTACGGACAAACAAATGATAACAATTTTGGAAAAAATGGATTATTTATTCAACAGATATTCACAAACCGAGCACGTCTATAACGCGCTGGTCAAAAAATAAAAAAATAAAAATAAATAAATAATAATGAAAATAAAAAATAAATAAATTCAAATGGCTCTGAGCACTATGGGATTTAACTTCTGAGGTCTTCAGTCCCCTAGAACTTAGAACTACTTAAACCTAAGTAACCTAAGGACATCACGCACATCCATGCCTGAGGCAGGATTCGAACCTGCGACAGTAGCGGTCGCGCGGTTCCAGGCTGTAGGGCCTAGAACCGCTCGGGCACCCCGGCCGGCCGCTGCTCCTCATCTGGCCTTAATGAAAGCAGTTATTCTCTTTTGAATTGACTGATAGAGTAGTTGGATCTCCTCTTGAGACATATCATGCCGAATTCTGTCCAACTGTCGCGTTAGATCGTCCAAATACCGAAATAATGCTCCAATCGTTCTCAATTGGGAGACATCCAACGACCTTTTTGGCCAACGTAGTGTTTGCAAGCACCGAGGCAAGGAGTCAAAGCTCTCACCTTGTCCGGCCGGACATTATTTTGCTGAAATATTAAAGGCCAGGACGGATTACCATGAAGGGTAGCAAAGCGGGGCGTAGAATATCGTTGACGTACAACTGGACTGCAGGGGTGTCGCGAATGAAACCGAAGGGGTGCTGCTACGAAATGAAATGGCTCCGCTGGCGTCACTCCAAGAGTTTTCGGGCCGTATGGCGAGCGACAGTCAGGCTGGTATCCAGACACGTCTCGGCCTGGAATTTCATTGACTGTCTTGCATTTGTGTTTAGTGATGAGTCTTGCTTCGAACTAAGCTCCGATGACAGTTCGCAGCCGAGCATGTTGAGCGCTTGGTTTCAGGAGCGCGAGGTCCATGGATCGTATAAGCTTGCCTGCTTTTTTCCTTTTTTCGTCCCAATAAAATTATTATGTCTGTGCAAGCTGTCATTACCAAATGATTCATTGATTATTTTCAGAATCTTTATCACGAAAAAAGGACAAAAAAGTTTTCGTAATGAAACTGGAAAAAAATTGATACTAAAGAACTTTCAATGCAATCAACATAGTCATTTTATTTATATTATTTTGTCTACATGTGTGGCAAGTATAATGTGTAATCCTTGGAGCACTGTACGAATCAGGATAATACTGGTCGTAGAAATGCAGGAAACAATAAGTATTGCGACATACAGTACTTGTAACATCTGAGGCCGTCAGTCCCCTAGACTTAGAACTGCGTAAACCTAATCAACCAAAGGACATTACACACATCCATGCCCGAGGCAGGATTCGAACCCGCGACCGTAGCAGCCGCGTGGTTCCAGACTGAAGCGCCTACAACTGCTCGGCCACAGCGGCCGGCTAACATACGTTAAAGTCCTCGTCGTGCCCTACAGAACCTATCAGTATGAATCAAATCGGCGAGAGGGAGTTCGAACGGTCCTCTTGTGAGCACATATCCTTAATTTATTACAGCAGCTTTTGTTGTCTTTGACGTGGGGATGTCTTGAAAAGGATGTACGAACTCGGGAAGGAACTGTGCGTTTACACTGTTCAAGAGAAATATTTGACTTCCGAGAATCACGTAGGAAGTGACTTTGTTGGCGTATTTTTGTGACCTATTTGAAAAGCTCAGTTCACTGGGTGTACCCCTTCAAGGTAATGAGCCCAAATTTCTACAACTGTCAGCCAAAATTTCAGTCTTCAGAAGGAAACTACTGTCCCGGAAAAAAAGTTGGATGATGAAGATTTACATTATGTTGTCCCTGCTCTTCTCACTGTTTTAGAAGACAATCGTTTCCAGCTGAGTGAAGAACTGAAGTCTACATCTGTGGACCATTAAACTGAGCTCCCCTGCCATTAATACTTACTACTGCAGAAGAAGAAGAGCAATTTATTACTATTTCTTCAGATCTCACATTGAAATCGAAGCTTGTTTCCTCACCACTACTGGATGGAGGAGGAGTGTCTTACAAATTTTGATACCTTTTGAAACATCGTACTTGTGTGAGGTAGGTTTTTCGGCGAACGGCTATGGAGAAAGGGATGAGCGTCGCAATTTCCAATCTTGTGCCGAGATTTGAAGAAATGATGATGATTAACAAGACACAAGCTCATCCTTCCTATTGACTTCGTCCCAAGAATAGCATGTAGAACAATAAAAGTTGATTAAAGTGTCATTTCAGCAGCTAATAAAGAAATAATTACGTCCAGGTGAGGGAGCTATGGTCTCAAAAACACTGAATTAAGATGAATATTCCGAAATTTCTGTTGACAAGGCCACAGACGAAATATCCACGTCCAATTGGGGCGCACACTCCACCTCGGGAGACCTAACCTTCCTACGTCGGCGGACGGTGACAATTGCCGTTCGCACGATACGTCAGGCGACAGACTCCGGCACTTCCCCAGCTGGAGCGCGAACTCTTAATGGTCAGCACTGAAGCGCTAGCGGCGCCAATTGCGAGGTCAACGAGGAGGAAGAGGTTTTAATTGGCGGAGCAGCGCGCTGGCCCATACTCGGGTCCGCCAGAGTCGCGTCTGCTAATTCAATCAGCGGCACACCCAACCACCCACCAGCTCCCTGAGGAGGAGAACCGTCGACTGGGAAACGCTCGCGGCTGCGGCTCCCAAATCCCCCGTCACCTCCGGCCCAAATGCTTCGGGCACAGGCGGAATGCTGTCGTTGTATTGAGTATAGAACACACAAACGGTTTTCTTAATTAAATTTCTTTGTTCAAGATGTGACGGAATTCCCTTTGATTAATTATTTATTGTTTTTTATTGATGCCGTCTGTGTTATCCAGGGTGTCGCGAAAACATTCGTTCAAATTAATACACGAGGTAGTGAACATAAAAAAATATGGATCGATAAGGAACATATGCTCTCTGAAGTCAGCTTGTAATGTCAGGGAACATTTTGTTAGTGGTGCTGATGTAAGCTGGTGTGTCGGTGTCGCTGACTGGGACTGTGTACTGACATTTAGATATCCACCAAGGGATTACAATAATTACAAACTACTTAAACAAGAACCATCGCGCAGAAAATGTTGTAGGGAAATCGAACCAGACATTGTGTTTTATTGGCGAAACACTTAGATGTAACTCATGTATTAAAGAGACTACCTACACTACGCTTGACCATCTTATGGAGTGTAGCTGTGCACTGTGGGATCCTTACGATTAGGGCTGAAGAAGGATATCGAAAAAGTTAAAAAAAGAGTAGCTCATTTTGTATTATCCTGCAATAAGGGGAGAGTGCCACGGATATGACACGCGAGTTGGAGTGGTAGTTATTAAAACAACGTCGTTTTTCGATGAAGTTTCAATCACCAACTTTCTCTTAAGAATACCAAAATATTTTGTGCATGAACTCTCTGCCAATTGTAGAAAGTCTGTTTCAAATTGTCACAAATTAGCAGGATAATACGAACGTTCGGCTTCGAAACGGTTTGCGTCTACGCTCAGTCGACAGTCATGCTGAAGTAGCTATACAAGAACTACCCGAAAGTATGCATATGTGCAATAGGGATAGATACGTAACGAAATTCAGGTAACAAATCATTCAATCCACAATTAAGTCAATACAACAGAAACAGGCAGAAAACAGTACAGAATCAAGGTAGCATCAGAACTTATAGTGGAGAGGTTGTCTTAAGATTTCTTTATTGATTGTCGATATGCCTGCTAGTGGCTCTTTCACAGAGGAGGTAAAAAAATTGTCTCAAGCGAGATCAGAACCGAAAACTAACTTAGCCTCCCCTTCGAAGGGCGAACACTTTACCGTGAAGCAAGCACACAACTGTAGCAGACATTGCTCTCATGTTGTCCCAGTGATGTCTAAGACAGAGAATTCGCGACGTAAATGGTGAAGTAAGCTCCAATTTGTGTTGGAACGAGTAGTCAAAAACAAAAATTTGCTACCTCTTTATCTTCCTTGAAGTTAGAATCATTCAGAATATTTCATCTAAATATCGAGAAAATTTCGTGTGAATTTACCAGGATGATTCTGAACCGTTCCTGGAAGTAAAAATGGTCACGTAGCTGCCAGTTCGCTGCTAGACTAACGACAAGCAGAAAACACTTGCTCAACCGATGTGTTTCTTGACTGGCTGGCACTGGGAAAGACGCGGCGGCGCCGGCTGCCACCGCTTTGACTGGAAGCCAAAATACCTAAAATATAGGCCAATGAGTTTTATTCGTATTTCTGAAACTATGATTTGGGTCTAGCGTATAGTTACAACAATATCCAGATGCACCAACTGCAACTCGAACATCATAAAGAAAGAGTAAGGGAAATTATTTCGGTTGCTTTCCTCTTCAGTAGCTGACGTAGTTATTTTTGTTTTTCTGCCTTAAACAAACTACGTACAAGAAGAAAACATTGTGAGTTGTTGTCCGAAGGGCGAGGTGCCAAGGCTGGGATGGTATCTTATGGCGAAACCACAGGTAATCATAGTCGCTGCCAGACGCAGCAACGAATGAGCGGAAGAGCGTGGAAGAGTTTCCACACGCCACAGCATCAGCTCGCTTGCTTGTCTCAGCGAACTGCCGCTCAACCCAATCAGCAATCATCGCCGAAGACGAGCTTCTATACCGAGCGAGTAGTGCAATAGCTATGTTAGACAGAACGCTGCATAAATACGAGTACTTATCGTCAGTTGAGCTCTGTGAATGGAGACTAGCATCATGCTCTGTATCAAGTGATAGGTTAGTGTTCAGTGACAGTAACAAATATACTAGAGATTCCATGGTAATGAATTATTTTAAAGTTAAGTATTTTGTCTTATTCAAGTTGTCCGGAACCGCGGGACTGCTACGGTCGCAGGTTCGAATCCTGCCTCGAGCATGGATGTGTGTGATGTCCTTAGGTTAGTTAGGTTTGAGTAGTTCTAAGTTCTAGGGGACTGATGACCTAAGATGTTAAGTCCCATAGTGCTCAGAGCCATTTTTCGAGTTGTCTAATACGTACTTTATCTGTTGTAGTATCAACCCGGCCTTCTCTAGGAGTTAAGCTAAGAGCGAACAACGGTACCGTCAGGTACAACATATTCACTGGAAGCGGTTCGCTATTTTAGAGTCTCTTTTAACATTATCAGTAAATACCATTCATTTTAATATTACATATGTTAAAACAGTTTTCCCTGTGAATGCTTTCATTGCCACCACTTCTAACATATAATAACACAAATGAAAAGACAAAACAACACTGACTTCGAAACGCGAAAATGCACAAAGAAACTTCATAAGCTTTGAATAACATATAGTTCAAAATCAGAACAGCAAAACATGGAAGAAAATCATTCACAATGACCGTAAAAACGTTTCATTCCATCTTCCGGTAACGTGAAATGAGAAGCAGTGAAGAACGTGAAATAAGGAATAAAATGTTCCAGCCGGCAACTGTAGCCGAGCGGTTCTAAGCGCTTCAGTCCGGAACCGCGCTGCTGCTACGGTCTCAGGTTCGAATCCTGCGTCGGGCATGGATGTGTCTGATGTCCTTAGGTTATTTAGGTTTAAGTTGTTCTAAGTCTACGGGACTAATGACCTCAGATGTTAAGTCCCATAGTGCTTAGAGTCATTTGAACCATTTTAAAAAGTTCCACCAGTAATCTCCTGCACATGTCATTCTTAAGAAAAACTGTAATTCATTCTATAAGAACTAAAGGGACGCAAAGTATCATCTACTCGAAACAATTACGACATAATTGCTGGTGATCGAAAAGCGACTGATGTATGCGGTTCTAAATTTCCACGTAAGAGAGAGAGGAGACAAATTAATGAGATGTTACCCTAGGTGAGTGTGGGATGGCAATTCTATGCAGTAATGTGGAGTTGGCGCATTTTGTTTTAGTTTATTTCCTGGTTGTTTCACACTAACAATGCGTCTAGGCTGTCACAAAATTCTTATGAGAGTTATCGAACAGTAACTTTGAAACAGACTGCTGCGCTAAATATTATGCTACTTGCGGCTGAATCTGACTCTGTGGACAAAGCTAATAGCAATTTCACTTCCATCTTCGAGATACTGGAAAGGCTTAGTAATGCTTTCACGATCCCGCGCACATAAACTTGTCTCCGGATAGAAGTGCTCATAGGTGCTTGCTTAATTAATATGTTGAGCCTCACTTAAATAGGATAAATCAATAACGCAATGAGTTTAGATGAAATGAGGTTGATAAAATACATCACAAGTTTCGATATAAAATCTAAATCATTTCTTCCGTAAGTATTTTCACTAAGAAATAGCCTTTACACAGCTAACAAGCTCCAAATAACTGTCATTGAATATCTCTCCAAGTCGTTTTAAACAATTTCGTAACACAGAGTTAGAATGGGGAGTGTCCACCACCCGATACAGTCGTCATCCCAGTCCCGGTGTGATGCAACCCACATCTAGCATCCTACAGTTTCATCGAAAAGCTCAGCAATGGTTAGTTTCAGGAAGAGAGTCACAAAGAAACAATAAAGAAGTCCACAAATCGCAGAGAATAAAAGGCCGCTTTCCACAGAAAAAATACAGTAAAATCTTACTTCAGCAACCTAATGTCGTCATGGCAGTCCTGAGGAACACAGGACGCTGTGATTAGTTTCGATAGTATTTTGTAGGTTTCGAAGACAGACATTTGGGTTCCATAGGATTGCCCGAGCAATGTGTCTGGTGCGCAAATACTGTAAGCACTTCATTTCCATGTACGGACATGGAGTTACATCAGTAGTTTACTGAAACTATACCTCACAAGGAGAACTTGCCATAGCTCGCTCTCTGACACAATCGAAACTTCGTTTGATGAAAAAAGGGTGAAAATAAAGGGGCACATTTTTGTCTTACCTGTCAACACTCAATCGTTTCCGAGAAAATGCTTCAAAGTTTTGACGATACTACACCAGCTCGTGCGCGTGGTGTTACACCAAATGAGTTGGTAGCGTTGTGGCTAAGAGAAGTTTCGAATTTTCTCACTCCGTGTTCAAATCCAATCTTAAGTAGTTTACTTTTTGTTGTTGTCACGTACTTCTTGTGGTATCGAGTCCGCAGCTCGTGGTCATGCGGTAGCGCTCTCTCTTCTCGACTACGGGGTCCCGGGTTCGATTCCCGGCGGGGTCAGTGATTTTCCCTGCCTCGAGATGAGTGGGTGTTGTGTCGTCTTCTTCATCATCATTCAGCCCCATTACGGTCGGAGGAAGGCAATGGCAAACCACCTCCGCTAGGACCTTGCCTAGTACGGCGGTGCGGTTTTCCCGCATCGTCCCCTACGCACCTCGGAGTATGGTGTCTCATCATCATATGGTATCGAGAAATACAATTGAATTATTTACAGTAGAAATAAGCATTTCAAATTTTATTAAAAAGCGAATCACTGCAGATCTTATATAATCTTCTATAATTAACACTAATAGAAACTGAAAAATATAAATTCTCTTATTTCAATTGTAGTTTTGATTTGGTACATCCATACTTCAATAGTACCAACAAAAGTGCGATCTCTATAATAAAACGTGCAAAGCATAGAAATTCGAAGCACCACCAGCAATGTGGAAGCCACATATGCCACAGTCACATTTTTAGTGTGAATATTATTAGCAAAAGCAACTTCGTTAACGTTGCTAAGTACCTCACTGTCTGGCGAAAACTTCGCGGCAAAGCAAACATATCAAAGCATTTTCTTGGAAGCTTGAGCTTGCAGTTGATTATTGTTCCAGGCGTGTATTTTATTAAATGTGTCGCTTTTACTGTGATCTGCTTACTTATGTGTTTGCTGTTCGATGGGCACTTGTGTAATGGGTGAACGTAATTTTTCACCTGTCAGCAAAAGTACACGTCGCAGGTTTGACAGAAAGGCACACATATTGGCGGAATTACTTTAATGAACACGTCGACCTTCTGATTTCGTCCACAACTAGTCGATCATATAAGGAGGAATAGCTGTGTCCACCTCACGACTGATCATATAAGGAGGCGCAGCTTTCCCCACCTCACGAGTCAATACTGTACAGAAATGACTCAATTTTTACGTAAGGTCGCAAAACTTTATCCAGAAACGTATCATAAGTATTTTCTGTGAGCTTTCCAAATTTTTTGTCTGTCGCGCACGCATTTTGATGTCATTCCAATAACTGATTTACGTCTTGTTGGAGTCTAGGTCTAATTTTGCCACTAAATTCTTACAGACCCCCAAAAACTGTTGGCAACTTTTTTCGGGAAAGTATTAATGGTTCAAATGGCTCTAAGCACTATGGGACTTAACATCTAAGATCATCAGTCCCGTAGACTAAGAACTACTTAATCCTAACTAACCTAAGGACATCACACACATCCATGCCCGAGGCAGGATTCGAACCTGCGACCGTAGCAACAGCGCGGTTCCAGACAGCACCTATCACCGCTCGGTCACAGCGGCCGGGGGGAAAGTTAGACAGTGTACGAGTGTGCAAGCTCAGAAGTACAAAGCAAAGCTGCATAACAGACAGTAAAGCTGTGCAGTTCAGTGTAACGATATGACGAAGGGTCTCGCGAATTCTGTCGCCGACTGTACATCTCTTTTGTTTCATTATTTCTTTAAACCCAGTGTTTCAGAAGAGGTGTTTCTCTCAGTAACTTAGAATGTAATAAGTGAAGGGCACATTCGTTTAGATAGGTAAACATAGAAAAGCTACAATTATTATTAAAAATATTATTTTTCTGACTTGTAGCTGATGTTAACATTTCCAGAAATGTTTTCCTTCCTACTGACACACTACATATTATACCCTCTCTACTTCTGCCAGCGTCACTTCTTTTGCTGCCCAAACAAAAAAGCTGAACTGGTGACCTACTGATTTTACTATTTCTCTAATCTAATTCTCTCAGTATCGCCTGATTTAATTACAAGACTAAACTTGTTTGGTCTTTAACCTCTTTTCAAGGAGCCGGCCGGAGTGGCCGAGCGGTTCTAGGCGCTACAGTCTGGAACCGCGCGACCGCTACGGTCGCAGGTTCGGATCCTGCCTCGGGCATGGATGTGTGTGATGTCCTTAGGTTAGTTAGGTTTAATTAGTTTTAAGTTCTAGGCGACTCATGACCTCAGATGTTAAGTCCCATAGTGCTCAGAGCCTTCTTTTCAAGGCACTATTCCGTTCAATCAATATTCCAGATCCTCTCTGACAGAATCATATTATCACCGGCAAACCTCAAAGTTTTTATTTGTGTTTCTTGTTAAATACATACTGTAGAACATCCAAAATTTTGTGCTTTTCGTTTATAAATGTTAAATAATTTTTTACATAGATTTTAAGATACCAAATTAGGATAGCGAGAGTTGGGTTTCGCGTGATGGACGTTTCCAGGGCTCACGTTGATTAGTAGGGAGGCGGACGTAAGGAAAAATATGCATCGATCATCAAATTTTTATTCTGATGAAGTGATGGATTTCTGGGAGAGACCTGGTGCTGAATCGCTTCTTTTCCTCGGATGCGACTACCGCTAGTGGTTCCCCTGCACTTTGGCTGAGAGGTGACAGTGGGGACGCTTTTGAGTCCCTAGCAGCTGCAGTGGTGGTAACCCACGGGCTTCACTCTTGGATAAACAGAGCGGACCTCGGTGAGTGCAGCGCTGCCGACCGTTAGGGCAGGGGGATGCTTTACGGCTGCTGGGGCTTTGTATAACTTCGTCCTAAATCTTCCCCGTCGTGCCTTCTGGTACAAAGACCAGGGACGGCCAATTGAATTACACGCACCACGACAGCTTTAATACTGTTGCAGCTGGAAAGACTGCATGTCCACATTGTGCTACGTAGGCCCTCCTTCACCACAATAATCTCCTCCCTCCCAGAGTTAAAACTGATCGAAACATACAGGCTATTTTCAGTCGGAACTCCCGTACACGATTCGACAGCGTTATTCAAATGTGTGTGAATTCCCAAAGGAGGAAACTGCTGAGGCCATCGGTCCCTAAACCTACACACTGCTTAAGCTAGCTTATGGTAAGAACAACTCACGCACACCCATGCCCCAGGGAGGACTCGAATCTCCGGCGGGAGCTGCCACGCAATCCGTGACATGACGCCTCTAACAGCGCGGTGGCGCGTTATTAACTGGTGGTTGGGGAGTGTAGTATTTGGCACTATGAGGTACCTTCAATTTATCTGCCTCTTCTTATATAGCTTAACGCCATAGCTAGTGAGACAGAGGATGTCTTGTAAATTGCTTGCACAAGCGAAATATGTGCCCGGGAGGGGCCATCGAAAGGTCCACTAACCCCGCTGTCCGAACTCCGCGACTTGCCTGTTGATAGAAAAGCCAAAGACTCTTAACGTCACGTCCTGATGAAGAGGGCTGAAGATGCTCGAAGAAGAATTGTAATGCTAAAAATTTTTACAGCTTGAGGTCATACTTTAATTTTCTATAGAGTGCAATCAAGAAGTATTACTGATGACCCAACCTTCACAGACTACAATGGAAAACAGAAGACAAATCACTAACTTGGAATTAAAAATTTTTTTCTCTTCTTCTCTACAAAGTGTACATAAGATAAATCCATATGTATTAAACTCTTGAAAATGGATGTACGTGTATGTGCGCATGTTCCACATCTCGTGCTAAATGTTCCACATTTCTGGAAGGAAAGAGGTCTGAAAAAGTAAGGAGGTGGACCCATGAAGAAAAGGAGCGACACTCTCAAAGGATGAAGGAGGTCCGGGAGCAACGAAATTAAACACGAAGAAGCAAAACCAAACTTGATTTATGGTACCCTCCAGAAGGGTTATTGGAATAAACAGCGATTAAAAATACGTTACTACATTACAGTTTACTGTTATTCTCTTGTTAGATGAGAAACAATTTTAGTTGCCCAAGTTTCGAAAGGTTAAGTTACGATTTTGTCCTACTTTGATATTGTGATCTTATTAATCCATATCCATCGTCTTGGAATTTTACTTAGTTGGTCTCCATACAACAGGATATCCAGTGTTCTGCATTTTTTGAACATTTCATGTTCACTGTTCACTGTATATGGTTGTGTGTGTTTACTGTGTATACTATTGCTACGTGTTTCGTTCATGTTTTGTTTATGTTGTGATGTCTGTATGTAGTTTGATATTTGTTCGCTTGTTATGTGTCTGCTTGTGTTTCTCTCTCTCTCTCTCTCTCTCTCTCCCCCCCTCTCTCCGCGTGCTTGTGTGTGTATGTGTGTGTGTGTGTGTGTGTGTGTGTGTGTGTGTGTGTGTGTGTGTGTGTGTGAGAGAGAGAGAGAGAGAGAGAGAGAGAGAGAGAAAGAGAGTCGGCTGGTTTCTTTTGTCTGTGAAGGGAGATTAAGTTAATATTTAGTCTGGTTATGTTTGTATTTCTGTTATTGTTTTAGTGACTAACTTGATTAGTGAGTTGCTACTTACATTGATTTGATCATTTCTTTCTTTCTTTGCATTTCCTGTAATGTTGGAGTTTTCTGTTCTAATTGTTCATTCTAATAATTTTCATATTCTCTTCCATGTTGGATGGTTTATACCCAACCTTACTGAGGTTATTAGGAAAGGTAGAATGGCAAGTTTCCTACTACAATATAAGTTTTAAAAAGCTAGGATGTGTAACGGACATGACTAGCAGCAAGTATACTAAAATCTGTTTGTTGGCCGGCCGTTGTGACCGAGCGGTTGTAGGCGCTTCACTCCGGAACCGCGCTGCTGCTACGGTCGCAGGTTCGAATCCTGCCTCGGGCATGGATGTGTGTGATGTCCTTAGGTTAGTTAGGTTTAAGTAGTTCTAAGTCCAGGGGACTGATGACCTCAGATGTTAAGTCCCATAGTGCTCAGAGCCATTTGAACTATTTTCTGTTTGTCATGGCAGCTCAAAATTATTTCGTCATTCATAACTAAATGCTATCGAAAGTTCAAGCAGCACCATCTAGATTAATTCTGATACCTCCCTTCTTCGACAGTTCGTCCTTTCCTTCATCTGCCTCCAGCGAGATGAGTGGTAAAATAAGCTGTTTCAACGGGGAGGAGAGAGTACTTCGCCACTCATTACGACTTCAAGTAGAGAGGGGCAGAAATAGTGACGAGATTGCAGCCTCGTCAGGAAATCCTCACTGCAGATGGACATGCGGTAGCTGAGGAAGACTGGTTTGAAGTCGATGAGACGCAGTCTAAATCGGTCGGCGGCGGCATGGAATGCTGGAATCCAGCTAGCGTGGACCGACAGGTGCCCCTTCTACGAAACGCGAAAGCGATTGAGCAGCTCCGAGCTCCGGATGCGGGCTGCCCACGCGGGGTGAGTCTTCCACGTGCGTCACGCGCAAGCGAGTGTCCAGTTCTCCGTGTAAGCCAATGTTAAAGGTAGTGAGTTCGCCCAGGAGAAAATGGAACACACACGTACGCTTACTCAACAACTTTTTTTTTTCATTTCTCTTAGCTAGGTGCACGGAGTTTTAAGAGGTTGACCATACCTGTTGGTTGGAAAATTTAGAGGTTATACTCAGTTGCGAAAACAAGTTTGTCGGCCTTTTCCATGCATGTATGATTAAATGGCAAATAAAGAAACACAACGTAACCACTCACTAAACTATGTTTCGGAGACTTATCTTTGTCATCAGGTGACAGCTTTCTTCAGCTCAGCAGTAATATTATAGATTAAGTTTGATTTCTTTGAGAGATTTGGTTATAAAGGGAACTGCAATATTAGTCGTCGGCTTTGACCAGTGGTATAGTGACCATGCGGCTAACGACGTAAGTAACGCGGTGACTACTATGTCATATCGTTGACGATATTTCGAAACATGAACAACACACACAGTTTTGATTACAAGACTAAATATTATAATTGCATCCGCCCCCTCCCTCCTCCTCCGCCCCCACTCCCCCCGGAAACAGAGGGATCGGGATTTTGTTTCTCACATATAGCAAAGATCAATTTCTTTTACTTCGCTTAGACACCATTCAGTCATTGGCATTTAAAAACGACTTTGTTCATTCAGTAACCACTTCTTTTGGTGTGTCTCCGCTTTTACAGTCGCTTGTAGTTTACTATCAACCTTTAAATCTTTATCTGTCCATTACATATGAATTCGATTATCTCCTTGTAGGTACTCAAGTTGACCGACAATGGTTGCGGAATTTTATACTTGATAACAAGTGCTAAAAACTTCTTCCTCGCCGTACTATGTTTTCTGCACTGAAATAATGTACGGTTGGTGTTTCCCTGCTGTATTGTCATCAGAATCACAGGCGCCTGTTGGTTTATATGCAGTCGGTATAAATGCTCATAAAACGTTCCATGATTGAGCGTTATTCTACTTAATGTGGATGTCGCTTGTTGAGGTCCATAAGCGTTTTCGAACCAAGGTCGTTTCAGAATTGTACACTGCTGTCTATCCAAACTGCAAGGATTGGAGATATCAAAGCCAAATTGATTTGGGAGATAACACGCTGGACAAAAATCTCCTGACTGAAAATACAGCCCCTAGAGAAGTGAGGAAGATGATGAAATCAGTATTAAGTGTTCCCGGTGCTACACCTCTTGGCACAGAATCAAAAAGGCACTGGATGTTTTGTTGAGGTGTAACAGTCCACGCTGCTTCCACATATTGCCAAAGTTGATCTGATGTAGCAGCAAGTGGTATCCTGAGCCAGTCAGTCCGCGATCATCAAATGGCTCTAAGCACTATGGGACTTAATATCTGAGGTCATTAGTCCCCTAGACTTAGAACTACTTAAACCTAATTAACCTAAGGACATCACACACATCCATGCCCGAGGCAGGATTCGAACCTGCGACCATAGCAGCAGCGCGGTTCCAGACCGAAGCGCCTAGAACCGCGATCATCAACCAGACGTTTTTCGATAGGTAAGAGATCGGGAGAACAGGGAGGTCAAGACAGCAATGCAATCCGATGTGCGACGAAGTAGTCTTGAACACTGCGGTCCACGAGTGGTCGCGCAATAGCCTGGTGCAGTGTGGCCGTCAGCAAGCTCTGAAGGTATGGCAGGACAACGGGCTCCAATACTTCAGAGATGTAGCTCTGGCTGGTTAGTGTACTGGCAATGCTTAGTAGGGGGATGCGGGACTGGAACGCAGTACCACCCCACACATTAATATCAGGTACAGGACCAGTGTGGCGCTGGATAAGGCAACAATTCAACACTCTTTCACCTCCGTGTCCCCAGACCCTAATTTGACCATCGTGGTGGTGCAGACAGAATCGGGATCCGTCGGTAAAAATAATGTCTTTCCATTCGGTTGCCATGTCTGTCGTTCGTCGCATCACCGCCGGCGCAAACGGCTATGGCGTTGACTCAAAAGGGGACCCTCCATACTTTAAATCACGGATTTTGATGCGCTTCAAATATATTGTAGAGGCAATTACCCAGAGTACCTGGCTCTCCGGTTTTTTAGCGACGGGCCTTGGTTTTTGAGAAAATCGATTTTTAAGTTCATTACGTGCTGTGTATACCCGTAACATTACATATATTTCGAGCAAGTCAGCGTAGCGGTAAGGTTCACGGCTACCGCGCTAGAAGTACCGTGTTCGAATACTGTGCTCCCGTATGTTTTTTTATGTACGCAAGAACCGTCCGAAAAATTTGGTCCTAACGTTAAAAAATGAATAGACGAATTAACTGGGAAATACAGAAATGTAGTCGTGTCCTGCACGAAATCCGGGAAGTTCACGAAACTGGTGTACGAAGAATTTTTGCGTTCTGTAATTCTTCCGTACGTGGGACAGAAAAAATGTTTATACATTATCAATTCGTGGGGAGGGCAAACCGATTAAACTTTATACGATCATCTATTCACTGATGAAAGGAAAGCGAGCACCTGCACCATAAAAGTGATCCCACCAAACCGCACTCCTTTTTGCCAGCCCTGCGATGTTTATTTTTACCGGCAGGTGAAAATCGTCACGAAAATTACTCGGAATGCTCCCGACTTGATGAAAGACAATAAAGAGATCGCTTCTAGGGAAGATTCGATAAAATTACATTCGCTAATCCTACATCTGTTCAGCGCACCTAATTTTGAAAGCATGATTAGATACGCATGGTTCGCATCGAAATTAGCGGATGAAATAAATCTTTTTGAATGCCAAATAATTGTGTTTCCCGGTATCGCTCATGAAGAAACCGTGGGCCTGGTGCTGCGATAATTTGTGCTTCGGTTGTTTATATGATAAGTATCACCCACAATATTGTTCTGGCACTTCAAGCAATGTGGACGATGAAAACTAACATTTTGTAATATTGTATGACAGAAAAAAATTAATAACTGAATGTATCTTTATAATTTCACACACCTTATACTGTCTGTTGATATTCTTTGAAATAAAATTGAAAAATTCGGTCGATTTTGAAAAAAAAAATTAAAAAGTACACCAGCAGGATTCGACAACGGTACGGCACCTCCAGCACGGTAACCGTGAACCTTTACCGCTCCTCTACGCCGAGTTGATCGGAATCTTAGTAATGTTATGGGCATACAAAATCGATTTTCTCAAAAACCAAGGCCCGTCGCTAAAAAACCGGATAGACAGGTACTCAGGGTAAGTGCCTCTACAACGTATTTGAAGCACATCAAAATCCGTGATTTACAGTATGGAGGGTCCCCTTGTCAGTGGTAAAGGCAGTCGACTCTGCTGGAAACGACGTCGAATGGCATGCGTGAACACTGCTTGTTGGCAACGGACCGATTTTTTGGTGATATGGTTCGTGATGTGGCAGAGAGATCCATCACTGCCTTGCGCACAATGTGCCTGTCATCACGTGTATCGGGGCAACGA
Source organism: Schistocerca serialis cubense (assembly GCF_023864345.2). Classification (NCBI taxonomy): domain Eukaryota; kingdom Metazoa; phylum Arthropoda; class Insecta; order Orthoptera; family Acrididae; genus Schistocerca; species Schistocerca serialis. The sequence goes on along the minus strand of NC_064641.1, from coordinate 663,908,632 downwards.
AGTGGGTGCAAGCTCGCCCGTCGGTCCGTCGTTCCCTCGTGCATCCAGCGATTACGCATCCGCACCACAATTGCTTGGTTCAATCCGACACGATCACAAATTTCTCTCAAGAATAATCTGCAATCCCTATAAGCATCTATTCTTCCTCGGTCGAACTCCGGAACGTGCTCGAAATACTCTCACTGTCTTCTACGACGTACTGAAGCTGCTTGCACAAAACAGCTGCACGAAAGAACAATTCCAGTACGTCCACACTGCTGTCTAATTCCCCCTTTATTTAGCGCTTCTAGGTGGCGCTTCTGGCGCCCGTGATGTACGCCTGCGCATGCTGCAAATTGTATCTAATTTGGATGCTTCTTTCATGGTGTTGCATTTCGGGTGGCCAGCAGTGTATTTGCGCACAGTCGCGTCCTTTGTGTCGTGAACTCTGCGACCATTCTTCCCGCCAGGATACAAATGCCCTTTTTCGAATAAGTCGATCATATTCCGTATAGTGAGGCTTTATGTATATTGGTGTCGCGTTGTTCATAGCCTTCTTTGCCAACTGATCGGCTTTTTTCATTGCCTGAGATTCCACAATGTGCTTTCATTCACATACAGGCAATTTGTTTCTGCCTTCTGAGGCATTCATAGCACGAATAATGAATGAACTTAGGTATTCATTCGTGGGTTTGGAGACTTTCATACCTGGTATTGTTTGAATCTTATGCTATAACATTGCATAGGACGTGTGCTTATGGTTCACACAACATTGTACGGGCATTAATACTGCGATTTTTTCGGCCAGATAGATAGAGCAAATCCAATGAAAATATGATAAAAAATAGCGCTTCTTAGAGTAACGCAATTCAAAATGCGGAGCAAGATGTGACGTGGCAGAAGTTATTACTATGATTTCTCTTCAAGGCTGACGGTTAGTATAAAAAATTCCTCTTAGCATGATTTACTTTCTGTACGATGTACAATTTCGGACTAAGCCTATTTCCAAATACCTAGGCTTATCAGTTGATCACATCATCATCAGTTCGCCGTGGCAATTTTGCCATGCTGGTCCTTGCACGTGCGTTGTACGAATCATGCATATAGCCTCATACTTCACAGCACAGATGTCGAATGTACAAACCTTAGTATGGAAGCACATCACAATCACTAAATCACACTCGCTATACAGGCTACGACTGGAGTCATAAGGCCAGCCGGAATGGCCGAGCGGTTCTAGGCGCTACAGTCTGGAACCGCGCGACCGCTACGGTCGCAGGTTAGAACCCTGCCTCGGGCATGGAGGTGTGTGATGAGCTTAGGTTAGTTAGGTTTAAGTAGTTCTAAGTTCTAGGGGACTGATGACCTCAGATGTTAAGTCCCATCCATAGTGCTCAGAGCCATTTTAACCTTTTTTTGGAGTCATAAACCCAGCCATAGACCGTCCATCCCACTTGTTTCTTCCTCTTACACGAAGCATAACACGATCTTCTCATAAGCAACCAACATTCAAATGCGATTATTGATTCAGAAGCCATATTTAAAGAATGAAGATGGCGTTAACTCCTACCTGCTTTGTTCTGTTGCGCTGAAATTTTAATCATTTGCATATCCATGACGTAGCACAATTCGTGCCAGTTTGACGTTTGTTGCTTGCCTTGTTCATGGCGATACAATTGCAACCTTCGGTAGAGCAACTTCAGACAAAAGAGAAGAGTTTCTCTGTTGTTGTTGTTGTTGTTGTTGTGGTCTTCAGTCCTGAGACTGGTTTGATGCAGCTCTCCATGCTACTCTATCCTGTGCAAGCTTTTTCATGTCCCAGTACCCAGTACCCAGTACCCAGTACCCAGTACCCAGAGTTTCTATAAACGTTGTTAATGTTTTGGAGTTCTATTATTTTAGATCTCTCCACAGTTTAGAATGCATCGAGAGAGCTTACTCTACGAGTATTAAAGAGACCGTGCCTTCCTTTGAGCACATTAGGCAGAATACTGATGAAGGTATTGAGAATAATGACGCTGAATTGATGAAGAGTAAACGAGCGGAATATTTACGCTTACCTCCGCGTGGCTGCAGAGTATAAATCAGCGAGTCTTCCCTCTCCTAGCAGTTCCGCTGAAAAACGTGACTGGAAGCGATAAAGTTGCATGCGTGTGACATACGAGCCGCCTCTCAGTACTGGTTTGCCAAGAGCTGCGATATAGGAGGCAGTGTGCCAACACACCCACACACACCGCCACCCTTCCGTGGAAACCAGTTACTCTGCACGTCCTCATCTGATACGGTGTGTTGTGGGTTACGGCTGTGCTTAGCCTTGCGAGAAAGGCCGTATTTCCGTCAACACTGTGACTGGATAAGGCTCGAGTGAGGACAAAAGAACTAATACTAACAGAATAACAATAAAATTTATTTACTTATAATTCCGCTATTCTGCTGTTTCAGTCGTCAATGCAAAGAAAGGTTTCTTGCAGCCTGTCCACTACAAATCTTTTCATAACCATCATCATCATCATCCTCACCACCATGGTCTTAGCTCCATCGTTTCCTGGGCTCACTTACGTGCTTTCCCCTTGGGTATATATATCGCAAAACTTTCTTTAGATCTGTGTTATTGCATTCTGTTTACATTTTTATTCCATTTCTGCTGACATGGGTTGATTTTTTTCTGTTATTGCAAATTTTTTAAGGTCGTTTGTAATGCCTTGGTGTCTTAATTTATCTTGTAGTTTACATCCATTAACTGATCTGAGGAATTTCGTTTTCTAACGAAATTATTCGATTTATGTCTTCCTTCTTTGCTATCCAATTCTCATATTCATAAAGTAGCAGTGGTACACCGAGTGTCTTACAGAATTGCATTTGCGTTTTTTCAGTTGTCTTTTTGTTTGATGCTGTTTGTTTTCACCGTCAGCCTGAAACTTTGCTGCTTTATTCTTCATGTGTTTATCGTGATCAAAAGAAATGTCGGCGCCCAGGTAAAGGGAAGGCTCACTTCTTTTCTTTCACTATTTTTGATCGCATCTTTTTGTTTCATCGGAATTCCATCACTTTCGTCTCTTATATAGATATTGTTAAATTATAACTTTCATCAGTTACATTTAATTTAATTTTTGAGTTCTTCTTCTGAAGCGTCTATTATAGTCTGGTCGTCAGCACATTAATGTTTTTATATAATGGTCCTTACATAATTTTATTCCTTTGCTGTTTTCTGTTTCCTTATTCCACTTTTCAATCATTTCATTTACATCTAGAAGTTGAATAGAATTGCTTAACTCCTTGGTTAGTTATAATGCCGTTCTTACATAGTTTGTCTTTGTTTTCCTTAAACATTTAGTTTCGTTGTATAAGCTTTTCATGTCCCATATCACACGTCGCGGAATCCCATTTTCGTGTGATACTGACCGGAGTGTTATCCTGTTCAATATGTCCAACACCACGACATAGTCATTAAAAGCTGTGTGTGACTCAATACTGCATTCTCTTCTTTTGATCTCAGCATAAATACCAGATCCGGTGTCCATTTTAATTCGCTGCTGTAGTCAAGCTTTGATCTCTGTTTTATTTTTACACTCCCTCCTTCCCGCAATACTTCCTAGGTTACCAAAATGAGTATTCCTTGATGGCGCTCAAAGTGTGTCCTATGAACTTGTCCCTTCTCTGTGTGTGTATATTGTGTATTGTACCGAGGACCAAGAAACGACAGAGAGGATTCGCCCTGCCGTAGCTCTCAGTGGTTCACTACAGGCCACAGCAGTCCACCCATCCCACCGCCGCCTCACACCGAACCCAGGGTTATTGTGCGGTTCGGCCCCCAGTGGATTCTTCCCCACCCTCCTCCCCCAGGAACGTCTCATACCAGACGAACGTAACCCCAAATATTTGCGTGGTAGAGTAATTATGGTGTACGCGTACATGGAGACAGTGTTTGCGCAGCAATCGCCGACATAGTGTCACTGAGCCCGAATAACGGGAAACAGACCGCATGGCTGCCGGTACACCAGACTTCGACACTAATCTGCCGGGCGGATTCGTGCCGATCACCGGAACGCCTTCCCGCTCGGGAAGCAGCGCTTTAGACCGCGTGGCTAGCCGGGCGGGCTTTCCCTTCTCTTACTCACATTAAGTCGTATAGCTATTTTCTCCTTAATTCCATTTAGTGCCTCTTCATTAGCTGTCAAAGTCATGAAGTAAAAACAGCGTACGCAGGAAAATGACTTCCTCAACAAAGGCAGCTAGCTGTTTTAATAAACTGTTCTTGAGATGTCCAGCAGAAAATAATACGATATCACAACGTCCCTCGAAGTAACTGTACCTCTGTGCAACTGACCCGCAGCCTCACCTCCGGGCTACGTTCCGGGAAGCCCCCGACAACAAGTAGCAGTCGTTTAAACACGTGGGAGAGTGCCTGCCGTGGGGCCCGCTACCCGCCCGCTACTTGCTTTAATAACCTCTCTAAAGTGGCTCTTGAGCCGCAGCTCCAATCAGTGTTATTTATACGGCAGCGGTTATCCCATCTTCCGCGCTCCACTCACTGTTCGTCTGTCTCCGCGCGTTCGCGTCTAGTGTCTGACTACTAGACTGACGTCGTTCAAAGTTATACAAGAAGTCGACCGTAGGACACATATATTATTGAGTCTGCTCCCCTAGCGTCAATGACGTTTGTGTTAGTGTTCTGTGGTGGACACCAGTGTGTAGTAGTAGTGTAAGGAGGCTGTTTAGGTTCTTATATTGGTAACGCCACCGCCACCTAGCGCTCTGTATGAAAATCACTGGCTGTGCTGTGTGCACTCTGTGGCTGGGTGGCATTGTTGGAATTTGCTATTGTAGTATTGGGCAGTTAGCTGTTAACAGCGCGTAGCGTTGCGCAGTTGGAGGTGAGCCGCCAGCAGTGGTGGATGTGGGGAGTGAGATGGCGGAGTTTTGAGAGCGGATGATCTGGACAGATACAGTAAATTTGTAATATTGGATATCATGGACTGATATAGATATTACGACGTTTGAACACTATTAAGGTAAATACATTGTTTGTTCTCTATCAAAATCTTTCATTTGCTAATTATGCCTATCAGTAGTTAGTGGCTTCAGTAGTTTGAATCTTTTATTTAGCTGGCAGTATTGGCGCTCGCTGTATTGCAGTAGTTTGAGTAGCGAAGATTTTTGCGAGGTAAGTGATTTGTGAAAGGTATGGTTAATGTTAGTCAGGGCCAGTCTTTTGTAGGGATTATTAAAAGTCAGATTGCGTTGTGCTAAAAATATTGTGTGTCGGTTTAGTGTTGATCAGAATAGGGAAAGAGCGAAATGTCTGAGTACGTTCAGTTCTGCACAGCTGTTTGAAAATCAAATAACGTAGAGGTTAACCAGTACAGTAATTGATAATTTTCCTAAGGGGACGTTTCAGTAGTATTAGCAGCATTAGCAGTGGTTCATTCATCTGTGGACCACTTTTACGAGTCTCTTGCGCATGTCGTGCTATTGCAAATTAAGAAAAAGAGAAAGTAACTCATTACACAGTCACCCATCTAATGGGTGATTGACAAGTAAGGGACAGGTAACCGAACTTGGCCTTATAGTAGGAATCTTCACGTCATTTGGGGCAACTTGGAATACATAAGTCAGGTTTGTCGGGTGCTAATGTGTGGCACGTTGCTATTCCCCAATGTGTTTAGGAGGCTACATCAGGCACTTACCACCCTCTTCCCCACTCCCTGCCCCGCCCCATTTCGTTGCCACGTACATGAAAGCAAGGAGAGGAGAAACGAGCACAGTGAAAACCGACAGCGTAGTAAAATGTGGTAATGGTGAAAATACACAACAGTGATATCTGCACATGTTTGTATCCAAACAATGAATTAAGTCAGACAATTACTGAATCTCTTTATAAGACACACAGAGAGAATTGAATATATATATTGAGAGTTGGCAATACTCTCTTAGGATGTAAAGGTTGGCTACAGCGCTCATACAGAAGCTCTGGAATCTAAGATATTGTTGTCGCGCCTCGCAGCGCACAAATTAACTAGTGGCAGATTTGAAGCCAGTGTAGGAGCCCGCCTGCAGTGGTGCGCACGTGTGTTGGGCGAGGGGTCGTCGCCGAGCTGCCGTACTGCCGTGTCCGCCAGCAGCGACACAGGATTTGGTATTTAGTTGATATTTTTTTATAATTTGCAGCGCACTTATTAATTTAAAGAAAAGGGTTTGTGTATGTGCGTAGCAGCAGACGGTAATTTTGATAATGATAGGAGTTGAATTCTTAAGGGGAAACCATTGTTAGATTAAGTATTGATTTTTGTCATTGATTTCTTTTGTGATTGTCAGGGGATTGTTTCACTACGTATTCAATTGAGAAGTATTTCAGTATGTCTCAAGAGTTTGATTAATTCGTAATATTGCTTTAATGCCACTGGAGGCAGATTTACAAACGAAGTGATTGTTCAAAGAGCTTCTAGCGTTTTGTTAATTGAATGAGAAAGAATCGCTTTCAGAATATAGTTTTTTGTTTGGGTTATCATTTATCGAGTTTAGATTTGACCAAACCCTTTCTCTTGAATTATATGTAGTTGTAGTAAGCAGCAGCAGCTGCAGCAACAGCAGGAGCCGCCATACAGAACATGCATTGCACTCAGCATGAATAATAGGTTTTTCTTATGTTTTTGTTAAATAATGGAATGCAGCAGATCAAGCAGTGGCAGCAGAAAGACCAAGTAAGTTATTTGTTGCGCACAGGACCAATAAAAAAAATAAAGTTTTGGCGATCTCTGTAATAGTAAAGTTAAAAAGAGTACAAGCGCGAGACTTTCAGTAGAAAACACGAGATAAGAAGATAAAGAGAACGCATGCCCCGAACAGCCCGGTCGACGTGCTCCCACTTATTCTCGATTGGGTTCAAACTCGAGGAGTTTGGTGGTCAGGGGAGTATGGTAAAGTGATCCTGGTGCTCTTGGAACCAAGAACGTACACTGCAAACTGTGTGACACGTTGCATTTTCCTGCTGGTAGACGCCATCCTGCCGAGAAAAAACAGTCTGCATGTAGGGATGGATATGGTTCCCAAGGAGAGATGTCTACTTCCGTCGACCTATTGAGCCTTCCAGAATGTCGAGATCGCTCACAGAAAGCCACGAAAACATTTCCCAGATCATAAAGCTCCCACCTCTGGCCTGGATCCTTCCGACGATTGTTACACGGTGTTCGCTTTCATTCAGTGCGATGGAGCATAAAAAGTGATTCATCAGAAAACGTCAGTGGACGTCCAGTTGCGATACTGGGGTGCAAATTCCAGCCTACGTCGCCGATGAACAGCACTGAGCATGGGTACACGAACCAGGCGCCTGCTACAGAGGCCCATAGGCAACAACGCTCGCTGAGCAGTCGTTGAGGAGACACTGTTGCTAGGCCCTCCGCACATCTGGGCGGTCAGCTGCTCAGCATTTGCTCGTCTATTTGCTCGTACACATTTCTGCAGGCCATAGTTCACCCCTGTCATATAAGACTCGTGGTGCATTGCAGTTGGGTCGGCGCCGGTTTTGGATGGAGTCATTTTGCCTTACACGGTATAGTTTAGGGACGGTGGCACGAGAATAGTTTACAGTCTTGTGTTTAATAAAACAAAAAAATACGACCAATGCTGTCTCTCCTTCCAAGTATACCTTCAGGAAATAATATTTCTAACCGTGATTATGGTTGCTTTTATAAAATCCATCTGTATAAGAAAATAATACCTTTATTAAACTTTATCTTATAAAATCGTATCGGACTGTGCAACATGTAAAATGGTTCAAATGGCTCTAAGCACTATGGGACTTAACATCTGAAGTCATCAGTCCCCTAGACTTAGAACTACTTAATCCTAACTAACCTAAGGACATCATACACATCCATGCCCGAGGCAGGATTCGAACCTGCGACCACAGCAGCAGCGCGGTTCCGGACTGAAGCACCTAGAACCACTCGGCCACAGCGACCGGCTGTAACATGTAAAAGGAAAGCATATGTTGTGTGTATTGTAAAACTTTGAAATGTGGCAGAGTAATCCTTGAGAGTATTGCGTGCTGTTGGTGTCTAAAGCGTAAAGTTGCGTACCTGATGATGGCGCAGTTTGCACCGCCAAAAAATTGTGGCCTGAGGACGCTAATAAACATCAGTACACCAGTGCAACATTTCGTAATCGGTACACCGTAAGAAACCGAATAACCTTGCCTTGCTTAAACTTTGGCTTTTAGTAGCAACACTCCATGTCCTTAATATATTAATAGAGCTTCCATGATGATTTTGTTTTCTAAGCAACCTAAGTAGTTAAACACTACAATAGTGCATTTTTCCTCCTGTGCAAAAAATTACATTTTTATGTTAGAAAAACTGCATTGAATATTTGTTTGAATACCAAAGACAACAAATCATTACGGAAAATGTCCGCCCCCGGTAGCTGAATAGTCAGCGTGACGGATTGTCAATCCTCTGGGACCGGGTTCGATTACCGGCTGGGTCGGGGAATTTTCTCCGCCCAGGGACGGGGTGTTGTGCTGTCCTCATCATCATCCTATCATCCTCATCGACTGCAGGTCGCCGAAGTGGCGTCAAATTGAAAGACTGGCATCCGGCGAACGGCCTGCCCGTCGGGGGGGCCCTGGCCGTAAGAATAAATAAATTACGGAAAAGTTCACTCGGCTTGTAGTGATTTAAAAGTATTTCCTTGCTCTCTGAAGAACGGCCTTGTCTTCTGTTGGAACGTAGTCTTCGAATAGAAAGGTCAAACATGTTCTTAAAGCGAAATCATCATTAAAACTTCGTAGCTGAGAGGAATGCAACTGTGAAACACTCTCAGGATGACCGTATTAACAAAGCAGTTCAGAATAGAGCGTGTATTTGCGTCTACGGGTAATACTAGGAGGCGACACGAAATGACTCGATGACATAAAATATATATTAGGGAAGGCGAATGAAAGACTTTGATTTCCAGAATGGCCGGCCGGTGTAGCCTAGCAGTTCTAGGCTCTTTAGTCTGGAACCGCACGACCGCTCCGGCCGCAGGTTCGAATCCTGTCTCGCGCATGGATGTGTGTGATGTCATTAGGTTAGTTAGGTTTAAGTAGTTCTAAGTTCTAGGGGACTGATGACCTCAGATGTTAAGTCCCATAGTGCTCAGAGCCATTTCCAGAATGAATATTCACTCTGTCGGCGGAGTGTGCGTTGATGTTAAACTTTGTGGTGCATTAAAACTGCGAGACGGACCAGAACCCCAACCTTGGACTTCTGCCTTGCGCGGGAATGTGCTCTACCAACTTAGCCATCCGATCACGACCGCCCTCACAAAAGTTATTCTGCATACATTGCGGGACTAGCACTCCTGGAAGAAAGGATGTTGCGGAGACATGGCATGGCAACAGCCAGGGAGATTGTATCCAGAATGAATTTTCAATCTGCTGCTGAGTTTGCGCTGATTTGAAACTTCCTGGTAGATTTAACCAGTGTGCTGGACTGGGTCTCGAACCTGGGATCTTTGCCTTAGCACCAGGTAGAGGCGTAAGTAAACCTGTGAGCAAGGGTCGTGAGTCTTGCTTGGCTAACTCAGTCGCTAGAGAACTTGCCTGCGAAAAGCAAAGATCTTAGATTCGAGTACCAGCCCTGTTTTGATCTGCCAGGGATTCTGGAAAAATGGAAATCCGCTGTTCAGAAACCGCATCAGGACACTAGGGTGACCAGTTCTAGGGTATTTTTCTTTATCTGGAGTCCTTTTCAAGAAGGGCTGAAAACAGACATCGAATGATTGAGAAACGCGCTCCTACCATCGTAACAGACTGGTGTAGGCCATACGAAATTGCAACAGAAATGCTTGGGGAAATTAAATAGAAGTCATTGGAAGATAGAGAACACAGTTCCTGCAAAACGCTATTGGGATAAAATTTAGAGAACCGGTCTTCGAAGAAGAACGTGACACCATTATACTGCCACTATCTCGCACAAGGTTCATGAGAACAAAATACGAGATTAAGGCAAGTACAGACGTCTACACACAGACATTTTTCCTTCGCTCTATACGCGTATGGCATAGGAAAGAGAAATGATTGTAAGGATAAGAGGTACCTTCCACCAAGCACTGTACAGTGGCTTGCGGAGTATATGAAGAGGGTGGACAAAAATACCGAGAAACCGCTAGAAATGGATGCTTGAACATAAATGCTGATGCTAGCCAAACCTGCAGGTTACGCTGTTGCATGTCATGACGAACGGTACCTGTGCAATGTCTTTCATACGCTGCAAGTGTCAGTCGTGGCCAGGACAGTGTTCTTTATAGTTGTGAGTGCATGATGTCGCAGCTAAGTGATTTCAGACGTGGGCATATTGTTGGTACTCATATGGTGCGTGCTTCCGTAGCCGATGTGGCTTAAGTACACTACTGCCCTTTAAAATTGCTACACCAAGAAGAAATGTAGATGATAAACGGGTATTCATTGGACAAATGTATTATACTAGAACTGACATGTGATTACATTTTCACGCAATTTGGCTGCATGGATCCTGAGAAATCAGTACCCAGAACCACCACCTCTGGCCATAATAACGGCCTTGATACGCCTGCGCATTGAGTCAAACAGAGCATGGCTGGCGTGTACAGATACAGCTGCCCATGCAACTTCAACACGATAATACTGTTCATCAGACTGGCGTATTGTGACGAGCCAGTTGCTCGGCCACCATTGACCAGATGTTTTCAATTGGTGAGAGATCTGGAGAATGTGCTGGCCAGGGCAGCAGTCGAACATTTTTCTGTATCCAGAAAGGCCCGAACAGGACCTGCAACATGCGGTCGTGCATTATCCTGCTGAAATGTGGGGTTTCGCAGGGATCGAATGAAGGGTAGACCCACACATCTGAAATGTCCACTGTTCAAAGTGCCGTCAATGCGAACAAGAGGTGACCGAGACATGTAACCAATGGCACCCCATACCATCACGCCGGGTGATACGCCAGTGCGGGCCGGCCGGTGTGGCCGAGCGGACCTAGGCGCTTCAGTCTGGAACCACGCGACCGCTTCGGTCGCAGGTTCGAATCCTGCCTCGGGCATGTATGTGTGTGGCGTCCTTAGGTTAGTTAGGTTTAAGTAGTTCTAAGTTCTAGGGGACTGATGACCTCAGATGTTAAGTCCCATAGTGCTCAGAGCCATTTTAACGCCAGTGTGGCGATGACGAATACACGCTTCCAATGTGCGTTGACCGCGATGCCGCCAAACACGGATGCGACCATCATGATGCTGTAAACAGAACCTGGATTCATCCGAAAAAATGACGTTTTGCCATTCGCGCACCCAGGTTCGTCGTTGAGTACACCATCGCAGGCGCTCCATTCTGTGATGCAGCGTCAAGGGTAACCGCAGCCATGGTCTCCGAGCTGATAGTCCACGCTGCTGCAAACGTAGTCGAACTGTTCGTGCAGATGGTTGTTGTCTTGCAAACGTCCCCATCTGTTGACTCAGGGATGGAGACGTGGCTGCACGATCCGTTACAGCCATGCGGATAAGATGCCTGTCATGTCGACTGCTAGTGATACGAGGCCGTTGGGATCCAGCACGGCGTTCCGTATTACCCTCCTGAGCCCACCGATTCCATATTCTGCTAACAGTCATTGGATCTCGACCAACGCGAGCAGCAATGTCGCGATACGATAAACCGCAATCGTAATAGGGTTCAATCCTACGTTTATCAAAGTCGGAAACGTGATGGTACGCATTTCTCCGCCTTACACGAAACATCACAACAACGTTTCACCAGGCAACGGCGGTCAACTGCTGTTTGTGTATGAGAAATCGGTTGCAAACTTTCCTCATGTCAGCGCGTTGTAGGTGTGGCCGCCGGCGTCAACTTTGTGTGAATGCTCTGAAAAGCTAATCATTTGCATATCACAACATCTTCTTCCTGTCGGTTAAATTTCGCGTCTGTAGCACGTCATCTTTGTGGTGTAGCAATTTTAATGGCCACACTTGATGTTTGAAGAGGCAACGTATCGCATACAGGGAAGACGGAAAGAGATCATTCACTAAGTCTCAATGTGGACGAAAGTGTATGTTGTGTAATTGTGACTGACAGTCACAGAAGAGGATTGTGACGAAAAATAAGAGGACGACAGTTGCATAAGTCACTGCAAAACTGAAGATTGCACTCGAGAACCCTGTCAGCACAAGAAGAAGCAGTGAACTGCTGGGCTAGCTAGAGATCCAAAATCACTCAACCAGTGATGCAAAATTGCAACTGGCCGTATCAGGAAAAGGCGGTGCCGAAGACATAAAACCTCGACTATGGAGCAATGGAAGAAAGTAATGTAGTCCATGAGTTTTGTTTCACATTGCTTCCAACTTTTGTCAGCGCTTACGTCCTTAGAGTGAAACATGGCGGGGTTTTGGTGATGATCTGGGTGCCTGTACAGTAGTATTTCATGGCCCCATGGTTACTCTGCAAGACTGCATTGCTGCCAAGTTTTATGCGACCATTTGGGCTGCTCAGGTCCATCCCATGGTACAATGTTTGTCCTCCAATGATGATGCTGTGTTCCAGATGACAAGGCGCCTGTTCAAACAACTCATAACCTCCAGGATTGGCTTTGTGAGCACGAGGACTAATTGTTGCATCTTTACCTGGCCACTACAGACACCATATATCGATATTATTGAGCCTTTCCTATCCAAATCCGTCATCGTTACCTGTACTTGCCACAATTTTGCAGGAAGAACGGTACAGGGTTCCCTTGAAAACTATACAGGAGCTGCATTTATCCATTCCGAAATGACTGGAAGCTGTTTTGAATACCAAAAGTTTACCAGCACCCATATTAGGAGTGGTAATTTGTTGTCTTTCTGCTTGTGAAACAGAAATTAGCAGGAAAGCAACGTAAGAAAAAGAATACCCCCTGCTAGTCAGTGATAACATTTTGAAGCAAGTGCTTCTCACGAGGCATCAAGGCGGTTTGGAAGTGCTCTCCATCGAGTATGGTAGTTCTGGGGGTCGTGACGGGTGCACGCCCGTCTTTATCCGGACTCTATTAATCTCGCAGGGACGGTACTGTCCCAGTGGCCTGCTTAATGAAACACATTCTGAACGCAGCGATCAGATAATTGGCTGTCTTGCCGCATGAATGGGCGCCTCATACTGGGCTCCACCCAGTGGCGCCACTGCTCGTCGGCTTATTAAGTCGGCGGCCGGTTGATGTGCGTGCGGTGGGGCTGTGTGTACACTGGGCGTTCGTATTTCAAGGGATCGCGGTTCAATACCCATCTGATCTTATAAGTTAAAATTCCTTGTGTTTTCCGTAAAGTGCTCCATATGTGACGCGGGGTTACTATTTTAACACAGTTACCAATTATTAGTAAAAAGAGCCAGGAAAATCTGGAAACGAGGGCTAGTCATAAAGTTTTAATTATTACCTCGATAAAACCAATTTCCGAGCACGAGACTTGGCTGTAGCTCTCTACATATCCAAGCTTTCAGTCAGACAGATTTCGCCCAACGATAAACGGCAGTGACCTTTGTTTTCACAAGTATACATTTCTGTTGTTCGGCAAACATTACAACTGGAAAATCACGTCGTTACCGTTCTCGAAACGGTTTCTTGGAACCAAGGGAAGTGGAAGAAGTCATTAGATGCCATGTCAGCGGAATATATGTGGTGGTGTAAAATGTGATGCAGATGAATTAAGGACATTAGCTGCCTCTGGGTACTAATTTATATCAATGGAGCAAGCCGAAAATTTTTGCCGCACCGGGATTCAAACCTGGGTCTCCTGCTTAAGTCGGCAGATGCGTTGACCGCTACACCATCTGCAGATGGTGCTCACGACAACTGCACGAACTATCCCAGCACGCCTCCCGTCAGACCCAAATTCTCAAATTATACTGCACACTATTGACGAAGTGTCCCTGCTCATTAGCCTCATTGCTCGTGTGATGTAGTCGATTCCTGTAGCAGTTGCGTGCATCTGCACTTAAGGAATCACTGGCTTTCGTCGACTTAAGTTGAGAATTTCGGGCCGGCCGGAGTGGCCGAGCGGTTCTAGGCGCTACAGTCTGGAACCGCGCGACCGCTACGGTCGTATGTTCGAATCCTGCCTCGGGAATGGATGTGTGTGATGTCCTTAGGTTAGTTAGGTTTTAGTAGTTCTAAGTTCTAGGGCACTGATGACCTCAGAAGTTAAGTCCCATAGTGCTCAGAGCCATTTGAACCATTTTTCAGCGTTAACCGCCATTCCTACCCCATGGTGGACAGATGGGATTTGAACCGGCCTCCCTAACGCTGATGCGAATCTGGTGTCTTGCCAGTGTGGCACCTAGATCGTTCCTCTGACTGTAGATAACAAGGTAATCCAGTCTGGCAAACGTACAGCACTTCCACTGGTGACCGTGCGAAACGAAAGGCGTAGCGGAGGCTGCTGCAGCCGTCAGTCGGTATATTTACGGGCGCTGCTCGCTGAGACGTAAACAATCGATGCGAGCGGCCCGCGGTCCTAACTATATCCTTGGCGGTAGCCCGCAGAGGATACAGAGCGCTGGTCCGGTCGTTCGCACAACGCGGAGTGACTCACGCGCCGCAAAAAAGACTGCGGGAACGCAGCAGAGCGCCGCCGGTTTTTCTGCGGCGACATGTGCTGCCCAAAGCGTTTCCCTCTCTCAAGAGGCCGCGCATTTCGCGACCTCTGGAGATGGGCACAACTCATTGTCTGTTCAGCTTTTTTGTGCGGTGCGCCGTCATTCCTTGGTTATTGCTCTCCTACTCAGGAGCTCGGGGATCCTCTCCTACTGTCTCACTTCTCGGCCTAAGGCCGGGTTTCCACATGCAACGGAAGTTTCGCCACTTTGCTGCTAATCGACTGGCGTCGCCAGAGTTGCGTGTGGAAGAACCCGCTTTAACTTTGTGACTCCATTGTACTTGTTCCGCCACCGATTAGCGTCAGAAGCCAATAGAGTTGCTGCCATCTTGATTAACGCGCTTCCGAAGCTAATATGCCTATTTGCTGGTTTTCGTATTTACACTGGTGTGTTGTATATTGAAGTGCAACTTTGATATATAAAACCTTTGTGAGCGCATAATGGTTAGTATACACGGAGAAAGAATGTAATGTTTCTGTTATATGATACAGCGATAATATTTGTATTTGAGTTAGCAACTACTGCAGATCGGTGTGGCCGTACGGTTCTAGGCGCTTCAGTTTGGAACCGCGTGACCGCTACGGTCGCAGGTTCGAATCCTGCCTCGGGCATGGATGTGTGTGATGTCCTTAGGTTAAATAGGCTTAAGTAGTTCTACGTTCTAGGGGACTGATGTCCTCAGAAGTTAAGTCCCATAGCGCTCAGAGCCATTTGAACCATATTTTTAGCAACTGCTATTGAACAATAATTGACAGAATTTTCTCATTTTGAGACTACTGTAGGCGCGATCTGTTTTACTTGCTAAAACACATTCAGCAGCCTAGATCGCATAAAATATTTAAGACAACCAGTTTGGATAGACTTTGCTGTCATCTTCAGATCTTAATAATATTTTTGTTGTAAACGTGTTCATTTTAAGTTGAACCTAAGACCAAATTGTTATGTGCATAATGCTCTGATTTTCATCCACTTGAAAACTTGCGTCAGATTCAACATAAAATGAAAACGTTTTACAACAAAAAGATTTTTAAGATCTGCAAATGGCAGCAAAGTTTGTCGAAACTTTTTTTAAATAAAGTAATATTTTATACGGTCTAGGCTGTTGAATGCTTTTTAGTAATAATTGTAGCTACACTGCAGCTCACTTGATTCTAGAAATGGTGAAAATTAATGCAATACTGGCAGTAATTTTAATATTTTGTGGTATCTAACTGATGTGCGGTGCAAGAGTGAAAATAATACCTTTCAAATGAGTCTTCAGGATAGTGTAAATGCCCACAACACATCGCAAAAAGAACATCGAGGGTGCAGTGTAAATATTGGCCGGCCTGTGTGGCCGAGCGGTTCTAGGCGCTTCAGTCTGGAACCGCGCGACCGCTACGGTCGCAGGTTCGAATCCTGCCTCGGGCATGGATGTGTGTGATGTCCTTAGGTTAGTTAGGTTTAAGTAGTTCTACGTTCTAGGGGACTGATGTCCTCAGATGTTAAGTCCCATAGTGCTCAGAGCCATTGGAACCATTTTTTTTGTAATTATTGGAGAGGTAACAGGTAATCACCAGATGTCAAACATCAAAGTGTGGCTTGCAGTTTCACTCGAGAAAGCGAGATACTCAAAGTTTACTTATGTTACCAAATTATGGTTCAAAGAATGCATTTTCGTTTCCAAGTGCTACTTCGTTCACAAGTGTATTTGATACCTATGTGCTATTTCTGCGTTTATGCACAGAACCCATTTCAAAACCAACATTTATGCTTTCTCCTTATTGAATTCTTAGCTCATTTCTAACGCATTAACCTGAATGACAACACCAATGTTTGTCCGAATAATTTCAGTTGACGCCGTATTGAAAGCCATGCAAGTATAATTCTTACAGAAGCGTGTGGAAACTGCAATAGACGGCTCCAATACCGTTATTAGCCGTCATGCCAGTTGCTGTGGCATCACTTCAGACGCACGTGGAAACCTTGCTTACGAGGCATCGTAATCCGGGCATTCCGCGATGTGTGGATGGCGAAACATCACTAAAAAAAAAAGGAATCATAATCATGGCTACTTCTGAATTGCGAGGAATCCAAAGAACCCTTACAAATCAACATAAATACCCCAATAAAAACCAAACCTAACAAACTAGACCCTCCAACTTTCCAAGAAGTAGAAGAAATTCTTAAAGAACAAAAAAATTATAAGGCATGTGGAGAAGATCAGGTTTCTGTTGAAATGTGGAAATACGCAAGTGACACAGTCAAGACCTCCTTACACATGGTTCTAACAAAAATTTGGGTAACAGAACAATTTCCCGAACATTGGACCACCCACTACACAAAAAGGGAGATAAGAGCAACCCAGACAACTACAGAGGAATCTCTCTCCTAGATTGCACATATAAAATTCTATCCAAGATCCTATATGAAAGAATCAAGGAGCAATTAGAACAGGAGTTAGGGGAATATCAGGGAGGTTTCAGACCATGGAGAAGCTGTGCAGAGCAGATAATTAGTTTAAAATTGATTATGGTATACTACAAGAAACGGAACAAACCTCTGGCAATAACATTTGTAGATTTTAAGAAGGCATATGACTGTCTCCACAGACCTTCAGTATTAAAAATTTTAAGAAATCTAGGACTCCATCCAAAACTAATTAAAATAATACAACTCACTCCAACCAACACCAAATCAAAAGTGAAGTTTAGAGGAGAAATTTCGGAACCATTCCTCATAAAAACAGGCTTCAGACAAGGTGACTGCCTATCACCATTACTTTTCAACTGTGCACTGGAATACATAATGAGAGAATGGTATAAGGACAATCCAAAGAGGATAAGAATTGGAAGTGCAAAAGATGATATTAGCTTAAACTGCTTGGGATTCGCTGATGATCTTGCTCTCCTAGCCAACACCGTTCAAGAAGCCAGGCAACAAGTGAAATCACTACAAGAAATAGCAGAGAAAGTAGGCCTTAGAATATATCATTTGAAAAAACGGAGATTATGCTAACTGATCCACCACTTGCAAACAAAATTACAATAGGAGAACAGGAAATCAAAATGGTTGATAAATTTAAATATTTAGACGAAATAATATCATACAATCTAAATGAGAATCCATCATGGCAAAATAGGATAAAAAACTGAACTATGCAAATTACATTACCAAAACTACATACAACAAAAAAAGCCTATCTATAGATGCAAAATTAAAACACTATAAAACAGTTACACAACCAGAAATAACGTATGCAGCTGAAACTATCTTCAAAACAACTAATACAGCAGAAATTGACAGAATACTAAAAATAGAAAGAAGAATAATTAGGACATGTATAAATAAACAGTATAAAATAAATGGACATTGGAGAATAGCATCAAATGAAACAGTATATAAGAAAATAGAACCAGTCATGAGCACAATCAGGAAGAAACGCATCTCATTCTATGGACATCTGATGAGAACTCCAGAAAACAGAATTAGTAAAAAAATAATACAAAAATTGTGGAAGAGCAAGAGCGACATTAAATGGATCACAGAAATTAAGGAAGATATAAAAGAACTTCAAATTACAGTAGATGACCTAAAAAAACAAGACAGAGAAAACCTGAATACTGCAAGACCCGCAAACCAGACTACAAATGAAAATCAATAAAAGGAGTACAGGAAGAGTTGTCTCAGATGAAGAAAGAAAGAAAATATCTGAGAGAATGAAGAAATATAGGGCAGACAGAAGAGCAAAACACCTTTCATATAAGAATAGCCTCTAATAATTATATTACCTAAATATATTAAATTATTGTCGAACCAAATTGTATCCATGTGTAACAACTTGTTTAGAACTTTGTATTTTTGACTACAGTGGTCCAATGAAGGCCATAAAATAAATAATAATAACATGGCTCTAACGGTTCAGCAAGAGACGGCCGCTGATTTGCGCATTTATTCTTGTCGAAAATTGAGATAACGGTACTTGAATACAGAATGGAATGTATTTTTATTTAATCGGCACTCGTTTGTAGTGACTTCCTAACCGACTCCCTAAAAGCGAGCGAGTACAAACAGCTTGTTAGGGCAGGGTCCCGCTCGTGACTTGGCGCCTTCAGCTGCAGTACCGGAAAATACTGTGATGGCTCCCAATGGCCGGCTTTGATGCCACGGGTAGTATTTTCACGCTTAGCAGCTGCTGCTTGTGAAATTATATCCCGAAAGTGTACTTTGTGAATAGCATACGGGAGTTTTACGTCAGGATGCGACAAAATTACATGGGTGATGAAGGGGCACAAAAGTAGCAGTATTAGAAATATACGTCCTTAAATGCTCCAGATGTAAGGTAACACCTAATGAAGTTGCATAGTCACCTGAAGGTGTTTACACTTTCCTACAGAGGTAAAATCGTGTGTCTGTTTGTTGCTTGGGCAGTGTGGTCTGGACCTGCCTTACGATACGACGTTCCTATAAAAATATTGTTGCTTATTAAGCGTCCGCAGTACATAAAGTTATACACTGTGTTCATATCGTTATATTTCAAGGTCGTTAGCCAAATTAACAAGAAACAAAATACAGCAAACTTATAATTTCAGGGGAAACTGACTCAGCTCTCCACAGGCAATAAATAAATCTATAATAGCACAAGACAAAAGAGTGCAACGTTTGTTACGCTCCCTGAATAGTAACTGGTCGTTCAGTTTGGCCACTGCACAGAATAACACCGCCACAATGAGAACAGAAAACTCAGGTATACAAGAGGCTTTAGTCGTTACTAGTTGTAGAACAAGGTTCTTGAAAGTTAAATCGAGTCAGAGTATAAAAGATTTCTATTTGCTCTGAATGTTGGACACAATTCACAAGAAATTGAATGACAGTAAAGTTATCTAAAATCCTGATTGGAATGACACAAAATGAAATTAACAGTGTGGGGAGGTACCAAATTATATGGAAAATTGCATGAAGAAAATGAAACAAGACGACCTTATCCGGGCAGCTCACAAATTCAAAGTTGATGAGACAAAATCACAAATTATAATAAAAGAGGCAGCTCAGGCTGCGTGCCGAAACAATTAAGTAGCGAGCTGTTCGGAATATGAATCGCGATACTGCAGAATATGACGTAAAACAGCAAAGCGTAGAACTGGCATCAGGCAATCAGTCAAGTGGGGTGTGTGGGCCAGTTGGTTATCTGGAAACAGTGTAGTAACGTGAGTCGATGTGGAAACACGGTACGGTAACGGAAAGAAACTATCGTGCTTGGACATGTCCATGACTACCCCTTGAAGTCCCAGCTAGTTAGATGAGAAGCAGAATAAAGGAAGTTCCAACCGCTATATTTTGCTAGTGTTAACAACACTCTTGCAGAAAGTGTTGCTTCATACCAGGTCTAACCGGGATGTCTACAAGGAATGGTGTACAACTCACAGCAATTGACTGGCGTAAGGGACCGGAGACGGGTGTCTCACCTTGTCGATGACAGGAATTGGTGTTGTCAGTGAAAGCACGTTCATCTCAATCATGCAGTTACTTTGCCAAAGTAACTGGACATTTGGATTCGGGTACTTCGCAAAAGGCCACTGTTCACAGCGTCCTCAGTAGGCCAAACAAGACAGAAACAGGCCAGCATCTGACAGGAGGATGTAGCGAGACCCAATGAATAGCTGTTTTCAGAAAGAAATTTTCACTCTGCAGTTAATGCCGGAAGCAAAGCTGTGAGGAGGGGTCGAGAGTCGTGCTTGGGTAGCTCATTCGATAGAGCACTTTCCCGGGAAAGGCAAAGGCCCCGAGTTCGAGTCTCGGTCCGGCACATTGTCTTAATCTCCCAGGAAGTTTCAGTGGTTATTGTGTCAAATTTCAAATGATACTAGGGGAAGAGTGCACCGACAGCCCAATCAGGCGCTTAACCCGCAGTGTTTGGAGGGTGGTTCTGTGATGTTCAGGAGTGTTTTTCTTATAATGGCTTGGATCCGCTCATTAAGATTATGGTGAAACTGAACCAGAACGTTTATTTCAACGTTGTCGGGGAGCAAGTATTGTCGTGCACTTCCAGCTCCCAAGACGACAACAGCCATGATTACAGAACTGCACGCATACGATCCTGTTTTGACAAACTCTGAGGCACATGTCACACATCGACTTGCCCACTGTGTGACCTGATATTAATCCCTTAGCAAGTGGAACTATTTGGAATAACGCATGGAACCTAGCAATCAACATTACAACAATTTGGTGGCTATACGGGATCTAATCGCCAATGAGTGGCTTCGGATGGATTCGGCATATTGAAAGGTGGCTACACTGAGTCACAGCACCAGAGATTGCGCCAAAGATTATTATTCCGCCGCCTCCACTGGTGCAGTAGTAGTTCAGAGGATATCGAGCGCAGTTGTTGTTTTGTTGGGCGAGAGAGTAGATGCTGTTCAGTTGGTGTAATGTATAGATGGAAGAAGTGGCAATTGTCAGAGTGTATTTGAGGAGATGGCCTTTTGATTTATGATGCTGGTGTAATGGAAAATTTTCGTCAATATATAATGAGGTAAAAAGGTATGACAGTTTTCTTTAATGACAATGCCTCTTGCTCACAGGTACAGTCAACAAGGCATTTGGCTCGTGTTCATTTATTAGACTTGTAATTCTGGTTTCTATGTGCAATTATAGTATTTCTGGCTTTTCAATTAGTTAAAATATTTTGTCGTGTTGAGAAAGAACCGAGCCAGATACATGTACGTTGAGTCACACTACCACACACAGAACAGTTACACTTGTGCTTTGTTGTTTCGTAGCTTTTATAGTTGCAGGGGACTTAATTAATCAATTGTGTTAATGGAAATTCCTTGTCATTCTTAATTTTTATTTTATGCAGTCAGATTGCGTGCTAATAATAGTCAGGTCCAGCCGATTACGAGACTTCGTAACCGGTCACACAGCAAGTAAAATTATTGCATTTATTCATTAATATTTATAATTAAGCCCTCATGCAATATCTGCAGGAACTTCTGGACTCTCATCCTCTCCGGAATGAGGTCATTATCAAGGCTTGTGGTGGTGCACGGTATCGGCGTGATGTTCCCTGTAGTGACTAATACGAGGGGCGTTCAATAAGAAATGCAATACATTTTTCTCAGAAAGCCGGTTTTTTCTATTCGGGATTCCAATATACCAAGTTATTCCCCATTCTTTTGGCTACAAAACCCTATTTTTCAACATAAACTCTGTTCAATGCGACGACCTTTCGCCAGCTTACTGGAAGGACCTCTGTGGCCGCTTGATACCACTCGACTGGCCGACGTCGGGGCCAACTCTCGCTGCATCAATAACCTTCCCATCATCCAAGGACTGTTTCCAGCAGAGTGCATCTTTCATTGGGCCAAACAGATCGTTCTTCGTTGCTGTTTATGGTCTTCTATATTCGGCAGCGACGAGCCCAGAAGGCACACGCCTTTGAGTACCTCAACTATTGGGCGAGTGTGACAGCGCTGCCAATCAAGAAGTCCAATTGAGCCCCTAGTGTTTGATTGTGATCTCTCAACAGATTATCCGAACGTTCCAACAATTCAGGAGTCACAGCTGTGTGCGGCCGGTCGGCACGTGGGAGATCGGACAGATCTGCGCGATCTCGTTGCGATCATGAGAAACGCCTCGCCCAATGACTCACCGTGGTTTTGTTCACTGCCAGGTCTCCGCAGACATTCCGCGAACGCCTATGAATATATGCGATGCTCTGACCTCCTGCCAAAAGAAACTCAATGACAGCTCTCTGCTTGGAACGCACCTCAGTTACAGATGCCATTTTCAAGGCTGCGTATAGCGCCTCCGCCTATCGGAACTTCATGGACCTATAGGGACTGAAGCGGAAGTATTACACAATGTCCCATAACAAATTCAATGTCCCATAACAAATTCCGCATTTTTTCAAAGTTTGGCCGAAGAAAAAAAATTTTGAATTACTTACTGATCGGCCTTCGTATTTTATTCCAGTGAGTTTATTAGTTTGACCATGTACACACAATCTCAGTGTCAAGTCGCACAGTTTTATGAAGCTGTTGAGCAAGGAGTATTCATTTCGAAGGCGATTTTTTTTTTCGTCGAAATGTAATTCCCTATAGGTACAAGGACATTGGAAATGAGGTTCATCACTCAAAGGGGATAGTGATCTCCAACGAGCACACATGGCTTACGACTTGAAAGTAAAAAAGAAATGGGAAAATGTTTCACAAAAATAAGTGTAGAGGCACGACTGATGCTCTTTTCTGGATCCCTTCTGCCCGACAAGTTATAACAATATCGTTCAAAAGGTGATAAACGACTTCCACCTGCGCGGTGAAAACTAAAAGTAGTTCCCAGTGTGAAAAATGGGCTCGCTTAGGTGACCTGTTGGTGCGAGCTGTCGCCGCGGGTGTACGACGTGACGGCGCGGAGAGACGCTTCGGGAGCGGGGGACAGGTGTCGGCGGCGGCTATTCCTGACCGCGCCGCGCCGCGCCGGACACGCCCCTCTCCGTCTCCACTCCAGCCCGCCATCTGCCAGGCCGACAAATCTGGGCTAATCACTTCCTGCCGCGCTCGGCAAACTGATGACGCGCCCCTGCGAAAGACGGGCAGCCCAGCTGCGCCTGAGGAGCCCAGCGGAAACGCTTACGGCCTTCCCACCAGCGAAATATTAAGGCGTGACTCATCCAGTACAGTTGCTGTATCAGCTGCAGCTAAAATTTAAAGTCTTTCAGGCTTGTGGATTTTGCAAATGTAACTAAGGTTTTCTTCTGCTTTTTCAGCAGGGCCGGCCGCGGTGGCCGAGCAGTTCTAGGCGCTCAGTCTGGAATCGCGCGACTGCTGCGGTTGCAGGTTCGAATCCTGCCTCGGGCATGGATGTGTGTGATGTCCTTAGGTTGGTTAAGTTTAAGTAGTTCTAAGTTCTAGGGGACTGATGACCTCAGATGTTAAGTCCCATAGTGCTCAGAGCCATTTGAACCTTTTTTCTTTTTCGGTAGGCCTCAAATCCTGAGGCTGTTCAGTTCTGTTCCTGGAGGATCCATCTTGTATTTGCTCTATGTTGTCTTCTAAAATGTATTAAGTGCGTAGGTTCAAATGGATCTGAGCACTATGTGACTAAACATCTGTGGTCATCAGTCCCCTAGAACTTAGAACTACTTAAACCTAACTAACCTAAGGACATCACACACATCCATGCCCAAGGCAGGATTCGAACCTGCGACCGTAGCGGTCTCGCGGTTCCAGACTGTAGCGCCTAGAACCGCTCGGCCACCCCGGCCGGCTTAAGTGCGTAGGCTTCCACAACCAGTGTTACACTCTCAGACAAAAAATTTAAAAAAGTAAATAAAAACTACGTACCATGAAGGAATTATTCGTATGGGATGGAAATCGGCAGATGTGATGTACATTCACAAATAAAAGATTGCAAATGTAGGCTTACCCGGTGTATGCTGCTGATGAAATCTTCTCGGGCTTCCATCCGGGTAGCTGCGTCGAAAATCCGCGATGTTTCGATGAGTGTCATTCTCATCATCTTCTGGCGAAGAAGATGATGAGAATGAGAATGACACTCGTCGAAACGTCGCGAATTTTCGACGCAGCTGCCCGGATGGAAACCCAAGAAGATTTCATCAAATGATTGCAATTTCAGAAATATTGGTTGATTTATTCAAGAGAAAGCGCTTCACAAGCTGAGCAAGTTAAAAACGCATTGGTCCTCCTGTGGCCCTTATGCAAGCTGGTATTCAGCTTGGCATTGATCGACAGAGGTGCTGGATGTCCTCCTGAGTTATATCATGGAAAACTCAGTTCAATTAGTGTGTCAGGTTCTCAAAAGGCCGAGCGGTTCGGTGGGCCCTTCCCAAAATTTCTCAACACGTTATCAATTTGGGAGATTTGGTGACCTAGCTGTCCAAGGTAGTGTTTGGCAGGAACGAAGGCAAGTAATAGAAATTCTCGCTGTGTGCAGTCCATATTATCGTGCTGAAATGTAAGTCCACACATTTTCACTCAGTTCGAAGCGGTACTCGTTCCTGAAGACAGTTCTACTCCGTTGAATGGCGTTCCAGGCCGATGACGTGCCTGGAGACACTACAGGCAGCTGTGGGATAGCAGCCTAACTGTCATCCGCCTTACGGTCCAACAACCAAGGGTGATGGTCATTTCATAGCGTTACCCTTACAGCACAGCGATACATGGACTATATCCTACGTCCGATATTCATGGCAAGCCATCGTGGGCTTACATTTCAGCGTCATAATGCCCTTTTTCAAACGGCGGTAGTTTCTACTGCTCGTCGTCGAGCTTGCCAAACCCTACACTGGCCAGCAATGTCGCCGGATCTCTCCCAAACTGAGATCGTTTGGAGCATTATGGGCAGGGACCTCCAACCATTCCGAGATTTTGACTATTTAACTCCCCAGTTGGACAGCATTTGGCTTGATAACCCTTAGGGGGACATCTAACAACTCTACCAATCAATGCCAAGGCGAATAAATGCTTGCATAAGGGCCAGAGGTGGACCAACGCGTTACCAATTTGAGAGGTGGACCAACGCGTTACCAACTTGCTCAATTTGTAAAGCTCATTCTCTTGAATAAATCATCTAGTTTTCCTGAAATTTTGATCATTTGTTTGTCTGTAGATGTACATCTCACCTACCGATTTCCGTCCCATTTTTTGAGCATTAACCTGCGTCATTCTAAAACTAAAAACGGCTATAAAAGCGGTGCATCGACTACTTTTGCATCAGTACTCTCCTGGGTGGCTAAAGAGGCTGCTGAAGAAAATCGCTGCCAAGACGGCCGAAACGTCGGTTTTTATAACTGTTTTTAGTCCGAAAAGTCTGAATTAGCGAGCATTTAGTTAAAATGCTCTGGAAGTGTCGTTGTCACAATGGAGCTGTAGTCATAATGAATGGGATTCAAGTCTCAGACCACAAGTCTTCATCAAGTTCGTATAGTTTACTTAAACCAGTAGCACAGCCTTTCATTACAAGTTGGTGAGGGATGGAGTGACTTTTACTGTGTCATCTCATGTGACTGTCTGCATGAAGATGGCAATTGGTTGAATTGAGCAAATCGTATACTATTTTAAAAACAGTTGTAGGTTGCACAATAGTCTTTATTCTCTTAAGAACAAAGCGTTTCGCCCAGATAGGGCATCATCAGACTATGTTAAAATTCAGAAACCTTCTGCCAAAAAGCCCCTGAGGTCGTTGTCATGTACGGCCGTGTTTACAGTTTGAGCGAGACGTCCTGTCCCGCTATACCTGAAGGACGTTGCCTTTTGGTATGTCTTATTCGGTATCTTGCCTTCTTGTCGCATACTTTTTGGCAGAAAATTTTTGATTTTTTAACGTAACCTGATGATGCCGCATCCCGGCGAAACGCCTTTTCTGAAGATAATAAAGAATACTGTGCAACCTACGACTGTTTTTTAAAGAGTCGCAATAGAAGGTTGCTATACCACCACGTCAAGATGAAATGGAATAACTTTTATAATCAAAACGTCTACTAGTACTGACTCTACCTTCGCTGGTAACACACAGATCCAGAGTAATTACTGACCCCACAACAGATCCTGAGGTGCCTTACATAAAGCTTGACAACAAAATATGATGCAGTCAGATTACCCCTCCGACTCTTCGTTGTCTGATGTTATACAAAATTCACAATGGATACCGTCTAAAATTAGTTTAGCCAATTCAGATTCTCGGTCTCGCCAATCAAATTATTTGTCAGCGGCTTTTGCTGATGACGTGTAATGCACTCCTTTCATGCGCCAAAAGCAAACACATTAGGAAAATTATCCTTTCTAAGACTACTCCTTTCCTGAGTAATGTTTAGTGCTATCTCTGTGAATCTGGAACCTACATTTCTGATGGGTCGTGTGCAGCCCTGTTCTCAGAGGCAGAACAAGTGAATGCTCTCTACCTTACTTACAATGTGGCACATTATCTCGTGAACTGCTTTCTCCAGCGTCTCTAGGTGGCTTGATCCTCGTGTACAGAACCATCGTCAGATTATGAGCTGAGAAATGTCCAAGAACGGTTATCTGGTCACGGATTTAAAAAAATTGGTAGTTGCTGATAATAACTGCGGTGCAGGACATGGGAGAGAGATCACAGCTCACTGTCCGAATGTATTTCAATCAAGCCACAAAATGATGGACCATGGTCGTTGCGTAGGCTGTGAGGAACTTGGGTACGATAAGAACGACAGAAACTGTAGGTAATTACAAAATACTGCCACGAGATATTTTTGCACAAAGAAATTGCAGTCAAAAGATAAATGAATTTTGCTGACTCTCACAAAAGCACCAGAATGTTGGAAATGTCAGTTTATCTGATAATTAAGTCCTAAGTTAGAGCTTAATATGAAAAATTATATAGTTTTAAAGTAACTCCAAAAAATAAAGTTACATAGTTAATCTTTCGTTCGTTCACATGTACGGGTGTTGGAACTTTAAGAGTGGCAACTTTTTATTTACATCTCGTACCTTCAAAGTAGTCACCAGCATTGTGGAAGTCATAGAATATTCTTAGTTGTGTTGACAGTTCGAGCGGCGCGGTCTATTGCCCGACGAATTTGTAGCAGTTCTGAAGAGAATGGCGTGAAGGGTTCCCTTCAGTTTAGAAATCGAGTAGAACTCACGAGGGCTTAAGTCAGGGAAGTGCAGTAGGTGATATAGCACTTAGCAGCCCAATCAGTCAAACAAATCAGCTTCCACTGTACGTGCTTGAGCATTGGCCTGCAAAATGATGGTCAGGTCCTGCAGAAAGTGTCATCACTTTTGTCTCTAAGCTGGGCGTAGGTTGTGTTCCAAAAATGAACAGTATAGAGACAGAAGTGATGACACTTTCTGCAGGACCTGACCATCATTTTGCAGGCCAATGCTCAAGCACGTACAGTGCAAGCTGCTACTGATTTGTTTGACTGATGGGGCTGCTAAGTGCTATACCACCTACAGCACTCCCCTCACTTAAGCCCTCGTGAGTTCAACTCGATTTCTGAACTGAAGGGAACACTTCACAGCATTCGCTTCAGAACTGCTTCAGATTCGTCGGGCAATAGACCACGCCGCTCGAACTGTCAACAAAACTGGCACTGCTAAGAGTATCCTACGACTTCCACATCACTGGCAACGGGTTGTACACAATGCTGTTGACTACTTTGAAGGTCAGTAAAACTTTGAAACACGTATCTATTTTGTACGAGCTGTAAATAAATAGTTGCCACTATTAAAGTTCCAAACCTCGTACATACTTTGTGTCCTGGCACTTGTTTGAAATCCCCGTGCTGCTGCACTATGGCGTACTGCTTAGGCAGCCAAATTAAAATGATGCAGCCCAGTTATATAGTGGAGCATTTCCAAGTACTTGATTTTATCATTTTGTTATGGGGCAGTATATGCCCAAACTGTCACGTGACCTATTTTCTAACTTAATATGTAAATCACTATAGGCAGTAAGGTCAAATCTTTAACACTGCACGGAAACTGCAACAACATGCACTACTGCGAGTGATTGCACTGGTAATTATTACTGTATCTCATCTCCTCCTAATACAGAGAGTGTAACCTTTAATTTCTGTAACCTTGGGGATTTTTAGCTGACTGGCGGCAGGTTAGTTAACTTAGGAGAAAAGGAGCGTCGTAAAGTTGTTTCGCGCTGAAAGCCATCTCTGGGCAGGTACAGAACAGGGAATGACGATCTGCCTCACCCACACAGTAGGAGTAGCGATGAGGCTGGGCGCACAGTAATTAGTTTGGTAGGAGAGGTGATTTCTCACACACGTGTATGTGCAAAGCTTTTGGCTGGCCATAGATGGAAATCTGTCGTAGTGGGAGAGATTTTCTGCCTTCTCACACCGTACCTTATAGGTTAACTATGACAAAATTAGCAAGAGTAGGACATTGTTAAACTTGTTTATAAAATCATTACTGATCAGTACTCACAGGGTCTGCTGCCAATGACCACCGAGATTCAGACACTGGAAAAACCAAATAAATTCCATTCAGTAAAGTAGGAATATACTTGCAGCAGAGAAACTGAGAAGGGCTTTGCTACAGGTCATTGCAGAGAGCCACAGACAGGGATGCCTCTGAGCTAGAACAGACTACAGTGGCTTACTGAGCTTAGAATTTTCAGCTGCTACTACACCCGTCTTCCATGCTCATACGACTTATCAGTGGTGAGCTTGCACTGTTGATGGAGCCACCGAGATGAAGGGGAGGCAAAGTTTCTGGGTACAAATTTAATATTTGCAGCCATCTAATTGCAACAATCATCTGCTCATTCTTACTTTTATGGGAATCTTTCTTCAAATCACTAACCGTTTTCAAAATCATCGGCCATGTCACCGACATAGTGTCATATTGTGCTTTTATGTACCCACCAACATCACGCTGACAAGACTCCTGTTTACTTCGATATGCCATCTAGTGGCCGGTCGCTGTGGCCGAGCGGTTCTAGGCGCTTCAGTCCGGGACCGCGCTGCTGCTGCGATCGCAGGTTCGAATCCTGCCTCGGGCATGGCTATGTGTGATGTCCTTAGCTTAGTTAGGTTTAAGTAGTTGTAAGTCTAGGGAACCTCAGATGTTAAGTCCCATAGTGCTTAGAGCCATTTGAACCATTTTTTTGAGCCATCCAGTGTGAAGAGAAGGGCGCCAAAAGTGTATTGGTCCACACTACAGGCAATGATGAGTCAGGAATCACTGTGTGTGCTTAACGATGGGACAAAGATGCGATACTATATCATCTTGAGTCGTGAGACTATCCCAATGGAAAAGCTGCAACCTGGTGATAAATTTCGTTGAAATAGAAAAGGATCGATTGCCAGTGAGCTGGTTACACATTGGTTCCATCTATACAATCTGAAGTAGGAGGCCAGGTGTTCTTTTAAAGGATCGTGGGATGTCGATCCTTGATGTTTTCAGCAGTGATCGCAAAAATCCTGAAATTAAACACAGATCTTATCGTTATTCCAGAAAGCATGACTTCTGAACTACAGGTGTTAGATATAGTGGTAATAAACTATTTAAAGACCATCTGAAGCAGCTGTACAACTGTTGGGTACTCTAAGGCTGTCAAGCCCTGAGCCCTACTGGGAGGTTGGTGAAACCTTCAGTTTCTCTAATTGCGGAATAGATTCAAACTGCTTGGACACGCATATCAAGTGCATCAGTTGTGAAAGGCTCTAAGAAGTGCTGCGTAACAAATAAATTACATTGGAGTGAAGACCATTTACTATGCAAGACAACCAAGATAGTGGCAGTGACACTGCAGATTTTGTGGACCACTCCAATCAGGAGGACTAAGCAACATCTGTATTAGGAAGATTTTTATCCGATTTTATTTTCTGTATACTTCTATTGTTTCCTTGAGCAGTTACCTGTATAAAGGTAACCATTCGTAAGTTTCCAAAATAATCCTATAATTAGTTTTGTGTATAACTTCGCAGCGATTTTGATTTGAATGTCGGTATTCTGGTTGCTATGGTTTTATTTATAGACTGTCATTTTTTATTTTAGTTTACGTATTGTCATTTTGTCATTTGGAGACAGTGAGTGGAGCTGAGGATGCTAGAAAATGGAGTTTCAAGTGGTGAAATCTGAACATTGCTGACAGATTCTTTAGAGATTCTTTTGTTTGAGTTCAGTAGAGGGATGACAGCAGAAGAGGCAGGCAGAAACATTTACACCGTATGGAGAGATAGTGCCATTGGACAGAGCACGACAAGAAACCGTTTTTTTTTTTTCGTTTTAAGGGAGATCATTTTGACATTAGTGACACTCACGTTCAGGAAGATTTATGGGCTTTGATGAAGCCCATTTCAATACATTAATCGACAATCACCCACGTCAGTGTACTTGAGAGCTGGCAAATGTTATGAATCGTGATCACTTCATTATCGTGCGACGTTTGCATGCAATGGGCATGGTTCAAAAATCGGGTGTATGGGTACTCCGTGCTCTAAGCTAAAATAATAATAATAATAATAAAAAATCTGCGGGTTGCCATATGCCCATTCTTGTTCGCTCGTCATCAATTGACTCGTGAATAGCACCGACCATTCGTATCCCGTATCGCTACTGGTTACGAGAAATGGGGTCTTTATGCTAAACAGGAAAAGAAAATAATGGCTGAGCCCAAACTGCTTCCGTAAGTCCCTCGTCACACAGTAGTAGCGCTCAGTCGCCAGACCGAGCGAGGTGGCGCAGTGGTTAGCGCACTGGACTCGCATTCGGGAGGACGACGGTTCAATCCCGCGTCCGGCCATCCTGATTTAGGTTTTCCGTGATTTCCCTGAATTGCTCCAGGCAAATGCCGGGATGGTTCCTTTGACAGGGCATGGCCGCTTTCCTTCCCCAATCCGACGAGACCGATGACCTCGCTGTTTGGTCTCTTCCCCCAAACAGTCCAATCCAATCAGTCGCCAGGTTCCAAGTAGGTGGTGATCCTGCTGAAGTGGAGTGTTTAGGGATGCCAGTTGTTAATTGTCAACAATGTTTGTACCATACTTTCTTTTAATACAGAAATTGCTTTGTCACACACGTCACAGAATCAGCATTTGCAATATGGCGGCTCTGGACTACGCCGTTATATTCGACCCGTTCCACACATTAACACCGTTTTCTGACTGTACATAATTATATACACTGCCCACGACACGTGGCGTTCTTATAACTAATAACTTCACTTTATATCTTGTTTAACACCTGAAATATGCACTCGCGACCGTTATTTTAAGCCGCCTCGGTTACTCGACCGTGCGTTTTGCGTGGCTCCTCGCGACTAACTCCTCTGTCTTCCCGAAGGACAAGAGAGACCACCCCACCTTTCTCCCTCAGCCAATAAGGACACTTCTCTCGTTTCCTATATATATATATATATATATATATATATATATATATATATATATATATATATATATAATTAATGGGCGTTCAGATCGCTGTTGCTAGGCGGATCTGACCTCACGTTTACAGACATTGTGACGGAAGTTTGTCTCGGAACACTGTCTCAGATTGTAAGATCCTGCTCCCGAATAGTCGGATCATGTCCCCACTAAGGTTGCACAGCATTGCCTCCTATGATTTCAGCACTAATGCTCTTGCTGACGCTTAATTGTTAAATGTACATGTAGCCTGACTGCTACTGAGCATTCTCGATCGCATAAATGTGCATAATACTTGGCTTAAACACGTGAAGGGAATGCATATATGCATTACAATTGGTTGAAAACATGCATAATTTGTTGTCAGACATCGTGGAATATTCATGAAGTTTCGATAGGTTGCGGCGCCATACGTAACTTTCAAAATGACGTCTGTAAAGGTGGTGCATTTCTAGCAGAGAGCTGCTACTGAGTTTCTTTTGGAGGGAAACCAGAGCATCGCAGATATTCAAAGTGCTTGCAGAATGTCTGCAGACATCTGGCAATGGACGGTTAGTTGTTGGGCGAGGCATCTGTCATCGTCACAACGTCGTGCAAAACTCGACCTCCCGCGAGCTGGCCGGCCGCCCATGGCTGTGACTTCTGCAATATAGGGAACGAGCGGACACTCTCATTCGAATCACAATCACATTCGAACTTACAACCAAACAACTCAACGGCTGCTGAACTGCACGTGTCTGCGTGCTGACCCACTCGTCGACAAGTTGGAGTACTCAAAGATGTCCGCTGGATTTCTCGCAGCCTAACAGAAGACCATGAAGAGCAACGAAGAACCGTTTGTGCGAAATTGCTTGCGCGTTACGAGCCTGATCATGAAAGTTATTAATACAGCAAGATGTTGGCTTCAGCGTCGACCAGTGGAGTGGTGACATGTGGACATAAGGCCCTATTAGTAAGCTGGTGTAAGTCAGGCCACATTGAACGCCGGCCGGAGTGGCCGAGCGGTTCTATGCGCGGCCTCGGGCATGGATGTGTGTGATGTCCTTAGGTTAGTTAGGTTTAAGTAGTTCTAAGTTCTAGGGGACTGATGACCTCAGAAGTTAAGTCCCATAGTGCTCAGAGCCAATTTTGAACCACATTGAACGGAAATTATGTTGCGGAATAGGGTTTTGTAGCCAAAAGAGTGGGAAATAATATAGCGTATTGGAATCCTGTATAAAACCAACCTGCTTTCAGAAGAAAAAAAATGCTGGGTTACTTATTTAACGCCATTCGTAGTATTGCTTGCGTGTCCAGCGGCTGTACCCTGGAGCGCTTGCAGCATTGTTGATTATGACAGCGGCGAACACGGCCCACGCTGACGTGGCGACCACGCCAGATGTGCGAGACACGGCGGCGGCTGGCTGCAGGCGCGGCAAGCACGCGGCTGGACCACAGGCTGGTTCCACGGCGACCTCCGGGAAAGGTCTGCAGAGCGCGGTAGCGGCACGTGACGTGCCTACATGGCGTCCCCGCTGGCTGACTCACACCGTCTGCTCGCGCATGTCTGTCAGGCAGCAGTAACCAAAAACCACAATGCCTCTCGTTCCGTGCTGGATACCCTGATCGCTGTTACGTCTCCTGGAAAGCCCTAAACCTATAACAGACGTGTAAATGTGAAGTACAAAGAAAGCACAAAACTGAGTGTATTTCTGTCCATGAAACCGTAACTAATACGCCAGATAATTATAAAAACCCTGCGTCCGGCCGTCCTGATTTAGGTTTACCGTGATTTCCCTAAATCGCTCCACGCAAATGCCGGGATGGTTCCTTTGAAAGAGCACGGCCGACTTCCTTCCCCGTCCTTCCCTAATCCGATAAGACCGATGACATCGCTGTCTGGCCTCCTCCCCAAAACAACCGAATTATAAAAACCTACGACTCATTAATAATATATTTTTTGTGTTAAAAATGTATTTCTATATCAAATAATAAATATATATTGAAAAGCCATTCCTTGTAACCACAGAAATCCTATCTCATTAATATTAAAAAGACTTGGTTCTAAATTCTAATACTACAGGGTGTTTCATTGAAATTTGTGGTAAGGACTATGGGACCAAACTGGTGAGGTCATCGGTCCCTAGATTTACGCACTACTTAATCTAACTTACACTCTTACGCTAAGGACAACACACACACCCATGCCCGAGGGAGAATTCGTGCCTCCAACAGGGGGAGCCGCGCGAACAGTGACAAGACCCCCCTAGACCGCACGGCTACCCGAGAGGCAGGTGGTTCGAAAAGGACTTTACAACTTTGAAATTTCATATCAATTAATTCGTAGTACCTACAGAGGTGATTGTAGTGTCATTTTGTACGGAAATACATAAAGTTTTGTCTCGTGCAATTCACTAGTGCTGAATCGCACCGTAAGGAGTGCTAGCGGCAGTTGAGTTAAAGATGGCTGCCATCAAAGCGATAGTGTACCTGGATACGTTACAACAATTTTTGACACCACAGATCGATGAGAACGACCAACGACGAAATATTTACCTCATGCAAGATGGTGCAGCACCCCACCACCTGGCTGACGTCTGGGATTTTCTCAGTGACCGCTTTCCAGGTCAGTGAATCGGCTGCGATGTGCCAATTGCATGACTCCCCTCCCCCCCCCCCCCTCCCCCCACGTTCCCCAGATCTGACACCATTCGATTTTTTTTTTTTTTGTGGAGATTTATCAAGGATATTGTGTTTGTACCTCCTGTGCCGGCTTTTTTACCGTAACTTAGAGAAAGAACACCGCCACTGAGCAAGTTACACCTGTAATGCTACAGCGAGTTTGGGAAGAAATTGACTTGCGATGGGATGCGTGCAGGATAACCAACAGAAGCCACATACAACATCTTTAGTTTAAGGTAAAAAGAAAACTTGATGCCTTTTCCTACAAAATAACACTAAACCCAACTGTACATCTTCTTTCAGTAAATTTATGAGTTTTTAAAGTTGTAAAGTCCTTTTTGAAACACCCTGTAGTTTTGTCTCTGCTATTGAAGGATTAAGTCGCTTACTGTTCTGACGCACAAAGTGTTTGATGTACTTATTTTCTGTTACAATGTATGGTAAAAAGTGAATTTCTCCTGTTTTTATTCGAAACCTCTCCCTCCTGTGGAAATATTTAAGTGAAAATAGTTATTTAGAGTGAATTTTGTGGAAGAATCCGCTGGCTTTTTTTTGTCGCAATGGCGCACAGGCGGTCATTACGTGAAATTTAATTAAAGTATTAAATGTTGAGCTTCACCCTCAAGTTAACATAATAAATATGTTGAATACTGATAATAATTTCCAAGCATTAATATTTGTGAAGTTCATTTTATCAAATTTTTACGGAATTACATATGTAAATTTAACTGCAGTAGGTAGCAAATCTTAGGTTTGCTTCACGATATCCTTGAGTTTGCAACTAAAGTTATTTCTCTCAAGTAAATACTTAACCAAAATGAAGCCAGTGTGATGTGAATGAAATTATTTATGGTGAGTACAAATCCTTACGCTACGTGGGTGATTATGTCGCCTCTCTCTTCGCAACAATTAATTTATCGGGTAATAACAGTAACAGTTTCAAGCTACTTCTGATTACCTTTGAGGTAGTCGCGAGTTTGAATAACGTAATTAAACCATTACAACCAAAACTGCACCCATTTTTACTAATATTTTTGCCTGCGTAGCAATTTTGATTTTATCGTCGGTGTATATTTAAGCTGGATTTACGAGTCCTTTACCATTTTCCGAACAATCCTGACCACATCTTACATTAAAATCACAACACTTTAATACGAAACAAGTGAGAGGGAGAGAGAGAGAGAGAGAGAGAGAGAGAGAGAGAGAGCGAGAGAGAGACGATATACAAAGCAGTTGAATCCAAGCGACTGGAAAAATGCGTAGTTTATTCTCGTTCCCAAGAAGGGTCATTGAAACCATGCGCAGAATTATAGCCCCACATCACGCTGACATCAGTCTATTATGGAACTGTGATACACGTATTAAGTTATCGTTTAATGACATTTTTTGGGTTTCAGCTGTTGTACTGTAGAATGTTGAGTGGGATACTCCATTTGAAATTTTGAAGGTAGCAAGGATAAAATACAGGGAGCGAAAATTTGTCTGTAGCTTGCACAAAAACCATACTGCAGTTATAAGAGTCAAAGGAGATAAAAGGGAAGCAGTTGTTGCGAAGAGAGTGAAGCAGAGTTGTAGCCTATGCACTACTGAAAATTGAGTAAGCTGTATAGTAAACTAAGCCTACGGCGTCGTACCTCCCGAAGCGGACAAGCGATAGTGGATCGGGCATGCAGATAAAGACTCCGTAAGTCAATTTTTGTACAGGATGGTTGAGGGATTTCGGCTTTTTAATTCAAAATGTCAAATCAAAAACACATTCAGTCGTCTATATTTCAAATTTTATTTTACTTATACCAGCAGTTTCGGCGTTTCACTACGCCATCTTCACGCTCCCTGCCCGATGAGTATATATATGTGTGTGTGTGTGATGTTTTTCTTCGGCTTCTTCCATGATAGCGCCTGTGTAGCTTTCAACTTTGTTGACCAGGTTAGAGAAAAGAGCAGTATTTTTAACGTGGCTTGCATATGGGTGGTGAGTGTTATGTAGCTTTCGAGTTAAGGCGCTTTTTTAGTACACAGGTTTGCTATCATATTTTAGGCGCACTTTCTGTACTGTGTGCGTTACTTTATGCGCAGTGGTTGATATGCTTACAATCTCTACATTGATGTAGTTGGGTACAACATCATTGAATTGACAAGTACTGCTGAACTTGAAACATTCTTGTGTAGAAAAAAAATGACACAAACACCGGAAATAACAGTTGAATGACTGTTAGGTTACGTAATTGCAGTGACACTACACGAAAAAGTTCGACTTTTCATTGGTTTTCTACGTGAAAGAAAACTGTTTGATCTTCAAGAAATGAATTGAATTAGACATTTTACTGTAAGTAACCTTCCATTTTATTATAAAAGTAGCTGACAAACCCGGCATTTCTCGGTTATTCATTTTACCAATTTTCTATTAGAAACGGAAATAAAAAAATATCAACTGTGTGTGCGTTACTCCCGCAAACAAAGTTGACACTCGGCGAGGTGGCTGATGGGAGCGACGTAAATGGGAAATGCCTTTACGGTCACTAGCAATAGCCACCGCGCCGAGTGTCAACTTTGCGCGTGTAATAGGGTAATATCGAAAAAATTTCATTTCCATTTGTTCATGAAAACACATTTGAAATCATGGAACAGTCGTAAAAAGAAATATGCGTAATGTACGAATGTAGCCGCGCGGGATTAGCCGAGCGGTCTGTGGTGCTGCAGTCATGGACTGTGCCGTTGGTCCCGGTGGAGGTTCGAGTCCTCCCTCGGGCATGGGTGTGTGTGTTTGTCCTTAGGATAATTTAGGTTAAGTAGTGTGTAAGGTTAGGGACTGATGACCTTATCAGTTAAGTCCCATAAGATTTCACATGCGTTTGAACGTTTTTTTTTTGTACGAATGTATAAGAACAGTATCCAAATTAAGAAACACAATCCCGAACAGTTTCTGTGCGCTGGCGGTGACGCTTTGCGTGTCTGCAACGCGATCTTGTAAACGTCTCTATGGCAACGCTTCTTCATAGCTCCATAGACGACTACTGTTTTCGCCGGCCTGAGTGGCCTTGCGGTTCTAGGCGCTACAGTCTGGGACCGGACGACCGCTACGGTCGCAGGTTCGAATCCTGCCTCGGGCATGGATGTGTGTGATGTCCTTAGGTTAGTTAGGTTTAAGTAGTTCTAAGTTCTAGGGGACTGATGACCTCAGAAGTTAAGTCCCATAGTGCTCAGAGCCATTTGAACCTTTTTTTTTTTTTACTACTGTTTTCGCTTACTGCCGTTTGCGCTTCGCAACTGAAAGCTCTCAAAAGCGCTACCAGCTGTCAGGAAATACCTTAAGTTGACTCGACTGTAAGAGTACCTTAGTAGTAAAGAATTTTTTCACGCATCTCACTGTTTATGATGTTGTATCTCCTGAACTATAATAGGTAGGTGGTTCTTACCACGATAACGACTGTTGTCTGATAATAAGGGATGTGTGTACCAAGTTTGGTTGAAATCGGTCTAGTTGTTTAGGAGAAGATGTGGAACACAAACACACACACACGCAAACACACATCCATTTCTATCATATGTACTGATATTTACTTGAACTGTTTTAAATATAAAAACTAGTATCTGAAAAGGAAAAATCCTGTAGCAGTGCAGAAAACTTTGTTGAAAAGCCGAAACAAGTCTGGGTGTATAAATAAAATTCATGTGAAGTACGTATAGAGGCGTTTTCTTGCTGATTACTAAAATGCATGTACATGGTGAAATGCGGGTGAACAAGAGGAAACGATCCATGATAAGGAGCAATAAAGGTCGTACCGACGTACGACCGGAAATGCGTACCAAGGTACACAAGAGTGCATATTACTCCTTCGCATCATCAGAAGCACGTCATCCAGCAACAGAGACAAGATTACCCACAGGCAGTGTACGTATGCTTCGGCTTTGAGACACTGTAGAAAGATGACTGAACCTACAAGATGGTCGTCAATAATCCCCCCCCCCACGCACACACACAGTGAGGCCGAACCGGTGCTGATGTTCCGCTGTCACCATACCACGGGGATTCTCCCTAGCCCACGGGTGAGTGTTGTCAAGGTTGACGATACCACCCCTCGTAACGGTAGCCTCATCTGTGAATAGCATGGATGACAGACATCCCAGCATCGCGCTGGCTTGTGCGACAAACTTACGACAAAACTGTCTCCGCAGAGGTAAGTCCATAGGTAATACGGAAGGCACGCCTTGTAAGTTATACGGATAGTGGCAGTGATAGAGAGAGTTCCACACGATCATCTGGGTTACCCCTTACTGTTGGACCATCTGTCAAAGATCTCTTATCTTCACCTTCAAGTGATGTACTACCCAGCGAAAGCATTTTAGGCTGTAAGTCCATAACACCTCCATTGCTCATTCCCTCAGGGATCGTTTCCTCCAGTTCCTGCCCATTTACACTACTGGCCATCAAAATTGCTACATCGCGAAGATGACGTGGTACACACGCGAAAAGTAACTGACAGGAAGAAGATGCTGTGATATGTAAACGATTAGCTTTTCAGAGCATTCACATAAGGTTGGCGCCGGTGGCGACACCTACAACGTGCTGACACGAGGAAAGTTTCCAACCGATTTCTCATACACAAACAGCAGTTGACTGGCGTTGCCTGGTGAAACGTTGTTCTCATGCCTTGTGTAAGGAGGAGAAATGCGTACCATCACGTTTCCGACTTTGATAAAGGTCGGTTTGTAGCCTATCGCGATTGAGGTTTATCGTATCGCGACATTGCTGCTCGCGTTGGTCGAGACCTAATGACTGTTAGCAGAATATGGAATCGGTGGTTCAGGAGGGTAATACGGAACGCCGTGCTGGATCCCAACGGCCTCATATCACTAGCAGTCGAGATGACAGGCATCTTATCCGCATGGCTGTAACGGATCGTGCAGCCACATCTCGATCCCTGAGTCAACAGATGGGGACGTTTGCAAGACAACAACCATCTGCACGAACAGTTCGACAACGTTTGCAGCAGCATGGACTATCAGCTCGGAGACCATGGCTGCGGTTACCCTTGACGCTGCATCACAGACAGGAGCGCCTGTGATGGTGTACTCAACGACGAACCTGGGTGCACGAATGGCAAAACGTCTTTTTTCGGATGAATCCAGGTTCTGTTAACAGCACCATGATGGTCGCATCCGTATTTGGCGACATCGCGGTGAACGCACATTGGAAGCGTGTATTCGTCATCGGCATACTGGCGTATCACCCGGCGTGATGGTATGGGGTGCCATTGGTTACACGTCTCGGTCACTTCTTGTTCGCATTGACGGCACTTTGAACAGTGGATGTTACATTTCAGATGTGTTACGACCCGTGGCTCTACCCTTCATTCGATCCCTGCGAAACCTTACATTTCAGCATGATAATGCACGACCGTATGTTGCAGGTCCTGTACGGGCGTTTCTGGATACAGAAAATGTTCGACTGCTGCCCTGGCCTGCACATTCTCCAGATCTCTCACCAATAGTCAATGGTGGCCGAACAACTGTCCAATGAATACCCGTTTATTATCTGCATTTCTTCTTGGTGTAGCAATTTTTTGTTTTTGGTGTAGCAATTTTAATAGCCAGTAGTGTAGAAAATCATTCTGTGTATCTGCTGCGAAAAATGGTCAATAGAAGAAAATTGTTCTGTGTATCCAGAATGTTATGTGTATGTTTGGGTAACTTCCTCAGCCACCTTATATATTTCAGACCAAACACTAATTAAGTAGCGCCTACGTTCAGGAAGTAATTGAACTCGGTTACTTTTAATAAGGCCGCTGGTCGCTCTTCTGTATTAATTTTTTGAGAGTGTACGCTCCCGTAGTGTTGCTTTGGTAGAAAGCACGGAATTAAAACTCCGGTTTTCATTCAGAGTTTCTTAGCGGCATTGGACATTAATTACTGTCGCACACCGGAGACGCGGTCTTTCTCGGTAATCAGGAGAAGGACCAGAGAAGAGGAGAGGAGAGGAGAGGAGAGGAGAGAGGTTAACAGGTGGCCGCAGGCGACGTCGTGGGCGGTCCTTCCACTCCGCGTGTTCCCATTTCCTCCCCGAGTGCTCAACACGGGGGTCACGGCTCTCTCGCGTTTTATGTGCCGTCCCAGTCAGAGCCCGCGGCTGGAAAACTGTTAACGTCTCGGCGACAGGAAACAGCGGCTCTGTTGATTACACTCGGCAATTGCGGCCACCCTCAGACCGCGCGCCGGAACCCACTGCTGTGCACTGGACATCACCCCCCGCGTTCTCTGCACACTAAACTTCCTCTTGCTGTTGCCACCTTAACAGCCGTGCTAGCTCTGTAGCAGCTCAACGAAATTAACACCTCTTCCAAATAGTGTTGTGTAAAGAGATTCCGTCTCAATAATTTTGTAAGAGGTCTTGCGTACCTCCCTTTTTGCTGCACCACCAGTCACTACTCAAGTAGATGGATAAGCATATCATTCATATTCACTAACTTGAGCCGGCCAGGTGGCCGAGCGGTTCTAGGCGCTACAGTCTGGAACCGTGCGACCGCTACGGTCGCAGGTTCGAATCCTGCCTCGGGCATGGATGTGTATGATGTCCTTAGGTTAGTTAGGTTTAAGTAGTTCTAAGTTCTAGGGGACTTATGACCTCAGCAGTTGAGTCCCATAGTGCTCAGAGCCATTTGAACCATTTTTAAACCACTAACTTGAAATCTAGTTTCGCAGGACAGAGCGGATCAAGTTGTGGTTGTAGAGGGGGCCGTAATAAGTTACTGTTAGTTGCACAAAACACACAAACTTTTCTTTTCCTAAGAACCACTTAATTACACATTGCCTTAAAAGGATCAAATTATAACAGTATGGATGAAGGTCTAGTTAAGAAAATTTTCAAAATTTAGTTTCTAAACAACTCAATCTTCAAATTTTAAGTCGGCTGAAGGCCTTGTTTTAAAATTAAAACAAACTAAATTATTAGACGACTGAAGGCCTCGCAAAGTACCTGAGACTAAAATGAAAATTACAATCTGAAACCAACAGAACAGTGGTGCTCAGAAGTGTTCCAAGGGTCGGCATGAGGAGGTAGCTCTAATGTAAGGTGAGGTGAGACAGGCAGCCAAGAGTAAGGTTAAATAGGCCCGCTCTGTTGGCCGTGCGGTCTAACGCACGGCTTTCCGGGCGGGAAGGAGCGCCTGGTCACCGGCACGAATCCGCCCGGCGGATTTGTGTCGACGTCCGGTGAACCGGCCAGTCTGTGGTTGGTTTTTAGGCGGTTTTCCATCTGCCTCGACGAATGCGGGCTGGTTCCCTTTATTCCGCCTCAGTTACACTATGTCGGCGATTGCTGCGCAAACTAGTTCTCCATGTACGCGTACACCACCATTACTCTATCACGCAAGCATAGTAGTTACATTCGTCTGGTGTGAGACGTTCCCTGGGGGCCCACCGGGGGCCGAAGCGCACAGTAACCTTGGGTTCGGTGTGGGGCGTCGGAGGGGTGAAGCGGACTGCGGTAGTCGTCATGGGGTTGCGGACCACTGCGGCTGCGGCGGGGACGGAGCCTCTCCGTCGTTTCTAGATCCTCGGTTAACATACAATACAATACAATACAAGGTTAAATAATCGGATGGCAATCCGACCCAGGGACGGGTGAAGGACCGACCAATAACCTAATCAATTCCCTTCTGCCCCACCAACAGCACGACAACGGAAATTATCAACCGAGGACGAAGATACCAGCAGTACTACGTCTTGAAAATTGGCGTCTAAAAGCAGCCAAGGCACAATAACCAATCTAAGAAAAAAAAAATGAACAAACAAGTAAAAGGCTGTCGAACTACACGCCGTGCCGGACAGCATCAACACGGCGATGAAAAACACACTGCCGGAAAACTACGCTAATGACCATGGCAGGTAACTGGGGCATTAACGGCCCCAAGGCAGAAAATACCGCTGGTGCACTTCACTGATAAGTAACAACCAATTTAATGCTATTTTGTCGAAAGTCGACATGTTGAGAAACGTGGCTGTTGTACTTAAGGTTTATAATTTATATAAAAAACAGCTACCAGCCACATGTATGGTTTAAAAAGGTTTATTCTCTTCATACCATGACCGGTTTCGGATTTTTCTTTACAAATACATCTTCAGATGGCAGATTACAAGCATTCTTGGTTGGACCTAGTTTTGTTTGTGTTATTCGTTTGCTGCACTAGGAAAGAAAAGAAATATTTTTGTTGTCATATCGGTAATCGTATTACTACGAAAGATTTACTTCTTTTACAAAATCTAATTACTCATGAGATGGTTTTTATAAACATTAGTAAACTTGCAGGATTAGTGTACTTACGATCTGTGTAGTTCTGTCTGACGAAATATTCGTGCGTTTATGTTTTCGACCGCCAGCTTAATACACTTTTCAATATGCACTATGTAAGTGCTATTCCAGTCAATGGACGTCACTTTAAACCTCATCATCTTAATTACACACGCAGCACACACGAATAACGTTTACAAAACGTGGCCCAGCTTCACATTACAAACGAAAACAATATTTGCAAAGAGCTTACAGTCATAACGATGTTAACTTACAGATGCTGTATAGTTGATATGGGTACAGTAAAATATCTCTTTGCTATTATATGAAATTAATCTAAAACGGAATAAATAAAATTACATACAGATAAGATTACAAAAATTATATGTAGTACAGAATTACTGTGTGTTACTAATTAGTTGTTACAATAGTAAGAGATAAATTCTAATATATGACATAATATGCAATGCATATGTTTTCATTATGCAATTTTTCAGTGACATATAAGCAGTTTTTGGGGCCTGTATACTGAATGTTTTTGATGGAATATTGGACTTAAGTTAATTTTAAAAAAGTAAAAACTTCTTCAAAGTTATTTATGAAGGGAGTGTTAACTGACTCTGTCTGTTCATTCAAAATGAGATCAGGGAACCTGTTTTTATGTGTATGAATCTCAATCTCCTCTAGGAGATTCAATATGAAACCTTTGTCATTGAGGTGTAATATCTGCAGGTTGTTTTCTATATTCTCAACTGTATGATTGTTTTCTGCAAGATGGGTGGCAAAAGTAGATTTGCTTAGGTTATTCAGACGTAGGGCATCAAGGTGTTCCTTGAATCTTGTTTCAAAAGCTCTACCTGTTTGGCCAATGTAGAATTTAGGACAGTTGTTACACTTGAGTTTATAAATTCCAGATCTTTTATGGGGTATGCTATTGTGTGGGAGTGAGTGTATGACTCTTTGTTGGAGTTTGTTATTGGTAGAGAAACTGATTTTGACATTCTTCTTCTTGAATAACTTGGAAATTTTATATGAAAGTGGGCCTATATATGGTAGGGCTACATATTTTACTGATTTTTTGTCTTTCATAGTTATTGTGGCTGTTGCTTGTTAGCAATTTTTACTTTTGTTTTTTGAGAGAGTGTGTCTATGATTGAAGCATCATAGCCATTATTTTGGGCAATTGATTTGATTATGCTGATTTCTTTCTGCTGTTCAGTGGGGGTGTGGGGGACTTTATGCATACGATGTAGCATTGACCAGAAATTAGCCATCTTATGTTGGTTCGGGTGGCAGGATGTGTTACTGATGGTAACATCTGTGGTTGTTGGTTTTCGAAAGATATCAAAATGGTGTTTGTTATTTATGTTTGATATTGTGAGATACGGAAAATTGATGCTATTATTTATTTCATGCTCCACTGTAAATTTGATGTTGTTGTGTAATTTGCTCAGATCTTCAGCTAAGGCATCAATTTCGCTGCTGTTACCATCAAAAAGTAATAGCGTGTCATCTACGTATCTCTTGTAGTAAATTATTTTATTGTTCGTTTGGTTATTGGATGAGAAGAACTTTTGCTCAAGATGGTTAATGTAAATATCGGCTAATAAT
This sequence comes from Schistocerca serialis cubense, assembly GCF_023864345.2. Classification (NCBI taxonomy): domain Eukaryota; kingdom Metazoa; phylum Arthropoda; class Insecta; order Orthoptera; family Acrididae; genus Schistocerca; species Schistocerca serialis. The sequence continues at coordinate 663,864,598 of NC_064641.1, read as the reverse complement.
CCAGCAAGACTGCTAATTTCATATAATAGCAAAGAGATATTTTACTGTACCCATATCAACTATACAGCATCTGTAAGTTAACATCGTTATGACTGTAAGCTCTTTGCAAATATTGTTTTCGTTTGTAATGTGAAGCTGGGCCACGTTTTGTAAACGTTATTCGTGTGTGCTGCGTGTGTAATTAAGATGATGAGGTTTAAAGTGACGTCCATTGACTGGAATAGCACTTACATAGTGCATATTGAAAATTGTATGAAGCTGGCGATCTAAAACATAAACGCACGAATATTTCGTCAGACAGAACTACACAGATCGTAAGTACACTAATCCTGCAAGTTTACTAATGTTTATAAAAACCATCTCATGAGCAATTAGATTTTGTAAAAGAAGTAAATCTTTCGTAGTAATACGATTACCGATATTCCAACAAAAATATTTCTTTTCTTTCCTAGTGCAGCAAACGAATAACACAAACAAAACTAGGTCCAACCAAGAATGCTTGTAAGCTGCCATCTGAAGATGGATTTGTAAAGAAAAATCAGAAACCGGTCATGGTCTGAAGAGAATAAACCTTTTTAAACCATACATGTGGCTGGTAGCTGTTTTTGATATAAATTATAAACCTTAACCAATTTAATAGTTAAAGACCATACAGGAAGACGGCTGCAAAATTTTTCCGACTCCAACACACTATACATTGCTGCTAGCCGGATCGGCCCAGGAAGCAACAACCGACAATAAACGAAGAGATATCACAGCAGTTGAGGTTTCATAACAGCCAGCAGTCCCAGCCTGACTTCGAGCTGCGGAGACTTCCTCACTGTTCTGTCCCAACCGACCGACTGCCACACACACCACCACACGGAAACAATGCTGTCACACCAAAGATGGTACAGCAATACTAGTATCGATAAGCGCTGCTGCTGCTGCCACTGACGGAGCCAAGCCAGCAGCTCATTATGGCAGTAACTCAGGGAGAAATAAGACGTCACTGAATTGCAACAAACTGACAAAGAACAAACGGCATCAACACGAGCCGGCCACGGCTCATAACTATCTGATGTGGACACCTTTTAGTACCCATTAATGTGGGGTGTGTCCACCCTTCGCCTTTACTACAGATTAATTTCTACTGGACACGCTTTCAATGAGGTGTCTGAATGTCTATGGAGGAGTAGTATCCTATTCATCGTCAAGAGCAGAAACTGGAGAAGGTAGTGATGATGGGCTTTGGGATTTGGACCATAGTCGACATTCTAACTCATACTAAAGAGGTTCGATCGCGTTCAGATTGAGACGTACAATCATCGTCTCTAACTGTTCCTCTATTGCATGCCGTACACTATGCTGTAAGCGTTGAAATCCTTCTGCATTCAGCGTTTTATTATGTGCGACAATGGAGCCACACCCAAAGCAGAAATTCCACACTCATATCGTAAGACCTCCTCTTCCGTACTTTGCGGTTGCACTTCACATGATGATGGTAGGAAACGTTCACCAGGCATTCCTCAAATTCAAACCCTTCCAACGGACTGTCATTGCGTATGACGTCATTCATCACTCCAAGCCACGTGTTTCCACGCTGCCCAGTGATGTCTCCCATTAAACCACTTCAAGCATCGTTTACCGTTGACTACAGAAATGTGTGACCCATGGAGTTGCTCGACAATTGTACTCCATCCTCTTTATCTCTGTACGCACAGTCATTGAGCTAACTGGTCTGCTGGTGGCACTTTGTGACCCAGGACTGATTCTTCCCACTAATTTCATGCGCGTCAGTACATGTGGTCTGCTCGGTCTTGATTTAGCTGTGGGTGTTCCTTCTCGTTTACACTTCACCATCACAACACCAGTAGAGGGCCTGTACAGGTTTACAAAGGTTGAGGTGTCCCAGATCGATCGATTTGTTACTCAGGTGACATCCAGCGTTCATAAGTCATAGAACTCTCCTGATGGACACATTCTGTTACTGCTGCTTCTCTGCTTACAACACTTCCCGCCTCCTTTTGTGCTGCCTGGTCTGCCTCTCCTGACATCCAGTAATCAGTTTCGCAATACAGACAGGTGTACGGTTACGAAAGATCACATAGTATATGTATGCTGCAAATCTCTGTGAAGGTTTTGCCGGAGGATATTTAGCATGGCACCACATGTTAGGGTTTCTTGATTCCAGTCTCTTATGGAGCGGAAGAAGGAAGTCCACTTAAATGGCTCTCAGAGTGACGTACTTAGTCCAGTTTTGTCATCGCGATCCTTATGTAGGCGATAAGCAGGTGACTGTAGAATATCTGTAGATTATTCACTTACAACTAAATTTTGAAAACAGTTTTTGAGAAATAATTTGTGTCTATCTTCAAGAGTCTGCCAATTCAGGTATTTCAACATTTCCGTGACGACTTCCAGTGAATTAGACAATCTTGTGACCATTCTCTGTATACCATCAGTATTCCTTTTGCCCTGTTTGGTACGGGTCCTACACACTTGAGCAACGTTCTAGGATGTTTCGTGAGTGTGTTTTATAAGCTGTCTCCTTTTTAGACTGATTGCATTTTCCTAGTATTATACAAGTGAACCTGCTTTACCTGCGACTGAGCCCATGTGATTGTTCCATTTCATACCCCTACAAACTGTTACAACTAGGTATTTATATGAGTTGACCAACTGATACCGTACCTTCACGATACTGTTAGATAACACGTTTATGAGTTTTGCGGAGTGCACAATTTTTCATTTTGGAACATCGAAAGCTAGTTACCATTCTTTGTACCACTTTGAAATCTTATCAATGTCTGAATGAACATTTGTGCAGCTTTTTCAGACACTTCTTCACTATGGGTAATTGCATCATCTGCGAAAAGTATGAGGTTACTCTTCATATTACATGCAAGGTGATTAACGTACAACATGAAAAATAAGGATCCCAAAATACTTCCATGCGGTATGGTTGAATTACTTCTACATCTGTCGACGACTCTCCACCCAAGATAACATGCTGTTAATGTCGTCATCTTGTTAACCGGAAAAAATATCCACCCGAAAAAACCCTAGCGTGATTCTTTGCAATGCACACATTGCACGAGGGGACTTAAAAAATTAAGTTTCACCTTATTATGGCAGACCAAGTAACTTTCATCGAACGCTGCACTACACTTTAAAGTGACGCAGATATGTGACATTGTTGTTCAACATACTCACCAAGTGTCTCTAAACAACGGTCGGCAGGTTCTACCAATTCCTCGACGATAGAAATTCGCTCCTTGGTCACGGAGCCATTCGAGTAAAGCTGTGTGAACGTCATCAGTGGAAAATCTCTTTCCCTCAGACGTTCTTCCTCTACTCTCTGGACATATTCGTCTGTGGTTGATGCCTAGAAGCGTCACCCGCGTCTGTGCGGCCTGGGTCAAAACGTTGGCAACATTGCATTTGGTTCTTATACCACCAGAATTTCAAGGTGGATCTGAGTGTAATTTAAAGGTTTTCCCAACAAGAATCGCACTGTCTCTCGTGTTCAACACTCAAGTAAGTGGCCAGTTCCCGCACCAATTCCCTCGCACAATGTAATGCATCTGTTATCCGTTTTTTATTTATTTTTTATTTTTTTATTTTTTGAGACATCAGTCTTCTGACTGGTTTGATGCGGCCCGCCACGAATTCCTCTCCTGTGCCAACCTCTTCATCCCAGAGAAGCACTTGCAGCCTACGTCCTTCAATCTATGTCTTCCTCTATACGGTTTTTACCCTCTACAGCGCACTTAAGTACCACGGAAGTTACTCCCTGATGTCTTAATAGATGTCCTATCATCCTGAAACTTCCTGGCAGATTAAAACAGTGTGCCGGACCGAAACTCGAACTCGGGATCTTTGCCTTTCGCAGGCAAGTGCTCTACCATATGAGCTACCCAAGCACGACTCACGCCCCGTCCTCACAGCTTTACTTCTGCCAGTACCTCAACTTTCCAAACTTTGCCCGTCGTGCTTGGGTAGGTCAGATGGTAGAGCACTTGCCCGCGAAAGGCAAAGGTCCCGAGTTTGAGTCTCGGTCCGGCAGACAGTTTTAATCTGCCAGGAAGTTTCATATCAGAGCACACTCCTCTGCAGAGTGAAAATCTCATTCTGATCCTATCATCCTGTCCCTTCTCCTTGTCAGTGTTTTCCACATATTCCATTCCTCTCCGACTCTGCGCAGAGTCTCCTCATTCCTCACCTTTCGAGTCCACCTCATTTTCAACATTCGTCTGTAGCACCACATGTCAAATGCTTTGATTCTCTTCTGTTCCGGTTTACCCACAGTCCATGTTTCATTACCATACAATGCGATGCTCCAAACGTACATTCTCAGAAATTTCTTTCTACATTTAAGGCCTATGTTTCATACTAGTAATGCCATTATTGCAAGTGCTAGTCTACATTTGATGTCCTCCTTCCTCCGTCCCTCACTGGTTATTTTGCTGTCTAGATAGTAGAAGTCCTTAACTTCATCTACTTCGTGACCATCTGTCCTGATGTTAAGTTTGTCAATGTTCTCATTTCTGCTACTTCTCATTACTCTCGTCTTTCTTCGATTTACTCTCAGTCCATATTCTGTACTCATTAGACTGTTCATTTCATTCAGTAAATCATGTAATTCTTCTTCACTTCACACAGGATAGCAATGTCATCCGCGAATCGTATCATTGATATACTTTCACTTTGAATTTTAACTCCACTCCTGAACCTTTCTTTTAACTCCATCATTGTTTCTTCGGTGTACAGATTGAACAGTAGGGGAGAAAGACTACATCCCTGTCTTACACCTTTTTTATCTGTACCGCAGTAGAATTGTCTCTGCAGTAAACCCAGAACATGTATCCCATTCTGGCAACGTCCTAATCTTGTCGCGCAGTGTTCTTTGTGTGAGACGACACGTGTAACTTGTTTTGTGAAGTATCTGCGTATATTAAGAAAACATGCGACATTTTTCATTCTTTAACCCTTTAGAGGCATATAGACATATACACGACTTTCGCAATTAATTTCGGAATGTGTATAACTTGTAACTGGTCTTTAAATGTACTTCTCGATATGAACAAACTCATTTGTGCTGTATCTGTGAAGGTAAAAGAGTGATCAGAAATGCGAAAAGAAAGACTAAAAGTTGCACAACAAAAATAAGTGCAGTTAACTACTAATTAAACTAAAATATATAAATTGGGAAACGAGGTGGGTAAAAGAGTTGTTATGTTACGAAGAGCGGCTGAAGCCTTCAAAATATCGACAGAAACGTAGCATCGATGAAGAAACGAACGTATTACGCCTGTCTTAGATGGACGAAAACCCGAAACACGTCTTGGCGTGAACGACGCAGTATAAAATTTCACAATATAACCGGTTACTGAGTTTTTGTACATATGACAAGAAGCTGTGCTCGTCGCTGGATCGAGAGGACAAGAAAAAAAAAGCAACGTTGTGCTTTTGGTGAACAATCAACGCGTGTTACCATTTTCGGCTCATGGTAGTGTCTCATGAACTTCCTGAAATTGTGACGTCGTCAATGAGATTTAGCGATTGCACTACGGTCAGCACTACAAAAGGTTCCTGCCTCGAATGCAAAGTTTTTTTACTAACGTACGGCCAGGTTCAATACATTACGCACCACCATCAGATGTAAACTGCTTGGTTGGAGATAGCTCGTCAGTGTGAACTTCCGTATCATAAGCAACATACACAGATGACGCATAGGGCATTGAAATAGATTATGTGTTAGCAAAAGACAAAGTAAAGGTAAAGTTTGTGACGCAAGCATTTCAGTAGAACGCACAGGTTATTTACTACGGATACTGATTTAAGAAGAAGCAAGATTACGATTAGAAGAAACATGAATACAAACACTTGGATCAGGGGAGAGACTAGACCGGAAGGCTTAATTACGGCTACGATGAAAGTTAAAAGAAAGAGAGGCTGTGCATGTAGTCAGAAGATGAAAAATGGACTAAAGTAACTGTTTGCTGGAATGCAGGAGAGAATAAAAGATCGAGACAACAAGCTAATTGAAATTGTAAAGACGACGTTAAAAAATAGGCACGTACAGCTGATGACCGTATTGTTTGAAAAAGATTAGAGGCCACTTTTATCCAGCAGTGGATGTCGAATGGTTGAAATGGTTCAAATGGCTCTGAGCACTATGGGACTTAACATCTGAGGTCATCAGTCCCCTAGAACTTAGAACTACTTAAACCTGACTAACCTAAGGACATCACACACATCCATACCCGAGGCAGGATTCGAGCCTGCGACCGTAGCGCTCGCGCGGTTCCAGACTGAGGCGCCTAGAACCGCTCGGCCACGGAGGTCGGCAGTGGATGTCGAATTCACGACGGTAATGTGATGATGAAGATGATGGTGGTGGTGGTGGTGTTGCATCATGAGGAACTGCGTCAGTTGCTTGTGTAAAACTAGAAACAGCATGGCTGTATGTTTCTACTATGGAAGTCAGCAACACGGTAGACGTCAGCCTGACTGTAACTTACGCACGCGATTCTGTGCCATAAAATGTTCAGCAGCAGAGACTGCTGTGGCAGTGAAGCCCGGGCGACCGTCAGTTCAAATGCGTCACTGGCTTACGCTTTCGCTTTCTCATCTTGTAAAGAACGAATAAGCGATTGAAGCAGAATGCAGACGTGCTGCGGGGACTGGTGAGAGAGAAACTTTTTCCTCCTGAGAACTCTATTACCTGTGGCAATAAAGAAAATTAACGAAATGAATTTGTGCACAGTGGGGAGTTGGAGTACACAGCAGGAAACAGAAAAACCACCTTGTATCAAAGATACTGATGGGAGGTACTGACATCTGAATGCGTTAGTCAATGGCAATTACGACGGTACGTATGCCTGCCACTTAGTGCCACAATCCTCGGAGACCGATAGTAGTTACCAGGTGTTAATCATAGGGCCGCGGTAACGACCCCAAGCTCGTCCATCACCTGCGTCGTCTGCTGCCTCCGGCGGCTGATGGACATTACGAGAGGAACGGGAATCGGGAGAGCGAGAAGAACGGAAGGGAATGTGAGGGGCAGTCTCCAAAGAGGGCAGAGCCACCTGCTGCTTGCCAACGGTATGAATGAAAGCTCGCGCTTTCACTCTCCATGGTTTGTAACTTACAAGAGTCACACGAAAACGACTACAGGTACATCGACACTCTGTAAGTCACTGTGCAGTGCATGGTGGAATGCTTTCCTGGTGTCTGCAGCTCGTGGTCTCGCGGTCGCGTTCTAGCTTCCCGAGCACGGGGTCCCGGGTTCGATTCCCGGCGGGGTCAGGAATTTTCACCTGCCTCGAGATGACTGGGTGTTTCTGTTGTCCTCATCGGTTCATCGTCATTCATGTACGTGGGAGATTGGAGTAGGTAAAGGGTAGGGCCGGCCGATGTGGCCGAGCGGTTCTAGGCGCTTCAGTCTGGAACCGCGAGAACGCTACGGTCGCAGGTTCGAATCCTGCCTCGGGCATGGATGCGTGTGATGTCCTTTGGTTAGTTAGGTTTAAGTAGTTCTAAGTTCTAGGGGACTGATGACCTCAGATGTTAAGTCCCGCTCAGCCCCATTTGAACCATTTTTAAAGGTTGGGAATCTATACGGGCGCTGATAACCCCGCAGTTGAGCCCGAATCATCATCATCTTTCCTGGTCAATATTATGAATTTTATGTCCTGTTTGAGTCATCTCCTGAGATAAGGAGCAATGACTGCCTACGTGCCGCACGACTCGTCGTAATCTGTTGTCTTATACTGGCACCATCGTACGTATTACTTAGTGTTCATGGGAATAACTGTCGAACCACTCTACCACAGGTGTCTCTTAATATTCGAAATGTCTATGTCGTGAGCAGCAGTTCAGTTCTGCACCTTTGCTGTCAAAGTAGCAATGATGTAGGTGAAAGAAGATCTAGCAAGGGTGCCAAGCACATTTTCTCTGGTATTTCAGTATATACTTACAATTTAGTTTTTGCAGTCTACAGCTGCAATCAGCCCATACAAATACTGCTCATCACGTCTTTCCCACGACTCCCAGTGGCGACAGAAAACGCCTGTTTGTTTCCCCTTACGAGCAAAATTATTTTTAAAGCGTTATTTTACGTGCCCATTCGACTGAGCAGTGCGAAATGGGTGTAGTGCGATATTCGTTTTATAGATCCCGTATTAACAGCGACAGTAAAACACGAAGAAAAACCAATATTCTAGCAGCGACTGCACTCCCCTGGCCCACTCCGACCGCTGCCGCCACGCGGCAGCGCTATTCACTAACTGCTGTTGGAGTTCTGGCTTTTTTTCGTGTTTTTCTGTCCCAGTTAGTACTCCCTGTTAATACACATTGTTAAAACAAATGTGGCACTAGACTCATTTCGGACCACTCTATCGAACGGGCACGTAAAAGTCCGCTTTAAAAAAACATTTTGCTCGTAACGAGAAACAAACTGGCACTTTCTGTCGGGGCTTGGGGTCGCATGAGAGACTTGATGAGCTCTATTTGTTTGGTCTGACTCCAGCTACACACTGGAAAAAAGAAATCGCAAATATCTGCCAAAATACCAGAGAAAATGCTTCTGACGACCCTGTAAATTCGAAATATAAGGTTCAATGTGTTGTCGCTCCCCCAGTTGTAACTGAAGAAGATGTGGCCGAATTTTCAGTAGATATGCACGGCTATTTACTACGGATATTGGTTTAAGAAGAAACGGAGAGCTGTGAGGAATAACAGCGAGTTCATCACACTTTTTTATCTTTCATCCCTTCTGCTGAGGGTGGGCTGCAGTTAGAGCTTAGCTCTTTTCAGCCATAGGTACTTTTATTCTGTTTGTGACTCCATTTATTTGTTTCAATTATACTTCCTATTTTATTTGGTTGTCCACTCTGGTAGCTTCATTAAGTTCATTAATACATATCTTCTGTTCCTATTTCAAATTATGTTCTTCTTACTGATGCTGACGAAGAAGAAGAAGAAGAAGAAGAAGATGCCGATGATCATCATGACTGAGTAATATACGAGTTTACGCCAAGTAGCCAAATCATGGAAGACGGATGGAACGTATTGGCAATTGTGAAGGATGCTTTCTGGGTGAGAGGAAGTGTACAAATGGCAAAGCAGACTAGAAGCGGGACGGAAAGAAGGAAGATTAGAGTTTAAAGTTCCGTCGGCAACAGATCATCAGAGACCGAGCACAAACTCGGATTAGGGAAGGATGGCGTAGGAAATTGCAGTGTCCCTCTAGAGAAACCATTCTGGAATTTTCCTTAATTGATTTGGGGAAATAGCGGAAAACCCATTTCTTGATGGGCGGACGGTGATTTGAGCCGTCGTCCTCTCGAATGCGAGTCCAGTGTGTTAGCCAACGCGTCACCTCTGACGTTAAGTGAGATGGAGGATTCTATTAAGCGCACATGAATTATTACCTATAGACCACAGTTTTGTTACTTCAATATAATATTTTCGTTCAGCTAGTCATGACAAGAAACATCATTACCGACGGAGCGGATACGAAGTAACGAACAGGTGAGCTACAAGGCCGCCAGGTTTAGTGGTTCACATAAAAGACCGTTATCTGGTGGTCAGTTGTTGGTTAAATAACAGAAACAAAAATTTCTGCACAAAGGTACAAGCTTCATGATGTATAGGTAACTGTCTGAATTAACAGGCACGATTGTAGATGCAGAACGACTGACAGAATTTCCATTTATCGTAATGAATAATAGTTCATTTAAATATGAATACGTGTAATGCCTACAGCAAAAGCAAAGAATCCTGTATCTTATACTATCTGATGACAGCCATGGGGGTTCGTTGCTTGTTGTTGTGGTCTTCAATCCGAAGGCTGATTTTAATGCAGCTCTCCATACTACTCTATCTTGGGCGAGCCTCTTTATTCCCGAATAACTACTGCAACCTGCGTCTTTCTGAATCTGCTTACGATTTTTACCACTCACAATACCCTCCGAAACTAAATTGGTAATCCTTTGATGTCTCAGAACGTGTCCTATCAACAGATTCCTTCTTTTGATCAAGTTTTCCAACAACTTTCTTGTCTCCCCAGTTCTATTCAGTACCTCCTCATTGGTTGCTTGATCGACCCATCTAATCTTCAGCATTCTCCTGTAGCACCACATTTCGAAAGCTTCTACTCTCTTTTTTTCCAAACTGTATATCGTCCATGTTTCACTTTCGTACATGGTACACTCCAGACAAATATCTTCAGAAAAACTTAACACTTAAACCTATATCCTATGTTAACAAATTTCTCTTCTTCATAAATGCTTTTCCTGACGTTGCCAGTCTACATTTTATATCCTCTCTACTTACATACATTACAATGTTATCGACAAACCTCAAAGTTTTTTTGCTTGTCCCTGAATTTTATTTCCTGCTCCAAATTTTCCTTTGGTTTCCTTTACTGCTTGTTCAATGTACATATCGAATAACTTTGGGGATAGGCTACAACCCTGTCTTACTCCCTTCTCAACAACTGTTGCCCTTTCATGCCCCTCGACTCTTCCAACTGCCGTCTGGTTTCTGTGAAAGTTGTAAATAGCGTTCCTTTCCTGTATTTAACCCTTCCTACCTTCAGAGTCTCAAAGAGTGTCAAAAGCTTCCTCTAAGTCCACAAATGCTATAAATGTAGGTTTGCATTTCCTTAACCTATCTTTTATTATAAGTCGTAGGGTCAGTATTGCCTCGCGTGTTCCTACATTTCTCCGGAATCCAGACTGGTCTTCCTCAAGATCTGCTTGTACCAGTTTTTCCAATCTTCTGTAAAGATTTCGTGTTAGCATTTTACAACAGTGACTTGTTAAACTGATTATTCGATAAATTTCACACCTCCAACTGCTTTCTTTGATATTGGAATTACTACATTCCTCTTGAAGTCTGAGGGTACTTCAAGTGTCTCATACATCTGGCTCTTCCAAGTCTGTCAGTAGTTCAGACGGGATATCGTCTACTCCCGGGTCCTTATTTCGACACAGGTCTTTCAGCGCTGTGTCAAATTCTCCTCGCAGTATCACATCTCCCGTCTCATCTTCATATACGTCCTCTTCCATTTTTATAAAACTGTTTTCAAGTTCGTCTATCTTGTATAGACCTTCTATACACTCCTCCCACCTTTCACCTTTTTCCTTCTTTCTATGGACTGGTTTACCATCTGAACTCTTGATATTCAAGCACCTGCTCCTCTTTTCCCCAAACGCCTCTTTAATTTTTCTGTTGGCGGTATATATCTTTCCCCCAGTGAAATACGCTTCTAAATCCTTACATTTCTCCTCCAGCCATTCGTGCTTAGCAATTTTGCTCTTCCTGTCAGTCTCATGTTTTAAAATTTGTATTCCCTTTCGCCTCCTTCTTTTGCTGCATTTTTAAATTTTTTCCTTTCATCAATTAAATTCAATATCTCCTTTGTTATCAAAGGGCTCCTATTAGGTCTTGCCTTCTTTTTACTATCTGATCCTCTGCTGCCTTCATTATTTCATCTCTTACAGCCAACCATTCGTCTTCTACAGTACTTCTTTTCCCTCTTCTAGTCAACCGTTGTATAATGCTCCCTCTGAAGGTCCTATCTCTTTAATGTCCAGCCATTTTCCAATTTCTTCAGTCTTAATCCACAGCTCGTAAACAATGAATTAAGATCAGAGTCCGCATCTGCCCCTGGAAATGTCTTAAAAATTAAAATCTGGTTCCTAAATCAGAAATTGGGATCAGTCTCTCTCTTTCTGTCCGACTTCCCATTTCTTGCCATTTCTATAAGTTGAATTATATCCCCAGTTGACAATTTGACAGTTAAAATCTCCCAATACGATCACCGAGTGAGGTTGGCACACTAGGCTCGCGTTGGGAGGACGACGATTCAAACACGTTTCCAGCCATCCTGATTTAGGTTGTCTGTGGTTTCCCTAAATCGCTTCAAGCAAATTTCGGGATGGTTCTTTGAAAGGGCATGGCCGACTTCCTTCCCCATACTTCCCTAATCAGATGAGACTGATGACCTCGCTGTTTGGTCCCCTCCCCCAACTCAACCAACCAATCAACACGATCTTAATGTTTTGGTTATGAAATTTATGTGGCTTATGGAAGATAAAAGCAATATTAGATGGTTTGTTCACTGACTTAATAACAGCTCAACTGATAAAATTTAAACTTTGTTTGTGTCCATGTATCAGCTGATTTCATCTCTATGTCTGATCTTACAAATTGTTCATGAAGACTTTCTTGCGTCGTCTTCAGGCCTTCAATTTGGTCTTCAGTCATTTACCCCTCTGCGCGTTTCTTGCAATGCTAAATGTCTCATGACTGTTGTTTGCACTTGTCTGATAGTAAGACATCTTCGTCTCTTGACAGTTATTCAGTAGTTAATGAAGTTGTCAAAATTTTTTATGTTGAAGAGGTCCAATTTTGTGCGTCTGCCGGTTTTCTCCTCCGGTGGTAGGATTAGTCGTTGACACTAGTTCAACGTTTCCAGGGTACGCCCGATTGTGTTCTCTCTACAGCAGTCATTCGCGGAGGCTCCTTCCATAGGTTAAATGGGACGAACGCCTAGAATCAGTGATTGGGAAGACGTATTGAACAGGGAGATTTGTTGGGAGGCCTCTGAGGAAGAATTGTGCAGAAAGTGGCACACGAAATGCAACCAATCCTAAAGCACTTCTTCAGCTTACGGAGACCAGTTGCAGGACGGCGGGCATCGAAAAGATTAAGAGAGTGGGTCACGAAAAACACGATATCGGCGCTTACGACGAGACAGACAGCGGACAGCAGAAATGCAGTAGGCAGGAGTCACGTTAACCTGGTTATTTGATTAAGGAAACGAGACTGATAATGCAAAGTTAAGCAAGCACGACAGAGTAGGAACCGCTGACACCTTCGTCATAACCAGCCCTATGCGCTCATGTCGAGTGACATCGTGTAACCATTGGCCACTACTTCGCTCCATAAATACCCTAGCATGTTAGCTCGTAAGGTAGTGGGTCAGATTGGATGATTAGGTGCAAAACGTTCACACTCGCTTCCATGATTACAGCAAAGTGACGTCTGGAACAAGTCTGTTGTAGATTTCTTGCACTCTACTCAGCAACGGCAGCCGCTATGGGAAGAGATGGCTACCTCCCCATAATGACCAGTCTCAGAGTTCAACATCAGTCTGCCGCTGTCGCAGGTAGGTGGAGTCGGCCGCTGTGGCCGAGCGGTTCTAGGAGCTCAGCCGGAAACTGCGCTGCTGCTACGGTCGCAGGTTTGAATCCTGCCTCGGGCATGGATGAGTGTGATGTCCTTAGGTTAGTTAGCTTTCAGTAATTCTAAGTCTAGCGGACTGATGATTCAAAATGGCTCTGAGCACTATGGGACTTAACATCTATGGTCATCAGTCCCCTAGAACTTAGAACTACTTAAACCTAACTAACCTAAGGACAGCACACAATACCCAGTCATCACGAGGCAGAGAAAATCCCTGACCCCGCCGGGAATCGAACCCGGGAACCCGGGCGTGGGAAGCGAGAACGCTACCGCACGACCACGAGCTGCGGACAAGGGGACTGATGACCTCAGATGTTAAGTCCCATAGTGTTTAGAGCCATTTTGGCCATTTTGCAGATAGGTGGATACTGGAGTCTTCCTGATCAACCTGCCATACCGGGTCAGGACACCAGCGTTCCTAATACATGAACAGGCCTGCATGAACGGCAGGAAAGCGTCGTCGCATTACACGGCAACCGTCATCGCGGGCCGCGCATGTTTAGCCGAGCGGTCTAGGCGCGGCAGTCATGGACTGTGCGGCTGGTCCCGGCGGAGGTTCGAGTCCTCCCTCGGGCATGGGTGTGTGTGTTTTTTCTTAGGATAATATAGGTTAAGTAGTGTGTAAGCTTAGGGACTGGTGACCTTAGCTGTTAAGTCCCATAAGATTTCAGACACATTTTTTCGTCATCGCGGTTTAACAGATCAAGAACGGCTCTGAGCAGGAGGGCACACAGCACCTTTCAGACCAGTGCGTTGTAAGTATAATGCACACTTCGCCTTCACTCACCGCCGCGGCGTCGCGATACGGTAAATGTCACAGCTGCCACGGACAACGACCGCCATAGCAGCAGCCGGCGGGGAACGTGCATACGGCAAGAGCTGCTTTGAGCGGAATGAGGGCTGCTTATGTCGCGACTTTCAGTGCGCCTATCGGCGACAAAGGGTACTCCTTCCGAGTAAAACAGGCAAATCTTCCGGGAAAGCGCCTTGTTCAAATGGCTGTAAGCACTATGGGACATAATATCTGAAGTCATCAGCCACCTACACTTACAACTACTTAAACCCAACTAACCTAAGGACATCATACACATCCACGCCCGAGGCAGGATTCGAACCTGCGACCGCAGCAGCAGCGCGGTTTCGGATTGAAGCGCCTAGAATCGCTCGGCCACAGCGGCCGGCAAAGTGCCTTCTGACACAGAACTATCTACCTCCGCCCTCAAAACAATCGCCACTTTCAGAATCTATAATGTTTAATAACTCGGCACGCTCCTTAAAACTACAGGCTATTTACTGAACAAAATAAATACAACTTTTGTGGACACCCACCGACAGCATAGTGCTTAGACTTCTTTTCCTTGCTGCCCTGTACCTGTATCCCATGAAAATGCCGTGCTTTCACCACGTTTTGTAGGAGTTCATTTTTCATTCGCGTGGTATCTAATGTCCTCTCTGCGGTGTGTCCCAGGACGAATAAACAGGCTATTTACTGAATAAAATAAATACAACTTTTGTGGACATTCACCAACAGCATGATGCTTAGACTTTTTTTACTTACTACCCTGTACGCGTATCTCATCAAAATTCCATTTTTCTAAGCCACGTTTTATAAATCATTATTCATTCACGTAGTAACTAACATCCTCTCTGTATGGCGTGTCCCAGTGCGAATGATCAGTACTCATTGACATGACAGGAATGATTACTCAAAGCACAAATGTGTAGTAAAGATGGCCTATAAACTGCATTCCTTAAGGGCTATGAGCATTTTTCATATTCACTAATGTGACACATATCTCTTCAACTGAACTATAATTCTCATGTCTCTTAAGGTATGGATTATAGAGTCCGAGTTTACTAGAGTTTTTTGTTTCGAACGATCGTTCACGTCGTATCCCTGAATATTAACCATTCCTCCCGGACACCCTTCATAAGCAGAATAGCTACAAATGAAATACTCATTTTGTTTTGCGCTTTCCATTCACTATCAACCAAAATACTGTAATGGAAACAATCGCTAAGCAATTGGTGGATTACTCCTAGGTATTCTCAGTAGATGAAGTATGGATCCAGGAACTGTTTGAAAGGAAGCGTACTGCAACTCTCTGAGTGGATACCCACATTATCGAGTTGGTGAGGTGGAGCCTCAACTTTTCACAAGTTCAGATCGGAATGAATCTTAAATGGTTTTCAAATACCACTACGTCAGTCAATTTGTTGCCTAAGAAATTATTTATTTAGCTACTTGTTTCGAGGTGATACCTCATCATCAGACTATAGTGGCATTTCAAAAACATATCACATAAGTGTGGGCCGGCCGGAGTGGCCGAGCGGTTCTAGGCGCTACAGTCTGGAACCGCGCGACCGCTACGGTCGCAGGTTCGAATCCTGCCTCGGGCATGGATGTGTGTGGTGTCCTTAGGTTAGTTAGGTTTAATTAGTTCTAAGTTCTAGGCGACTGATGACCTCAGAAGTTAAGTCGCATATTGCTCAGAGCCATTTGAACCACGTAAGTGTGTACAGATATTCAAGTTTCTTTATGTGACTGTTGTTGTCATTCTATGGAGAGGGACAAGGATAACCTAGTACGAGGCGATGTCACTTTGTATATTGGTCTGCTATTCACATATTTTTTTACAAAACAATCACTCATTCTATTAATGTGGTGTGGCAGTCTTATTGTAATGTGCTGAGGTATCGGTACTTGCACAGCTCTCTTGGACTTACACACCTTTGTTCACAAACTTCACAAGGGTCACTTTGAAACCCGCTAACACAAAACAAATCAGCAGTGCAGAAAACAAGATCGCGGTCAAAACAAGGCTAGTTTCGAGTTGACTATCGATATGTCGATCCGGGTGTTGTCTGTTGCAATGTCTTCTCCATGCCTTGTTGTCGTACCACTGATGTTGGTTGACGTAATATATTACAAAAATATATTACTATTATATAGCCTGATGATGAGATACCACCTCGAAAAATGTCGTTAAATAAATAATTTAGTAGTCAATAAATTTGAAAACCTTTTCATATTTTTGAAAAAGTCGCGGTCGATTAATGAATCTGCCTACTCATGTGCAGAGTAGCGAGAGTTCTGCGTAGAACGGGCTGCATCCCACAGACGGCCGTCATTACTAAGCAGTTACCGGGCGAGTGGGCTCCGCCGTGTTCCTGGAAACTTATTAATGTTTTTAATGACGGCGAGGGAGCGCGGAGAGCACCACGTTGCAGCTGCTGCGAGCGCGCGACTGCTCAAACGCATGACCGCCGAGTCATTCGCGCCAACAGCGTGGCAGACACGTACCGTGCACGTCGCATCACATCGTAGTTACCGCCCAGATACGTGGAGTCACACTCGTCTCCACAGTTCAGCGCATTCCCACAGCCAGCACCTCAGTGGCTCTCTCAGGTTCTACACACTCTCTCAAGCCAAAGCGTTGTTTACGAAAAAAGATTCGAAGACCTCTTCGGAGTGACACAATTGTGGAACATATAGTATCGAATAATGTTTCTGTGCGCTATGATATTTTTATGTAAAAGATGTCTAAGCAAACAATATCACTGAAAAAGTTATTTCACTTCTTTTCACACCCTTACACATACCACCAATGTTATTTCGTCATTCCCTCTTACTTTCTGACCACAAGTATCCTGAATGAGATTTTCACTCTGCAGCGGAGTGTGCGCTGATATGAAACTTCCTGGCAGATTAAAACTGTGTGCCGGGCCGAGACTCGAACTCGGAACCTTTTGCCTTTCCCCGGCAAGTGCTCTACCAACTGAGCTACCCAAGCACGACTCACGACCCGTCCTCACAGCTTTACTTCTGCCAGTACCTCGTCTCCTACCTTCCAGACTTTACAGAAGCACTCCTGTGAAAGTCTGGAAGGTAGGAGATGAGGTACTGGCAGAAGTAAAGCTGTGAGGACGGGGCGTGAGTCATGCTTGGTTAGCTCAGTTGGTAGAGCACTTGCCCGCGAAAGGCAAAAGGTCCCGAGTTCGAGTCTCGGCCCGGCACACAGTTTTAATCTGCCAGGAAGTTTCACAAGTATCCTGTCCTGACATCTTTCTTCTTTGACTCATTATTCTTCTGACTGGCTGGTTTGACGCGGCCCGTCACATATTCCTCTACTGTACCAACCTTTTTATCTCAGAGTAGTACTCGTAACCTAAGTCCTCAATTATTTACTGAATATATTCCAATCTCTGTCTTCCTCTACAGTTCTTACCTTGCACAGCTCTCTAGTAGCACCTAAGTTATTCTGTGATGTTTTAACAGATGTCCTACCATCCTGTCCCTTCTTCTAGTCATTGTTTTCCATACATTCCTTTCCTCTCCCATTCTGTGCAGAACCTTCTCATTCCTTACTTTATCAGTCTACCTAATTTTCAACATTCGTTGTAGCACAAAATCTCAAATGCTTCGATTCTCTTCTGTTCTTGTTTTCCCCACAGTCCATATGTCTCTACCATAAAATGCTGTGCTCCAAACGTACATTCCCAGAAATTCCTTCCTATGGCCTATGTTTCATACTAATAGACTTCTCTTGGCCAGGACCGCTCTTTTTGCCAGTGCTACACCTCGCTACGTTCTTCATTGGTTATTTTGGAACCTAGCTAACAGAATTCCTTAACTGCAACTACTTCGTGACCTCAGTCCTGATGTGAAGATTCTCGCTGTACTTATTTATACTACTTCTCATTACTTTCGTCTATCCTCGATTTACATTCAATCCATACTCATTAGACTGGTCATTCCATTCAGCAGATCCGAAATTAGTCTTCACTTTCATTGAGGATGGCAATGTCATCAGCGAATCTTATCGTTGATATCCTTTCACACTGGCACCGAAGAGGCAGTTCTGACATGGCAGTTGATAATGGAAGTAATACTGAAAAAAAGTCGAACACGGTCACAGGATTTTCCGATCTGGAAACAGCTGTCGACAATGTCAAATGGTGGGAGTCCATTCTTGAACCTTTCTTTTATTTCCATCATTGTTTCTTCGATGTATAGATTGAACATTAGGGGCGAAAGACTACATCCCTGTCTTACACCCTTTTTAACCTGAGCACTTCGTACTTCTTACTATTCCCTCTCTTGTCTTTTGTACATGTTGTATATTACCCGTCTCTACCCCTGTTTTCCTCAGAATTTTGAACATCTTGCATAATTTGAGATTGTCGAACGCTTTTTTCAGGTCGATAAATCCTATGAACGTGTCTTGATTTTTCTTTAATATTGCTTCCATTATCAACTGCAGTGTCAGAATTGCTTCTCTGGTGTCTATCTTTCCCAAAGCGAAACTAATCGTCATCTAACACATCCTCAGTTTTTCCATTCTTCTGTATATTATTTTTGTTAGTAACTTAGATGCATGAGCAGTTAAGCCGATAGTGCGATAATTCTGGCATTTGTCGGCTCTTGCTATCTTCGGAATTGCGTCGATGATGTTTTTCCGAAAGTCAGATGGTATATCGCCAATCTAATACATTCTACACACCAACGTGAATAATCGTTTAGTGAATAATCGTTTAGTTGCCACTTCCCCCAATGATTTTAGAAATTCTGATGGAATGTTATCTGTCTCTTCTGCGTTATTTGGTTTTAAGTCCTACAAAGCTCTTTTAAACCCTGATTCTAATACTCGATCCCTTATCTCTTCTATATCAACTCCTGTTTCTTGTTCTATTACATCAGACAGACTTCCCCTCACAGAGGCCTTCATTACACAGTTTGCAGACAGAGCATCATACGACTGGGTTCCCGCATTCCATCACGATGGTAAGTGTAAATACAACTGTTTTCTTTTCGATTTCTAAAATCTAAGCCTCTCTAGGCTGACAGGGGTTTAGTTGTTGTGATGTACACTTACTTCTTTGTGGAGCTTGCCAGTTTTTAAACAAGTGAGAGGAGCGAGAGGGCGATGAGAGGAGTGAGTCTGCAGGGGACGAGGTGTGTAGTGCCGGACAGATACAGGGCCATTAGGGCCCCTTACACTGGGGCGGACGCCACAGGCCGTGGCGGCGCGCACTGAGGAGCACGTGGAGCGCAGGTGGCGCCATTAGGCGGTGCATTTGCATGTAAACTGGCCGGCGGGCTCCCACGTCCATCAGGCGGGCGCCCAAAACCCACTGGCTGATTTAGCGGCCATTAGCCGCGTGCCGCGTGTCCGGCGGCGCCTCTGAACACGCCGGAGCGCCGTAAACTTCCGGCCCACGCGCGCCGCCGCGACAGGTTCGACGCCCCGACCATCAGCCGGCCGAGATTAACTGCTGGCCGACAGTCCGACGGCCGCAGCCCGCTAAACGCCGCCGAGGAGCACCTGTCACGACGCCCTATGCATTTTACGTGCTCGTTTCCGCGGGCAGTTCTCACCAGGTAGGAGTGGAAGCTAATAGGCGGACGCGATACGGAAGCCTAATAGCCCACGCCGGATTCCTGTCACGGTCGCCAGTCTGCTATGCCTTCCACTGCCTTTAGCCGTCATAAATTGCTGCTGACAGCGGGCAGTTCTCCTCCACTAGTTCCAATTATAGTGTCTGTACAGCACATTCTCATGTTCCACAGTTTCTATGTCAACCCAAGTTGCTTCGATGAACTAAGCGCTACAAGTCGCCAGTTCACACACACTGATAAAAATGTCAGCTGCTCAATACATCCACTCCATCAATTATACTCCATCTCCAGCTAGCTCCTGCATCTGTGATTTGATGTGGAGCCTCTGTTCCACCCAAGGAGGTGCACACTCACAAAACAGCAACGCTCAACCAGATGGCCACGAGATCACAAACTAGAAGCCCACAGACATAGTTTGGCTATGGTTACTGTGCCAAACCAGTGGGCAGAGGCAGTAGCTCACGCATTAGGGAACTACTGGATTTTAAAGTTTGGGACAACAGAGACCGCGATGACTGATTACAAATTTCTATCTGGAGTTAATGAAACAGTCATGTAGACTTCTACAAATTCATAAGCTAAAAAAAGGTGCATTACATCCTTAAGCGAATGGAAGGACTTAATGGATGCACAGAACCACACTCAATGTGTCGTTATTAGTTGAAAAGTCATCAATATGACGGGGATCTGCTACCATATGTGGTACCAGCATGTAATTCGAATATGCGCCCAAGTACTGGATTATCACTGTATGACGTTATTTATGATCAGAAGATGCCTTCTCCTCTTGAATTATGTAAGCCACTACCTGGGAGGTCGTACCAGAGGTGCATAATTTTGCAAAGCCGTTGTCGGGCTCCTGACGACAAGTTAGACGACCATTTAAAGAACTATGAGCAGCCGGGAGGTATGCTAATGGGGAGGGATAAGCTGCCCAATCACCGTGTTGGGCCAAGGACAAAGTTAAACCACCAGGCCAGAGCGGGCTCTAGTAGGTAGACACGGATTCCTGTCACAGCTGCCAGTCTCTTCGAGAAGCCACTGACTTCAGACGCCACAAACCACTGTTGGCAGAAGGCACCTCTCATGTACCGTTTCCCATTGCAAGACGTTCACTGGTTTATGAGTGAATCCAAGATGCTTCAGAAATCCAGTTGCCAGTTCACACAATGACAAGAATGTCAGCTCCTCAGTTCGTCCATTCCATACGTTATACACCACCACCAGCTATCTCCTGGATACGTGATTTGACTTGAGGCCTCTGCCACCCGAGCAAATACACGCACGCAAAACTGCAACACTCGCCCAGATGGTCACAAAGTCGCTGATTAGAATTCCGAGTCCACATATGTTTCACGTTATCTGCCTATGATTGTTATGCTAAACCAGCAGGCAGAGACAGTAGCTCAGGCAATGAGGAACAACTGAATGTCAGCTCCTGAGTTGGGATAACAGAGACCGCGATAACTGAGCATGGTACCAATTTCATGCACGAGTTAATGAAGCGGCTATGCAGACTACTGCAAATACATAAGCTACGAAAAGTACATTACACCCTCAAAGAATGGGAGTATGGAATGGATGCACGCAACCACAGGGAAAATGTTTTTATTACATGAATAGTCACCACAGTGATTGAGAACTTCTACCATCATACATAACACCAGGCTATAACTCAAAGGTGCACTAGTCATTTATGTTAGGAACATGCCATCTGGTTTTGAATTACGTAAACCGTCACTCGGGGAGTATATATCAATGGTGAATAATTTTGTTAAGAGGTTGTGGGGCACATGGTGCTAGATTAAAAGAGCAATTTCGAAAGCCATGGAGCAGCAAGAATGGGCGCTAAATGGGAGGGCTAAGCTGCCCAAGTACCATGTTGTACACTGAGTAATGTTGACCACCAGTCCACAGTGGGAACTAATATGTAGACGCGATAGGGAAATTTAATAGCTTGTGCCGGGTTTCTGTCATGGTCGCCAGTGTGCTCGAGCTGCCACTACCTTCAGCTGCCATAAACCACTGCCGACAGAAGCAGCAGCTCTCACGCAGCAGTTTCTATTATAGGATCTGTACTCCGTCCTTTGAACGTTTCATGGTTTCTAGGCGAATCCTTGAGGCTTCAACAATCCAGGCGCTAAATGTTGCCAGTGCACACACTGATTAGAATGTCAGCCCCACAGTACACGTTCATCCCGTGTATAACACCTCCAGCTAGCTCTTCGATTCAATAAGGATGCCGATCACGTGCACGCCCACAAAACCGCAATACTCGCCCAGATGACCGGAAAACTAGTTAGGATTCTAAGTCTGCTCATGGGAATGCACTTCTCTTTCAAGCTTTCCCTGCTGGCAGAACACCTTATTGACCATTTAAGTTCGCTCACGCCTCACATCATACACGCAACACGTAAAATACCACGGGCACTCTCCTGCTCCCTCCCTCCCCCCCTCCCGCCACAACGCCTCTCAAGGGCTCACGGTTCGCTTCCAAGAACCCTGAGAGATATAGGATCAGGCTCATCTTTTCAGAATTCGCTGGCTCCAAGTAACCTCAAGAAACTGTTTTAAGCTTTTAGTCCTTTCAGACTCTCAGCCTTAGGAACATGATTCAACCATTTCCATAAGCCATTTCCTGCTTGTACTAGGGCACTCTTGTCCAACGAGTGCTTCCAGTCATAGGTTTTCAAATTTTACTTCCAGCAGGGGTTGAAACACTGACGGGAAAAAATTCGCCGTTAATGTTCGTATAGTAGGCATTAGACCATACCCGCCGGCCGAAGTGGCCGTGCGGTTAAAGGCGCTGCAGTCTGGAACCGCAAGACCGCTACGGTCGCAGGTTCGAATCCTGCCTCGGGCATGGATGTTTGTGATGTCCTTAGGTTAGTTAGGTTTAACTAGTTCTAAGTTCTAGGCGACTAATGACCTCAGCGGTTGAGTCCCATAGTGCTCAGAGCCATTTTTTGAGACCATACCCCATTTGGACAGATTACGGAAAAACCCTCTTCCTACTAGATACCAGACGCGGCACGCAATACCTGAGACGCAGTGCACAGTCCACTTATGCGGCAAGGAAGCATGTTACAAGTTTTCCGACGAGACTCACAAACTTTTCAAGTCTTAATTAAGGTGCACAACTTCTTTTGAGCAGTGTAGATGGACTGAACAGTGACTTAACAGAATAGCATTGTTACCCAAGTACAGCTCTCGGCTAGCTGTAGAAAATCAGTGCGATATCGTAGAACTCAAAGATTTTGTTTTTGTCTTTTTAGGTAGTGATCTACGCTCCGTGAGGTATCTGCATGATTTTGCGATGTCCTCGACCAAAGGCCAGAGTCCACCTAGCTATTGTTTACGTTACTCTTCCGCCTTCACTACTTTTCCAATGGTCCAACGGTGACGATAGCAATGTGCCTGTTATTTTTAGTATATGTTTCGTTTAGTACTGCACTCGACTTCAGAATCTGTGTCCGAGGTACAGCAGAATGCGCTTGCAAGTTTGCCGAGAAATTGTGCGCTAAACTAGGAGCAGTAGCAGCAGCACTAACGCTTGCACACTTACCACGATTGCACCGTCGCCAGAGCTGTGTACGGTGGCGCCGAACCACTGGTGTGACTTCCTGTCGATGTCCATTCCCGATGAGTTCTTGTTGTTACCTGCAAGCATAAACACATAATTAATTAGACTTCACGTACTGATAGTAAATCTGCATGTACCATGTCGAAAATGGAATAACGGTCATGTGTGTGTGCATTGATTAAAGCTATAATTTTGTTAAGAGTGTGACCTAGAAATAGCACCACCTACATAAGCTACTCTTCAAGTCAATTAAGATAAATTTCCAGGCTTTCAAGCTCCGAGTTTGAAATTGTGTATATATTATGTGATTCGCCTGTGAAGGTAGTTCTTGCAGAAACATTGTTCGACCAGTTCTTGACTACTGTTCGTCAGATATTCTTACCACATTATTCTTTACAGATTTGTTTACGCAGCACGAGTGAAATCCAGAAGTTCTCAAGAACCGGCGCATTATGGAGAACTTCCTTTCAAAACTATGGTCGTGCGTGTTCCAATACAAGTCAAGAAGCGTGTTACTTCTTCCAACACACATTTTCTTTGCTCACGACGGTAAAATTAGAGATAGGCAGTAGGTTTATATAGAGGTACACTGAGGCGACAAAAGTAATGGGATATCTCTTGATATCGTGTCGGACCTCCTTTTGGTCGCCGTAGTGCAGCAACTCGACGTGACGTGGACTCAACTAGTCGTTGGAAGTCCGCTGCAGAATTACTAAGCCAAGACGCCTCTATAGCTATCTATAATTCGGAGACCGTTGCCGGTGCAGGACGTTGTGCTCGAGCTTGTCCCTCGACTATGTCGTATAAATGTTCGATGGGATTGATGTTGGGCGATCAGGGTGGCAAACTCATTTGGTTGAATTATCCAGGATGGTCTTCAAACCAATCCCGAACAATTGTGACCCAGCGACATGACGTAATTATTTGGAAACTTGAAGTCCATGAGTGGCTGCAAATGGTATCCAAGTTGCCGAACATAAATATTTCCAGTCAATGATCGCTTCAGTTGAACCAGAGGACCCAGTCCGTGCCATGTAAACACAGGCCACCCCATTATGGAGCCACCACTAGCTTGCACAGTGCCTTGTTGACAACCTGGCCCCAGCGCTCCGTGTGGTCTGCGCCAAACTCGAACGCTACCACAGCTCTTGCCAACTGAAATGGGGCTCATCCGACCAGGCCACGGTTTCCCAGTTATCTGAGGTCCAACCGATATGGTCACAAGCGCAGGAGAGGCGCTTCAAGCGATGTCGTGCTATTAGCAAAGGCACTCACATGGGTTGTCTGCTGCCATATCTCATCAACGCCAAACTTCGAGCACTGTCATAATGGATAAGTTCCTCGTACGTCTCACATTGGTTTCTGCGGTTATTCCACGCAGTGTTGCTTGTTAGCACTGAAAACTCTGCTCAAACGCTGTTGCTTCGATCGTTACGTGAAGGCCGTCGGCTATTGCGTTGTTCGTGGTGTGAGGTAATGCCTGAAACATGGTATTGTCGCCAAACTTCCGACACTGTGTATCTCGGAATATTTAACTCCTTGACGACTTCCGAAGTGGAATGTCCCATGTGTCTTGCCCCAACTACCATACCGTCCTCGAATCTATTAATTTCCGTTGTGCAGCAATAATAACGTCGGAAACATTTTCACATGAATCACCTGAGTACAAATGACAGTACTAACGCCATCTCTGTATGTGCATATCGCTATCCCATGACTTTTGTCATCTCAGTGTATACCGGGAGGAGGGGGGGGGGGGGGGAGGAGGTGGTTGGGGGGCAAAACTATTCTGGTGGGCACAAGCCCCCATGTTGCCCACTTTGTGCAACACAGTACGTTGTCTCGAAGACTACAGGTGAAAAAGGTATGTTATTCCTGTAATGTGATATAGACATTTATCCTAACATTTTCTAAAATCTCCACCAGTGCTCTCCAGAATGCAAGCTGTGTTGCTACACAAGCAATGTCGATTAAACAGCGACACGACTGCTCTCTTTTCCTGTTGAAAAATTACACTTGGTGTGATGATGACAGTACTGAAGTGTAGTAACTATTTTCGATTTATCGCAGCATACACTGCTGAGAACTGCAGAATTCTTAAAAGTTGCAACAGAAATGTGTTTCAGAACGCGTAACGATATTTAAAACAAAGTGTTTTCTTTCATTTCAAACATGATATTTTTGCTAGTTGTTTTGTTAATAGAACAGAAAGTAGCTCATTTGTTGTCCACTGCCTTGTCTTGTGAACGATTAGTGCTTCATTAACGCGGAATGATGAAGCAGTAAGAGTAGCGTTTAATAAACCACAATATAACAAAAGAAAAAAGAAAAATAATAGCTTTCGTGTTGGTCACATGGATCCAGATGTGCCAGCCTCCGTTTTTGCGTTGAATATTTGCTGACTTACAACCACGTGTTCTTTACATTGGAAATGCAATAGTTCTGTCATGAGCAAACCTGGAAATGCTAATAATTCGATGAGTAGTAACAGGATACGTCAGTTCAAAGGCTTCAAAGTCGAACACGATATGCTTGCAGTCAAGCTGCGGCCGCTTGTATGCATAACTGGTGGAACAAGACACCGGTACCATCAGTTCTTCAAACAACTGGGCGTTAGGAGTTTCCGGTGGATTTTCCAGGTTCCGAATGATCAGTTGTGCCAGAAATTATTTATTACGGTCACTCGTGGCCTTGTATTTTTGTTTGAGTGTGAAGCTTCCTCAAGTCGGCCCAATTATAATCAATGTTGTTATCCAAATACAAATATTACATTCTTCAGCTGGCCTTACGACGGGAAACGCTGAGTATTGTGCTCACGCTATTAGTGGGAATTAATCATACCTCCCTATGCGCTGGATGTCACTGTTATAGTTCCACTGTACAACTCTTTGAAATTCGTATTTACTTTATGTCTTCTTAATCATAAGCTATCAAAATATGAAATATAGTGTTAATACGATCTGCCTGTCTAAGCTCAGCGTATTTAGCCGAAGGGTCAAAGAGTGTATCACACTGAAGAAATACAATCATTTTTTCCTTTGTTAGAGGGTTGAGTAGGGTGAATTCACGCCCAGTGGAATAACTGAGGAGCTACTAGGAGAATTTGCCACTTCAGTTTCGAAAGCCTTCCATGTTACCGCCCACTGGTGCTATAGGAAGAAATGAAAGTGCGATAGACCATCTCCATATAGTTGTTTACTGCCTAAAAGCTTGCTATTCCAGCATATTCGTCCTTTACATCATCAGGTTATCATATTCATGGTCGATTACCGGAAAACCGGTTAGCGCTGTTATTATAATAAAGCTACTGAGAAGAAATCGCTAAGAAATTAAGATTATTGCTTAACGTGGTGTCGATGGCGAGGTAAGTGGAGACGGAGCTCAAGTTTAGTATGGTCGAGAGGGGGAATGAAGTCAGTCGTGTGATTTTTCCAAGAAACCATCCCCACACTTGGGTTAAACGGTTTAGGGAAACCAAGGAAAACTTAAAGTTTGGTTGGCAGGATACGAATGTAAATTTCATTCCTTCCTAAGTACAATGTCCCAGTCATTGAGATAAAGAAGTGTGTTTCTCGTACAGTACAGCAACGCTGTATTTGAAATCATTGGAATATATCCTACCAAAGTTCCTAAAGTCGAAATTGTAATATTGGGAAGAGCGTATACGTCTCTTCTCTTCATCCGATTTAGTATAATCAGATATGGCAAGACATCATCCTATTGTATTTGGGAAAAGAATGATACAGCAACTGGCTACGGTCTCTTTTAATGGAACACTCTAGCATTCACAAAAAGTGATGTAAGATATCAACTGAAAATGAGAATCAGAATGGTCAATTGGGGATTTGAACCGCACCCCTTCTAACTAAGGGTCAGTGATTTTACAACAGCCATCACGCCAGGCGTGACGAAGAGAACAACACTTCACTTTAGTGAATGACGACTGGTGTGTATTAAGGACTGAGTCTGTGTATTGCCCGGCGAAGTGAACTGGAAAACTAGCCAGAGTGGTAGCACTATCGTGTTTAAACCGGAGAAGCATTGAGACATTAACAGTGTACTCTCGAACAGTCTAATAAGTGGAACACTGCCACGTGCTGCATGTGTGTACGCCAGCCCTCGGCACAGCGGAACAGTGTTTCATTGAGCGGCACTTTCGCTTGGCGGTACCACTCTCTCATTGCCACAGCGACACCATTTATTCACAGCGTAACATGCGTGAAACCACATTTCGTCTAAAAAAACCACTGTCCGCTTTACTTCTGATGATTTATTTTCGTCTTGCCCGCACATTTTGATTCCTTTGTACGCGAAACTGTTAAAGCGTGAAACTTCTTTATTAAAATTCTTGCTAACACTGCTGAGTGAAATT
Organism: Schistocerca serialis cubense; assembly: GCF_023864345.2. Taxonomy (NCBI): domain Eukaryota; kingdom Metazoa; phylum Arthropoda; class Insecta; order Orthoptera; family Acrididae; genus Schistocerca; species Schistocerca serialis. The sequence continues at coordinate 663,837,001 of NC_064641.1, read as the reverse complement.
GAATGCATGTAAACCTACTTTCCCTTTACTTATTCTTATTTTGTCAACACTGACCCACAATATTGTAGCGCAACGCAGTCTGAGTGCTCAGAAAGCGGATGACCTGACTTCAAATAATTTACTCAAAAGAATGGCCCTGACTAAAAAGAAATCTTAGCAATAACCTATACATTTCACTAAGCACTTACCTCACAAAAATCTTCATTACGCGAACTACTGCAATACAGTGAGCGTCAATACTGCCAGCTAAATAAAAGATTCTAACTACTGAAGCCACTAACTATCAATAGTCATGTGGTTAGCAAAGGAAAGATTTTTTTACAAACCAAATAATGTATTTTTTACCTTAATACTGTGACATCCTGTTCAGACAAATAAATCGTCATTACCATCTAGTACAAAGGTATATAAAAAATGGTTCAAATGGCTCTGAGCACTATGGGACTCAACTTCTGAGGTCATTAGTCCCCTAGAACTTAGAACTAGTTAAATTTAACTAACCTAAGGACATCACAAACAGCCATGCCCGAGGCAGGATTCGAACCTGCGACCGTAGCGGTCTTGCGGTTCCAGACTGCAGCGCCTTTAACCGCACGGCCACTTCGGCCGGCGCAAAGGTATATAATCATGAATAATATTCAATCTCCAGGTCGAACATGTACAGATCGTTAGCCTACACTAACACTTCAGACCTCTACCCTCCATCATGGTAACTTCTCACATTTAATATCCATCACGCCGGCCGAAGTGGCCGTGCGGTTAAAGGCGCTGCAGTCTGGAACCGCAAGACCGCTACGGTCGCAGGTTCGAATCCTGCCTCAGGCATGGATGTTTGTGATGTCCTTAGGTTAGTTAGGTTTAACTAGTTCTAAGTTCTAGGGGACTAATGACCTCAGCAGTTGAGTCCCATAGTGCTCAGAGCCATTTGAATATCCATCATTGCTGGCTGTTCACCTCCGACTGCCCAATAGTACTTCAATCACTGTTGGCGACTAAATTTCAACTGCTCAACACTACTGGCGATTAACTTCCAACAACGGTTCCGACCAGCCACAGAGTCTCTTACAAAGAAAGCGCAGTCAGAGATCCGATGCAAAGCGCTACACAGCGCTGCCAACACAGAAGCAGCCCACTTACAAACCCAACTCACTGACAAAATAATTTCTCAGATTTCCCGTGCTAACCTTTTTTTTTGGTGGTAAGTTCCTATGGGACCAAACTGCTGAGGTCATCGGTTGGTGCAGTTTGGAACCGCGAGACCGCTACGGTCGCAGGTTCTAATCCTGCCTCGGGCATGGATTTGTGTGATGTCCTTAAGTTGGTTAGGTTTAACTAGTTCTAAGTTCTAGGGGACTGATGACCTCAGTAGTTGAGTCCCATAGTGCTCAGAGCCATTTGAACCTTCATCGGTTGCTAATATTTATCTATATCCACATTTATGAGCAACATAGCTCGATGAAACTATGCTGTTACAGTACAGTACAGAAGGTAACTGAAAGACATACGCAGTCAGACGAAAGAAATGATATTCTTACTCAAATACAGAATTACACTGTAGTCATCGCCATTTTGATGGTACTCTGGACATTACAAAAGGTGAGAGATGTGGCAGAAATGAGAAAAGCGAGAAACTTAACATCAGGATTGGTGATCAGGAAGTAGATGAAGTTAAGGAATTTAGCTACGTAGGCACCAAAAGAACCTATGACCGACGGAGCAAAAAAGGACATAAAAAGCAGTCTAGCACTGGCAAAAAGGTCACTCCTGTCCAAGAGAAGCTTACTAGTACCTAAAATAAGCCTGAAATTTCTGAAAACTTACGTTTGGACCATTGTACGGTAATGAAACATGAACTGTAGGAAAACCCAAACAGAAGAGAATCGAAGCATTTGAGTTGTGGTGCTACAGAAGAATGTTGAAAACTGGCTGAACTGATAAGGCAAGGAATGAGATGGTCTTCCGGAGAATCGGCGAGGAAAGCAATATAAGGAAAACAATGACAAGAAGAAAGCACAGGATGGTAGGACATTTAAGGCCTCACGGAATAACTTCCATGCTAGTAGAGAGAGCTGTAGAGGGCAAAAGCTATAGTGGAAAAGAGACTGGAATACATGAAGCAAATAATTGAGGACTTAGGTTATACGTGCTGCTATGAGATGAAGAGGCGCGACACGAGAGGAATCGGTGGCGGGCCGCAAAGCACGCTCTGCAATGTGCTGCCATGCTGGCCATACGGTTGCTAACGAGCTCTTGTTGTAGGGCGTTCCATTTCTCCACCAACGCGGCTGACAACTGGTCGTTGGTCCACGTGGACGTGCTGCGATACATCTCCCCAACGCATCCCCCAAGTGCTCGATGAGTTTTAAGTCGGGGCATGGGGCAGGGCAGGTCGTCCGACAAGCTCCATCTCCTGCGTTGTTCGATGTCGTCGCGCACTTTCATCCATAAAAGTTACCTCAGGGCCGAATGTACCCCTGGAAAGACGCACATGGGGAAGGAGGAGTGTCACAATAGCGTTGACCGGTGAGCGTACCAAGTTCAAAGATTGGCGACAGAGCCAAAAGCTTTGTGACTGGACCAACGGATGAGGGCAGATTTAATCTGCGCAATGATTCACAAAGAAAGCAGGTGTTGACAGATGTGAAAATTACCGAACTATCAGTTTAATAAGTCACAGCTGCTAAATACTAACGCTAATTCTTTACAAACGAATGGAAAAACTGGTAGAAGCCGACCTCGGGGAAGATCAATTTGGATTCCGTAGAAATGTTGGAACGCGTGAGGCAGTACTGACCCTACGACTTATCTTAGAAGAAACATTAAGGAAAGGCAAACCTACGTTTCCAGCATTTGTAGACTTAGAGAAAGCTTTTGACAATGTTGACTGGAATACTCTCTTTCAAATTCTGAAGGTGGCAGGGGTAAAATACAGGGAGCGAAAGACTATTTACAGTTTGTACAGAAACCAGATGGCAGTTATAAGAGTCGAGGGGCATGAAAGGGAAGCAGTGGTTGGGAAGGGAGTGAGACAGGATTGTAGCCTCTCCCCGATGTTATTCAATCTGTATATTGAGCAAGCAGTAAAGGAAACAAAAGAAAAGTTCGGAATACGTATTAAAATCCATGGAGAAGAAATAAAAACTTTGAGGTTCACTGATGACATTGTAATTGTATCAGAGAAAGCAAAGGACTTGGAAGAGCAGTTGAACGGAATGGACAGTGTCTTGAAACGAGGGTGTGAGATGAACATCAACAAAAACAAAACGAGGATAATGGAATGTAATCGAATTAATTCGGGTGATGCCGAGGGAATTAGATTAGGAAATGAGACACTTAAAGTAGTAAAGGAGTTTTGCTATTTGGGGAGCAAAATAACTGATGATGGTCGAAGTAGAGAGGATATAAAATGTAGACTGGCAATGGAAAGGAAAGCGTTTCTGAAGAAGATAAATTTGTTAACATCGAGTATTGATTTAAGAGTCAGGAAGTCGTTTCTGAAAATATTTGTATGGAGTGTAGCCATGTATGGAAGTGAAACATGGACGATAAATAGTTTGGACAAGAAGAGAATAGAAGCTTTCTAAATGTGGTGCTACAGAAGAATGCTGAAGACTAAATGGGTAGATCACATAACTAATGAGGAGGTATTGAATAGAATTGGGGAGAAGAGGAGTCTGTGGCACAACCTGACTAGAAGAAGGGATCGGTTGGTAGGACATGTTCTGAGGCATCAAGGGATCACCAATTTAGTACTGGAGGGCAGCGTGGAGGGTAAAAATCATAAAGGGAAACCAAGAGATGAATACACTAAGCAGATTCAGAAGGATGTAGGCTGCAGCAGGTACTGGGAGATGAAGAAACTTGCACAGGATAGAGTAGTATGGAGAGCTGCATCAAACCAGTCTCAGGACTGAAGACCACAACAACGACTATGATAAGTGGGAAGACTTATTGCACCACCGAGCGAGGTGGCGCAGTGGTTAGACACTGGACTCGCATTCGGCAGGACGACGGTTCAATCACGCGTCCGGCCATCCTGATTTAGGTTTTCCGTGATTTCCCTAAATCGCTCCAGGCAAATGCCGGGATGGTTCCTTTGAAAGGGCACGGCCGACTTCCTTCCCCATCCTTCCCTAATCCGATGAGACCGATGACCTCGCCGTCTGGTCTCCTTCCCCAAACAACCCAACCCAACTTATTGCACCCAGTGACATTGTCGAATATGATCATTTTGGTGGTCCAGGTGTTATGTAGTGGGGAGGCATAACGTTGCATGGGTGTACTGACCTCTAAATTCTTCAACACCCTTGAAACTTGATTGTGACACTGCACCACGTTCCTATTAGCGTCTTTTCATGGGTGAATTCGGTCCTGACTTCGTTTTTAGGACGACAATGTGCGACCGCATCGAAAAGAACAGGAGGAGAACCTCTTGGAATGAGAGGGTAATCTGCGAATGGCCTGGTCTGCTCGTTTCCTCGACTTAAGTCCCATAGAGCAGAGTAGGACGCGTTTGGAAAATGTCTTTCAGTACGTCCACAAGCACCAACACCCGTCTAGCAATTGTCAGGCACGCTGGTCGAGGAATGGAACGCCTTAGCGCAAGGAGACCAAGCCATCACATGGTGGATGGTAGGGAGTAACCTCTACCACTACTAGTAAGATGGTTCAGATGGCTCTGAGCACAATGGGACTTAACATCTGAGGTCATCAGTTCCCTAGAACTGAGAACTAATTAAACCTAACTAAACTAAGGACATCAGACACATCCTTGACGGAGGCAGGATTCGAACCTGCGACCGTAGCAGCCGCATCACTAGTAGTCATTCTCTTTCCTGTGCTACTCGCAAATGGAGCTAGGGAAAAAGGGCTGTATACATGCCTCTGTACGAGTCCTAATTTCTCTTCTCCTGTCTTCGCGGTCCCTTCGCGAAATGTTCGTTGCCAGCAGCAGAATCGTTCTGCTGACTGTCGCAAATGTCGGTTCTTTTATTTTTCTCAATAGCGTTTCGAGCAAGAAGCTTCATCCAAGGTTTGTCATTTGAGTTCGCAAACCATCTCCGTAACATTCACGAGCTGATCGAACCTACCTATAACAAACTTAGCAGCTCGTATTTGAATTGTTTCGATCTCTTTCTTTAATTCAATTTGGTGCGGGTACCAAACACAAGAACAGCACTCATGAATGGGTGCCAATAGTGTTCTATAAGCGGTCTCCCTTAAGGATGAGCCACACTTTCCTAAAATCCTTGCAAGAAACCGAAGTCGACTATCCATCTTCCCTAATACCAATCTTACGTGGCTCGTTCCATTTCATATCGCTTTGCAACGATACGCCGACATATTTAATGGACATGACCATGTCAAGCAGATTGTTTTTCCTACTCTTCTTCAATAACTCATATGTTTCTACATTTAGAGCCATCTGTCATTCATAACACCAGAGTTTCTGTCTGATTCATCCTGTACCTCCCTACAATCACTCGACGACACTACCCCGTACACTACAGCGTCATCAGCAAATAGTCGCAGGTTTTTGCTCACCCTATCTGACAGACAGTTTAGGTACATAGAGAATGGCAGCGGTCCTATCCTATGGTATTTCCCTTGTCTGTGATGAACACTTACTGTTCAGTAAGGTAGTTTCTGTTACTTAAGAAGTCTTCGATACATTCTTCTGAGAAACTGTTCTGTTTTCTCGTACATTCGTTAAAAGAGTACGCAGTGGGGCACTATGTCAAAAGCTTTCCGGAAATCTAAGAATATGGAATCTGCCTGTTGCCCTTCATCCACGGCAATCTGAGTTTCACATCAGCAATGCCTTGTAAATCCGTGCTGAATTTTTGGATAGGAGTTTTTCTGTCTCAAGGAAATTTATTATATTCGGATTTAAAGAATACGCTCCAGAATTCTGTAACTAAACGCTGTTACGCATATTGGACAGAAATTTTCCCGGTCCGTTCTTTTCCCCTTTTATAAGCAGAACTCATCTGCGCTTTCTTCCAGCCGCCTGGAACATTACGCTGCTTTTATGTCTACCTCTGTACGACAAAAGCTGAACATTTTTGTTGTTGTAAAATTCGTATTTCCTTGTGATCGCGGAATTTGTTCCCTAATAACACATTAAACCACATCTTCAAGGAGATTTATTGTATGCATTTACTGCATCTTCTTTGTGGTACCGCAGTCTGCTTAGCATTTCACGCCATAGACTTTCTCAAAATCAAAATTTTGCAAGCACGCTCTGTCGTCCGGTCGGCATCGTCATTCCTCTCTCCTCCTCAGTCAAAAATGTCTAATGATGTTAACCGCAAACCGTCGCTCCTGCTCGGAACTGCTGTTTCGGCAATCGCTTTACATGCTCTCATTGCGAGGTAACACAGTGCACTATTTTAAATTGGAAGATGAATGTACTTAAGCACATGATCAAGTTATTTGCCACTAGGATCGGCTCTTAACAGTTTGCTGTGTCGAGTAATAATTGTTTGCTGTGACCGGGCACTATTGCGTTGCTGACTTTCCCTAAGTGTCTCTAGCACTGACGCATGGGAGACAGTAAAATGCATCACCTGGACGCGTCTCAGTAGGAGCTCCTAGGGAGGCAGGCACCCCGCCTGTTTTCCTTGCCGGGGTGGCCAGACTCCCTTAACGCGGCGGCTGATCTAAATATTTCCGACTCGTCGGCCAAACAAACACGGCTTTCAGCGACTGCCGTCTTGTCCCCTGGTGGCGTGCGGCAGCACCTGGAGAAACTCCACCCTGCTTCCCCCACCCTAACTCGGACGCCCTCCAGTGAATTACAGCTCGTTATCAGCTTCCGCTGTCTGCTTGCTTCTCGGAAAGTACGTACGCCTTTTTGTAGTTAACTCTGCTGGCCATTAAGACTGCAACAAGGGGGCAGGACAGCAGGGCCTTGATAACAGGAATAATACAAGATTAAATTTGTTGGTTATTTCGGTGTATAACCGATGCGAAATTTTCCACACGGCTTAGACATGAGTCGACATGAGCTTGTATGACAGGTACAAGTACTTCATTCTACGCCGATTCAGCTCTACCGCAGTGAGTTGTAATGCCTGGCGTATGGTGGCGTACCTCTCCCGGAAACAAATGAACATATAATGTGATCAGTGGGTGAGAGCTGTGGAGAACTTGCTGGCCAGGGCCACGGTCGAACCTTTGTATCGAGGTATGTCAGGACAGCACGAGCAACATGCAATCTTGCATTATCTTGTCGAAAATGACACGGAGACATCGAAGCTAGTGTACAGCCAACAGTCTTTATGCGCCTGATATCCAAATCAGAGGCTATGAGGAGCTGATGCTATCGTGTTGTGTACCCAGTAGCACGCAATACCAGCACGCCACTCGCTGGGCAATTATGACGACGAATGCATTCTGAGAACGTTCATTCCACTCGGAGCCCCCATACGCGGGAATGTCCATTATGTTGCTGTACGCAGAAAAGACGACGTATGAAGTTACGACGTGGTGCCACTCCTGTGTCCAGTATTGTTGCTGGGCCTATCCCCGCTGCCTCTTCAAGGGAAACCGGAACAATGCTCTTCGTACTAACAGTCTATAGTACTCCAGAAGTCGGCGTGTGGGCTACTTGTCTTATAGCAAAGAAACCCATTTACTGAGGTATGTGAGGTGGATGTGCAATTCTGCGCCCTCTCGGGCGCTAGTCGACTGGGGATCTATCAATTCCATATTCGCATGACTGTCGTGGGATCCGACCAACTCGAACACCAGTATTGCGGAACGATAAACCGCAGTTTTCGAGAGGACACAAAACAGCCGCTACCAAATTCCATTACGTGCTGGTAAGCGTTTTTCCTTCTAATAGCGGACTAACATGATCTTCTCACAAACAACCAACATTCAAATGCGATTTCTGGATACAAAGCCCGTTGCTGATTTTTTTCCTTGCATAAAGAATTAAGATGGCGTTAGTCCTACCTATTTCGCGCCGTTGGCATGAAAAGCTAATCAATACAGCATTGTACCTTCAAACATTTCTCAGGCTTTCACATCGAGCCATCTACGCCTACATGGTGACTGCCAATACTATCGAACATCTATCCAACTCTTCTTCGTCGAAAGGCGGATCTCTATTACTTTTGCCAGCACGACTCTAAAAATGAGCCAGTTCCTTCATACAAAGATTTACCCTCGCTGCCTAGGAAACACCTCATCTCCAGAAGACCAGCGTATGGACGATGAGTCCAAATTCTCACCACTGGGTTCAATGGCGACATAGTGGAAACGTAAGTGGCAAGCCAGGGACACTTGGAACCACGAACTTATTGACAACCGACCTGTTAAATCTACGCGGTGTGTGACCTTTCGGACATGTCCGAAATAAAAGATATCACGTATAAATATAATTAAAGCGAGGAGGGCCAACGATCTCTTCATTGCAGATCCGCTCTGGGCTCGAGCACTTACAGGAATTGGCGAAATGCTGCGAGTAATGAGGATAGTGGACAGAGGTACAACATTCGTAGTGTGTGGATAATTTGAGAATTTGCGTCTGTCGGGAGTGCATTGCATTTTATTTGTTACAGACGCGTTTCGCCTTTTACTTTAAGGTTTGTTCAGTGGAATCTAGAAAGGAACAGTTTTGTTTTGATATACGCTACTTGTAGATTATAAAACAATTCATGTCTTGTTCCTTGCGTAAATAAGAGATAATTTACAGTTATTGGAGTTTGGCTGGTATCTGTGTTTCCTCTCATCTGAACACGTGCTGGAGGTCGCACTATAACTTCACTTATGAAACGTAGCACATATTTATATTACCGTAATGTTCGTAGCATGAAAATGTGCGTACAGCGGTCTCCAGTGTACGTTCCTCCGTGCGATTCTAAAGTCGGTCACTAGTCTGAAACATCGAGCAGAAAACAACGTATGTTTCTAGGTAGAGTCTCCAGCAGCCACAACTCCTCCCGTACACTCCACACCAGTTTGACGTTTTTCGCACGCCGCCTTCACGGTGTTGCAATTTTAGTGGCCAGATGTATACAATTATACAATTACTCATTGTATACTGTCCATTTATATGTTTTTTGCTGCTTTGTGTACTGCACTCTGAATATATATATTCTTGAAGACAGTGACGAAGGACGAGATTCTACAATTTTGTTGATGTTGAAGCCACGTTAAAAGTGATGTTAAATAAGCTGATATAATTAGTTGTGTGGGCCGACGCTGATCGTTTCGACCTAAACGTCTAGCGAGTAAAGATTTGTTTTGTCAGCAGCTCCTGGTGGTACATAAATATGACTTTCTTTGATATTTCCTAACCTGCACTCGTAACTTTAAGCTTTGTGTTTATGGGGTGTTACAAGACCGAGACCTTAGCCGCGGCGGATGTTGATCTTGCTCTCGTCACTAAGTCCATGTGCATCTACAAACACCAGCAGTAGGGGCCTGACTCAGCGAACGCCAGACGTGACACAAAAAAGGGAGCTTTGAGTCTGACGTCCCGTCGACGACGAGGCGATTAGCGACGGAGTCGTGACACGGCAAGCGGCTCGCAGCAGACGCCTCGTTGTAAGGAAAATGGACATGCCACTCGCTACAATTTGCAACAAAGAGTCTTTACATGTCCTCTGACGCAGAAAATTGCTGAATCAATCTGCGCTGACTTATATCTGGCAGTAAAAATGCTGTGCACTTCTTCGACACAGAGCTTCCTGCCTATCTACTGAGGATGACATTTTTCCTAACTTTATTACCCGTTGGAGTGTTATGCGCAGCGTTTTATGCCGCTCTACAGATGTTTGTTTTTAGAAAAACTCTGTTAATATCCAGTAACTCTCATTCGCCTTTTTTCTTGATAATTATTTTTTTCTCCGTGAATCATACTTGGAACAACTTGCTAGATATGGAACGTGACAAATAAAAACACCTACAGCCGTCCTTATGATTTTATTTTATTTTGTCGTCCCAGAGACCTCCTGTTAAAAGGGTGGACATACAAAAGCAAAACGTGGAACGTGTTGCTCGTTAATAGGATATATTTTTTTCTCTGACTGAATTTCTACATGCTGGCCATTTGCCGACCTCAGTTTTTTTATACGATAGAGGTAAATAAGTGATACAGAATGACATTTTCACTCTGCACCGCAGTGTGCGCTAATATGAAACTTCCTGGGAGATTAAAACTGTGTACCGGACCGAGACTCGACCTCGGGACCTTTCCCTTTCGCGGGAAAGTGCTCTAGCAAGCACTTGTCTCGATCCGGCACAGTTTTAATCTGCCAGGAAGTTTTATATCAGCGCACATTCCGCTGCAGAGTGAAAATCTCATTCTGGAAACATCCCCCAGGCTGTGGCTAAGCCATGTCTCCGCAATATCCTTTCTTTCAGGAGTGCTAGTTCTGCAAGGCTCGCAGGAGAGCTTCTGAGAAGTTTGGAAAGTAGGAGACGAGGTACTGGCGGAAGTAAAGCTGTGGGGACGGGGCGTGAGTAGCTCAGTTGGCACAGCACTTGCCCGCGAAAGGCAAACGTCCCGAGTTCGAGTCTCGGTCCGGCACACTGTTTTAGTCTGCCAGGAATTTTCAAAAGTGATACAATATACAGAAATTAATATATCTATAAATGTTATCTGTATGCGATTCAGGGATGGAACCCGGAACAATGAGGAGCTTCGTTCCAAAACGCATTAAATACAACCGTGATTAACATACAGTCTCATGTGTTTTCACACCAGTTGGGTTATGCTCTTCAATGCTGTTGACTCAGATCGAGTCATTTCATGTTCTTTCTCATAGTAGTTTAGTGTTGGAAAACATGAATCGGATCAAATAGTATTATGTACACCGCAGCCGACGATTCAAAACGTATTATATTCAGGGCAAGTCTGCGTTATTAGCTCGCTCTTTTGCTTACTGTTTCCGATATTTTCATCATACATCTCACATGACTGTGCAATTTCCATCACCATGGAGGGGTACTCACCCGTGGGAGAGCAAGCGAATGAAGCAGAATGAGAAATAGAGCTGCGAAAACTAAAAAGCAGCGTGAAAAGGTAACTCAGTAATTTACAACACCTGATGTATTTTACGAGTGATCGTTTTCAGTGAAGATTCTGATGTTGCTGCATTGATGTGTTATTTGTGTAGGAATGATCTGATGTTTTTATACTTTGATTGAGCTTTATTATAGGTAGTTATGACGTGGCGAGACTTACTACGTTTTACGTACTTCAATCGAGATCCTTGTGTAATTCTGAGGCACCTTGTTATCACAAGAAAGTAGATTCAAGTGTGGAAGCACACCAGTATTCCAACCGGTGAAAAAAAAAAAAGGAACAGCGTACCGAGTAGAGTGGAACAATAACGCAGACTCAGTTGTATGATGGAAGCTGTATCTCCAGAAACACGAAGAACTTTAAAGCAACTTACACGAAAGCGTATTCGAAATTCCATTTACAAACCGAGAGAATTACCTAACGCTAAGAAACTGAATTTAATAATCTATTGAAAAAAAAATGTGGAGACAACTGAAAAGAGGTTGATAGTTTGTAGTTTTATGTTTCGACCCTAAACATCGATGCGACATCAGCTGAAACTGGTAGACAGGCTCCTGAGGATGATGACTGTCACTGTTTGCATGAGGAACAAGGACTAAGAGCAAGATTATAACACATTGATCTAAGGCCGGATTACACTATCAAATTTCTTCGTCAAATATCTTTGTCAAAAATCTTTGTCAAAGATATATGAGGTTTAATAGGGAACTTTGTCAAATGTCGTCCAATATTTGATGAAATCCAGGGCCTTGCTGTAGATTTGATCAAAAAAGTCGCTTGTCTTCTGTTCACTGCAATGTGACATGTTATCACATGGAGCGCTAGCATCGCTGTAGCGTTCTGTCGTCTGTAGTGTTTTCATACACATTGCCAGTAAATACAATTAGTGTGTGCCGACAACTACAAAATTAATAGAGATGTATGAAGCTGATGAGGCGCTTTACAACGCAAGGCACCCTGAATGCAAAAATTGATTAAGAAGATTGGAGACCTGACCTGACCTGACCTGACCTAACCTAATCTAACCTAACCTAACCTAACCCAACCCAACCCAACCCAACCCAACCCAACCCAACCCAACCCAACCCAACCCAACCCAACCCCCTCCTGTAGCAAGGAATTGGAGTGTTACAGTCAGCCTGTATTCTGCAGATGTAGCAGTTCTTAAGTGAATAGTGTGTTTTGTGGTACATGCAACTGCTGTGGTTAATAACAAGTTGTTGTTGTCAGCCATCTTGAACTTTGACGAAAAATATGATGACAGTGTAATACCCCTTCTAGCGCTACGTCAAAGATCTTTGTCAAATATATTTGACGGAATATTTGATCACATCTTTGAACAAATCTTTGACAAAGAAATTTGATAGTGTAATACCGGCCTAACGTCAACATGACAGTAACTTCATTTTCTTATATGATAGGCTTGTCCAAAATCAAAATCAATAAAAAGTTATGAAATGAACCTTTTAGATCATCCTACGTAAAACCATGACTGTATATAAACGTATTTTCTTGAGTAATTAGTTCAAAATGTATTAAATGTACTGAAAATTATAATGGCGCCTTTATGCAGTGGGAAATGATTTTAGTCATGACTGATTCTGGAACATAATCTAAAAATTCGTGATAATTCCTATGGGATAAAACTGGTGAGGTCATCGGTCCCTAGGCTTACACACCACTTAATCTAGCTTAAACTATCTCATGCTAAGGACAAAACACACACACACACACACACATGCCTGAGGGAGGACTCGAACCTCCGACGAAAGGGAGCCCATAATCTAAATAGCATGTCGCTGACAATTTTGCCTTATTTCATTTGGTTAGGAAGAGAACATGCTTTTAGCTTCCTACAAAATTATAATCTGTGCGCTTAATACGATTTACAACGACGGTCCTGAGCTATTACACTTGGAACATGTTTCTGTGCAATTAATACCTTGTGTGTATAATTGCCCCAGAAAAGTCATGACTTAATGACTGGGCTAGCTTTCTTAAGCTTTCGTCGCAAAAACAGCACTTCATGCGTATGGTAAACGTTGCTGAAATCAAGCGTTCGAGAGGATCTATAATATCTCATATCCAGTTCAAGTTCTCATCAATAACACTTACGGGAAATTTGAAGATTCTGCGTTAAATATGTATTTTCCTCTGTGCTCCATTATTATTGACGGAATTATACGAACTGTAACAGTTGATCGAAATTTTTCCGACGGTGATCGCATTAATCGACGATGCGAGTTGAAAATTTGTGTCGCACCGGAACTCGAACCCAGATGCTTCCGGCTCTCTAGAACGATTGCTTTAACCACCTCGCCCATGAGGACACGATTATCGCCCGACCCAAATTCTCAACCAGTCATACACCAGTGCGGCGTCCTTGTCGATGCACCCCTCACTCGCAACGTGACTTGTATTCGCACGAGAGGAAACCAAACCTGGTGTGCACCCGCACTGACGGAATCCTGTTTGGCCGTCAAGCCTATAGAATTGTTGCGTATACGGGGTGGACCGTTTCAATCCGTAACGGGGAATAAATCGGGATAGATATGAGATACAGCAAAATGTTTTAGATGAAGTTGTAAGTGGCAGAGACGGTCACGCATTGCTTCTAATGGCTGTGACTTTGAACGTGATTTTTATAGGTGATTTGGAGCTTAAACTGACTTTTTTAATACGAACCATAATATTTAAAATTTGAGAAGAGCGGAAATTTTACGTATAAATGATACATTATTGAAAGTAACGGCAAGGTTCAATGAAGATCAAATAAGCGAATTTATTTTTAGTTCTAGTAAGGATTAACTCGGAATGGAGGTGGGACACAGCAAAATAAAACGTTAGATACAAACTGGAAGAGGAATAATCGATCAAGTTCCATTACCAATAACCGTGATCTTAAATGTAATTATCTAACGTCATTCGAAGGCTGAATTTTTGTTTCATGAGAACCAGTATTTGTGACGTCGGATTCGGAAAAAAGGAACAGAGATTTCAACGTTCAGTTTTGATTAACGTGGTTATTGCAAAAGCAAATACATCACAACGTATCAATGATATTGTGATATTTTTAAGACAGAACAAACATAAATTAAAATTAGATCATTGATTTACAAGTCGTTGAGTGCGTCCCATCACCTCTGTCCTCGTGTATTTTGCTGTATCCTTCATCTTAAGTTAATCCCTGCTAGAACTAAAAACATATTTGCTTATTTGGCCGTCACTGAACCTAGCCACGACCTTGATTAATATATCATTTTATGCGTAATGTGTGCCACTGTTTATGATTCTTAAATATTCG